>NW_027191427.1:658680-1000499 GCF_041956435.1 Mycothermus thermophilus
GAAAAAAGAGAAAAAAGAGAAAAAAGAGAAATAATCCCGATCTAGCCTTACGGGACAGGACATCGGCAGGCCCGAGATATTCTCGTAAGATTTTTGATAGGCCCGAGCTAGACTTGTGAAATACTTTATATCCCCGGAAAGAGGGGGGACGGCATAGTCACGACTAACTGTTCCCAGTACAAAGCCTCGCGGACCTTCGCCTATAACATCTTGTTTGATCCCAAAGGGGGATGTTATCATAAAGGTTCATGTAATACTATGGCAACGACCTTGGTACTCCAGTGGAACGGCGTAGGAGTTCTTGCGCCTCCGCCGTACTGTCGTTTCGCCGCCGGCACCAGCGGGTTTCTCGATAACTTGATAGCATGCCTACCACCCCTTCGGAGAAGGGCATTAAAAGTTGTTCTCTTGGTGACCAGCCCAGATTTTCTGTGATACAATGACGAACTGACACCGCCATAATACGTACTTTCCGTTTATACCAAGCCAACGACTAAGTGTGGTGTCCGCCGAAGATGTGTCTTTCCTTCCCAATTTAAATATCCTCAACGCATTGTCCCCAACATTCAGAGCCCATCATGCTTGCCGTTTCCTGTCGAGGTCCAGTGTCTGCCTAAGCTGTGAGTTCTCCCCTCGCCTTCACGTCAAACACCTTCTGCTTCTCTCCCTGTCTGTTACTCGGGACTCTAGTCTATGTCCTTTATGAGTGATGCACAATGACACCTAACCTCGGAGAAGGCCAGACTCTCTGGCTCGAGCCAACGGATCAGGTCTTCATCAGCGATCTATTTGATTACCCGGCGGACCTTGAGCCCTTCGACACAGAGTGGGAACCGTCGACCGCCGTCAAACGATGTTCCGCCATTGACTCCCGAGGAATTGGCAGGTTAGTGCTTCTTTCTGTTGGTCACCGATCCGAGATTCTGGAACCTACTTCTCTAGTCTGTGTCATTGAAACGCCTGATGTCCATGGCACTTGTTGGTGTCTATCCCAGTCTCCCCTTCTCCCCTATGTTCCTTATATATATGGCGTGGATTTGAACTCTTCAATTCTCACATCCTGATATTTGTTTTGAAATCGTATCCACCAAGACTTACATGTCTGATGTATTAACCTTTTCCCTATTCAGATGAAGATTTCTTCAAACTTGTTCGCGACGTCATTGCTCGAGCCGCCCATGTCTCGGTGTTGGAGCAGCGACTTGGATCTTTGAGCTCGGAGCGCCTCCCGAGTATGTGGATTGGCGCCCGCCATTCCCTCGCCCTCACATCTGTCGGGTCAGGGGATGCCCCAAGTACGGCCATGATTTCAAGAGCATCAGTTGGCTTACACGCCATTGCATGAATGCCAAATTTCATCAGGTTTGTTTCGTCCCCTTGTCAACGACAGTGTACGAGTGCTGATGTCTTCCCTGAATAATAGACTGTTGTGAAGAAGCCTCCAGTTTCACTCCCCCATGATGACGACGCGATGGACCAATGGATCCTCGCGCGGATAACAGCAAGCGCTCAGCTTGACCTTGATGTGGCTTTTATTGCCACATCATCGCCGGTTGACCCTCCCGGTGACACACTCTCCGAGGAGCTCGATCCCGGTTCTGGTGATGGTAGTAACCCGACCACCCAGGACAACCACAATCACACCTCTTTCAGTCCTGGCGAGACGAAGAGTGCATCAAACACTCCGGAATCGCCACCCGATACTGTTGCTTCAGAACCCTTCGATTGGAGTGGAAACATCATTCCCAGGACCGATGGTTCAGTGTTCCGCTTCAACCTAGCCCGATCCGATTCAACGTTGTCCGTAAGGGCAATCCCGCTCCGTTTCTCAAGAGTTTCCAAGAGGTCACTGTGTTCATGCAGATGGTCCATGGGGAAATGTCCCCAGAGGCATCTCCCTTCTTTCAACCAGTTTAATAAATCATTCCCAAAAACCCACCACCTCTCTCTCTTCCTCGTTATTTCCACGACTTCCTCGACACTCTCGCTTTTCTTTCAATCAACCGACTTGGAATTCAACTTTCCTCCCTCAACACCAACACACACATTTGATATCTTAACAAGCTCATGCAAGTTCTCCAGCAGGTCTTTTGAATAATCGTTTCCGTTTAACAATACACTAACGTTGTCGCGTTTCCTACAGGCTGCCATTTAGCCTCCAGCCAATTTTCATTACAACTTCTGACTTTTCCACCGTGGCGATGGCTTCCTCGACTCCATCGATTACTTGGAATGATGAGGTAGTCGAGAAGCCTGCCTTCAAGAAAGGCGTGCTCAAGACCAGCATGGAAATGACAGCATACATCGTCCACGTTGCGCTCGAGAAGAAATGGAAGCCTGTGCGGGTGTACATGGCCGATAAGACCGTACAAACTTCCAACATCTAAGTCAGAGCATGGCGTGAGACTTACATTACTGCAGATTATCCGGCGACTGTTTTACCCGACAACCCTCTTCACTAACAGAGGGCCAGAGTTAGCGTCCTGGGATATCGACAGACCAGAGCGGCTTCTGGCCTTGCTCGTATACATCTTCGAAGAGGATGTTGTCAAAAACAAACGTTGCTCAGTCTGTGCCAAGCCACGCGGGCCTTCGCCCATGCGAACTTGCTTGATCCCAAAGGGAGATATTCTCAGAGGTTCATGCACCAATTGCCATTACCATGGCAACGGCCTGGGATGCAGTCATGCGGAGGGTAAGGGAAACTTGACCCGAGGCAAATTGCCCCGGATGGGTTGGTTGCTAATGGATGTGATAGCAATCAACCACAAGAAGCGAGTCGACGAAAAGAAGAAGCTGCGTATCCTTACTCCCATCACGCCCGAGCTGTGCGCTGCCTTGCCGGTCGCAGAGTTGGAGCTCCTCAGGGATATGTTGAAGGCGGCTCTGCGTCGCCAGGAGTTGCGGCGCGAGGAGCAGCTGGAGCAGATGCGCTACGAGAAATTGAAGCGTAAGTATGAGGAAGAGGAGGCTGAGGAGGCTGTGGAGGCTGAGGACGAGGATGACGATGGTCTGGTAGACGTCTCTGAGGAGGAGGACTAAGGAAAGTGACTACAACGGGTCTGGACAGTCCTAGATAATGTTGGGGCATAAAGTCGTTAGAGAGCCATATCCCTTGGCAAGATACAATGCCGAGCTTGATCTTCGTGTTTCTGGTTTTAAGATCCATGAATGACGATAATCACTTGCTTATATGAAGCCTACATATCACAAAGATGCCGAGACGCGACGCTGACCATTACATGCAGTCGTGAACAATCGGGCTCATGATTGACCGGACACGTTCAAGGAAGATGGACATGGTTCGCCACAGGCTGGTTGTGTTGACTCATCGTTCCATCGGGCTAGCCATATTGACGCGATATGACCATACAATGAATGGTCGGCTCTCTGTATTTTGGCCTTAGTTATTACAAGCTGGACAGGGGAGGTGTGGCCACTAGACTGGATGAGTGATCATGATGTATGTATCCTGTCGCCATATGCTGTATCTAAGGCTGACACTGACTCAGATTCCACACGCCTTGCTATTAGCAATGCTAAGAATCGTTGGGTTAGGGGTCAAAGCGACGCAGGCTCATCACATCTGCCCTGCTTCTCCTTAGACCAGAAAGCATGGCATTGTCCACGTCATTCACACCCAGTCACGTCTTATTCAGGCAAGACATGATGCGAATGTGGCTGATAAGGACGTGGTTGATTCATTCTCAAGGATTCAGGAGCAGGTACACTCATTCAATATATAACTATAGTACCTTCTAACAATTAAAGATCCAATTCCGTCTCTCACGACCAGGCAGTGGTGGGATGCAGGATGCCCCAACAACCACATAGACGTTCCTTACGTAAGTAAGGTAGTTCTCCCTTACACTAGCCTTGTATTCAGTAGCAATGCAAGCTACAACCGTACGTAGCACCTTCGGTTTAGACGTAGTGATGTTCGGGTCTGCCTGTACGTGTATGAAGAGCTCGTGACACGAGCCAAACAATTTGACAAGGTTAATCCTGCTACTTAGTTCGAGGACTATAGTGCGCGATTACAACGGCCTGTCATCAGCAAGCCTGATGCAGAGCTTGTTAGAAAGCAGACTGAACAAGGTAGTAAGTTTAAGACTCATTCTTGGCTACGAAATCGCTTTGGGAGAAAAGTTCTTGATTGGTTACCTAGGTACCAGTAGGCAAGAGTAGTAAGTATCTGGGTGATTTTGCTCAATCGCTGACCAGCCGGCCGGTTGGCCCGCAAACCGACAGAAGCGAAAATCACCAGTTTAATTACAAGGTAAGAGACATCAAGTGGTATCAGGTAGCAATAGGTGTGGTATAATCATCGTCAGTCGTCAAGAATAGGACCAAAAGAACAGAAGAGAAAGGAAAACACAACAGCCGCGCCAGGTGTATGGCATCTAGGTTATGTGAGGTGAGGGACTGTGGGTGGAGGAGAATCACAAACAACTTGCTCGGCTGATTTATCCCATGAGGAGGATGCCGGCAGGTTGTTCAGACACCTTTTCCCTTCTCGAGAAGTGACCCAAAATTTGCCTGTTTGACACGAAAAAATAACAAAATTAGAGAGGATATGTCCAAAAAGAGGTCTCGCCGAATCGTAGATAGCAATAATGGTCAGGCTGGTGACGAAGGCGTTTCTGGGATGGCGGGTATCGCCGGGCGGACGGCCGCTGCCGCCGGTGTTGTGGTTGGTGCTTGTGTGCTCGGCGCTGCTTGTGTTGCGGCTGCTGCTGAAGCCTTTGCCTCCATATCGCGACGCTTTGCCAACAAGCTCTTGAAAGCACCTAAGCACTGCACCAAGGCCTCCTCATCACGCGTGCAGAAGCGATATGTCTTTTCGTCCGTGATGATCTGCAGGCAGTGCTTCTTTGTTCGACTGACAGGATCGATCTCGACAACGTTGACGATGGAAGCCAGATAGAGCACAAACAAGACAGATGACTCGGCCTCGTCCTTGTAGAGGATAAAGTTCCGAGGCCGCAACACGCCCCACGACTTCTTCCACTGACGGACGGCCCCTTTGCTGCGGTGGAACCACATCCAACCTTGCCAAACAATGCGATCCGAGTCTGCGTCGAGCTGGCCAACGCTGGGGCGTGTGCTGGCGACCCCGCCGAGGCTTGTCCTCGGTGCCCCTGGCGTGGTGGATTGATGTTGCTGCTGGAGTGCGAGGCTCTCAAAGGACGCGGCTGGGATACGGTGTGCGTCTGTGTCGGAAAAGTCGGAGTGGCTAGCCAGTTCGGCACCGGAGAGGCCCGAAGATTCCAGCTGTGATGTTCGCCGGGCTGCAAGTTTTCCACCAGCTGTTCGCACCGGAGCTTCGGGAGGTTCCGGGGAACTCGAGAGAAACACGTCGGGGGTGGTAAGTGTACGACTAGGATCCGCGGTGTTGGTGTTATTTCGTACTGGAGGACTCGCGAGGAACATCTCTTCCTCCTCTTCTTCTATTCTGGCATCTTGTCGTATCAAATCGACCCATTCCTGTGCATCTTTCAAACTCTCCGCCTGAAAATGGTAGTTCTTGGAGGGCGAGAAGAGTCCAAACACGTTCTGCCGCTTGTTCTTGGGATCCTTGAGCATTGTCACGGCTGTCAGATCAGAAAGGTAGAGTTTGTGTCGTAGTTTCTCCTCCTTCTCTGACTTGTAGATGGAGAGGGTATTGGGCCGCATCACCAGGTAGATTTTCCGCCATGTCTGGATGCCATCGGTCAGTTGCCATCGTCTCCGCCAGTAGTTCCTACCCATCAGGAGTTGCCACCAACCTTTGTTTTCTGTGTGCGCTTCCACACATAGCCGCTCTTGATGACGCGATCAAACTCGAAGCTGCCATTTTGGTTCACTGGCGAATAGGTGTCCACACCCAGGCGGTTTTTGGACCCCGCGGCGGCGTTGGTTTGCGGTTGTTGTTGTTGTGGCTGTGGCTGCGACATAGCGGAAGCTGCCTTAGGTGCCTCTTCTCGAGGCCTCGAATCATCGGCGATCGAGAGGGATGCTAGTTGTGTCGCTACTTGCGCCATGGCAAGTGTATGTGGAGGTGATAGGAAAGTTGGTTGGGTAGCGAGCGTGGGGTCGCGCCGTGGGCGACAACGATGATGGGACGACTCAGGTATTAAAGGGGAAAGGGGTTTCGCGGGCTGTTTGGTTGAGACTTGAAGGGAACACGGAGCAAAGCGAGTGACGTCTTCGGAATTCAACTGGAAGTTTCGAGACTGTGCAATGTGATCACATCAGGCACCGGTGCGGGCGCGAGGCCAAGCTGGGTCGAGAAATCCAGAGAGATATGTGGCCGGCGAAGGATTATCGTGAATGCCAGATCGTGGGATCGTGTCGAGATTTCGAACTATGCTTTTCACTGAGCGTGGGTGTGTGGAAGGAGACAGTGTCGGTCGGTCAGTGCGAAGGCTGCCCAAGCGTCCGTCGTAGTTAGGGAGAAGTCGTGTTGTTTTGGTTGTTCTCTCTTGTTGGTTGACGCCGATAGTTTCCCTTCTCAAGTCTCCTTTCGCAAGCCAGGGATTCCCTTTCACACACAAACCGAAGTGTCCGCAACCCGTCAAATCTCAAGCCCTCTCGTGACACAGCAGGGATCAAGTTGGTTGACAACTCAGCCAGCGATCAAGCTCAGTTTGCCAGGCTCAGCGCTTCCATGCATTCTTCTGAATTCAAGGAAACACAGTGAGGGTCGTACGCGGCACGAGGTCAAAGGCACGCGCCTGTGACGTTTTTACCAACAGCTGGATCGAGTTGCCCTGGGGAGACAGGAATGCTGAGACGTTAGTCGCTTCGTGGGGCACTGGGCGGGCCGTTGCGCATAGGGCGGTTGAGAGCAGCCATTGGGCGGCGGCAGTCAGCAGAGGCCTGAGACGGCGGTTGTCTTCCAAGCTGGAAGTTTGTTTGTTGTTGTGGCCGTGTTTGTTTGGTTGATCAAGGCCCTGGGCACCCAGGACTCCGTTCGGGCTCAAGGGAAACACGAAGGCATTGCCGTGCAGTGTTTCAGGATGGAAGCATGGAAAAGAAGGCGAAGGCCAGAACACCTTGGCGGGTTCTCTCTCCACTTGACGCTGCAGCCCTGAAGAAGACCCTGGGAGGGGACATGGGCTTTTGTGTCATTGCCGGCACCCGACCATCCACACCTGTCGCAACAGCGTGGGGATTCCAAAAACAGAAAGAGCCGCTGCATCAAAAGTGGAGACGGCTGTCTGGGTACATGACGAGAGGCAATCGAGTCTCGCCATTCCAATTTTCCCTTTTCCCGGATTTCCGCTCTATATTTCAGGACACACATTCGAGCTTGCCCGTGTTCACTTGACTCGGGAAGCTTCCATGTCCTCGGTCACGATGGTGTGCTCATTCTCGATGGTCCCCAAACATGTCTCCTTTTTGGCAAAGGAACCCGGCGCGCTAATTGTGGTCCAGGGCAGCGTGTCTGATGAGCTCATCTTCCGCAGAAGAAAAAGACTCCACACCTCAAATAACGGTCTCATCTCGTTCAACTCGACTCATTCATTGGACCCCAGTTTCAAGTGAACATGTCCTCGGCTTCCATGGTTCCTCGCGGATTCTGTATCCTCGATGTTCTGTGGAGCATGACGACCTCATCAGAAATGAGCCATGATTATGGCATCACACCGAGATGGTTTGCAGGTCTGCTGTGAGCTCCGTGTAACCATCCATCACTGACCGTCCCGAGACCAAGCCACCGTATATCTTGTTTCTTGTGAAGGCCCGCATGGGCACCGAGTAACTGGCTCGGCCCTGACAATAATAATATAGGGCTGCTTCATCTTTCTCTGTTTCTCGTCCCTATGTTTGATCCTGCTTTTTTATCCTTCTTTACATTTTCCTTTTCCTTCACTTTTATCTTCTTTTGTCTTCTATTTTTTTGTTTCATTCTTCGAGGGCTTCTCTTCCCTGGGCTGCTCCCCTTTCTCCCAAATCATCTTGTTCCAAAACCTGCCCCACTCCTGTGTCACGTCAATGAACGTCAATCGCTCGGTTCTGCCAATACTGTGTAACTTTCAGGTGGTTACCGATTGATGCGACAAGGGGAACCTGATAATAGGACACTTTTATGTAACTAAGTCCTGGTGCTTGCCTAAGGCTTGGATGTGATTCTCGGAGGGCTCTCATTAGGTAGACTCGGGACTCCCGTCCCGGGTGTCCCGGATATCGATGGATGTTCGGGTGGGAGAAGAGTGGGGCACCGCCGGAGCCATAGGCCCCACTACGGAGATGGGCCGGAGGGGCAAACGGAATGGAGTCACAGGTCGTAGGGACAGGTATCACCCATCAACAAATCCTAAGGATTCAGACACCTTCATCTTACACGGACTGCAGGGTTTCGCCTGATTTGGATCACTCACGGTGAATGTTGGAAAGTATGCCCAGTACAGGGACGGCAGATCATCCGAAGAAATAAAAGCTCTTGTGAAGAAAAAACATCAGTTGTGTCAACATGACCGAATCACCACCATCAGCGTCACTCACACGACAGTGTGTGAAATGCCGTACCCAAGAAGCCACTCTTGATAGCAGATCCCAGCCTGTCTGTCGGTATGTCCAGCCTTCTATCCCCCTTCTCGCCACCGTCCTAAAGCTCTGCTTCAGGGACTGCTTCATCAAATTTATCACCACCAAATTCATCAAACAAATGGGCATCCTCGGCAAGGAGACCCGTCCAGCCCCAGCCCCGTCTTCAACAGGAAGCGGACCGCCAAACCTGACCCGCCGTTACCTTCTGGGTCTATCCTTCGGCGTGTCCTCTACGGTCCTCCTTCACCTACTCGCCGAGAACATCGAAGGCCAGCTCGCCAAAGGCAGAGCGGCGCCGTTCGATCTCATCGTTGTTCACGTCGACCCTCACTGTCCAGGTGACACACAAGAAGACGCCGTGGGTAAAGCAGATGAAGTTTTAGAAACATACCGGAAGAAATACCCCCGCTTCAACTTCCACCGCATCCCTCTCTCCCAGCCAATCCCCGAGAACCCCTCCAGCTCAGGGGGTGGCAACCCCCTCCAAACGGCCGCCTCCCAAAGCGACATCCTCACCCACCTCATCCGCCAGACCCTCCTCGCCTTCGCCCGCAAACACTCCTGCCAAGCCCTGCTCCTCGGCCACAGCACGACCGCGTTGGCGGAGCTGACCCTTGCCGAAGCGGCCAAGGGGAGGGGGTTTGCTTTGCCGTGGCTGATCGCGGACGGTCTTGCGCCCGCGCCGCCGCCAGACTTTGCTCGACAGCAAGCGCAGGAGAAGGAGGAGAAAGAGAAAGAAAAGTCGCTGCTAATCCACCACCCCCTCCGCGAAGCGTTGCGCAAGGAACTGGTCACCTTCTTCACCCTCATCTCCGACCTGGCGGAATTGAGCCGCCCGCCGAATCCAATCATCGATATCAACGGAAGCACAACAGCAACAACGGTGGTATCCCACCGCGACATGACCATTGAAGGGGTCATGAAACGATACTTTGCCGATGTGGAGGAAAATTACCCATCCATTGTGGCGAACGTCGCAAGGACGGCGGGGAGGTTGGTTCGGCGGGGCGGTGGGTTGGAAACAGCAGCAGATGGGAGCGAGAAGAATGGTGGTAGCGGGGTAGCGGCGTGTGAAGTGTGCGGGATGCCCAGGGATGAGGATGGGGATGAGCGGTGGAGGGGTGAGTTGGGAATTCGGGATGACGAGGGAGATGGAGGCAGATGGAAGGGGAGGCTGTGTTATGGGTGTGAGAGGTCTGTGGGTGAGTGAGTGGCCGAGTAGTGGCAATGTATGGGATGGGATGGAATGTCACTGTGAAAGAGAAAGAGTCTTTCTAGATTTACGTTTGTTTTGTGAACGGGGCTGGAGGCTCACAATGCCTCGCTCATCTTCTCCCCAAACTCAGGCACGGGCTGGCTTCGAGCCAGTTGCCAAAACTTCCCACCCTCCTCCCTTCTATACCTCTCACCCGAGGCTGGTATCAACAACTCTCATAGGTGCCTCTCTCCAACCCAACCCTCCGCCCTCCTGGCTCCGCCCTAGATTAACACCCAAAATCTGCCCGAAAACGCCGAACCAAATGCTAAACAACATGCACTTTTGTTTAAACATCCTCCCCGTTCCCCTCTGACCAACCTTCTATCTTCTCCCCAATCTCGTTCAACTCTCGTCTTTACACCGTCTTCATGGTAGCGGCAGTGAAGAACCGGTCCTCCACCTTCTTCACAAGCTTGTTGGTCTGCTCGGCGAGAGTCAATGTCAAGATGGTGTGGGGCAAGATCCGGGCAAGATGGGGCAGGAAACCCTTGTAGATAGCAAAGAAGCCCTCTGTCCGGACGGTTTTAGCCAGGCAGTCAAAGACACCCTTGTAGAGATTGCCGTTCTGATTGTACATGCGCGACATGATGGTATCTGTGTTGATCATCTCACGTTAGTACAACAATATGGCAAGGTGAGACGTGGTGGGGTCTTAGTAAGTCCACGCCAGGACCGGGGTTACACAGGATTGTCAGCTCTCCCGGATGAACACTTACCCGGCGGATGCATCACCACGCAAACCACAAATCCGCTGGCGGTGCTGCTGGCCAGATGCAGCGGCGTGCCCTCCTCCATTCCGAGATGGCGCATCAGGCGCCGCTTAGCAAAAAAGTAAGTCGGCAGCTGGACAGAGCTGCCGAAGCCGGTGCGGACCATGGCGGCACCGACGCCCCGGTACAAACCCTTCACCCCTTCGGCGGCGTGTATCTGGCGCATGCCATCCCATGCGTTCTTGTACATGTGCTGCGTGCCGACGGGCAGGAAAGGCGAGTAGCTCTGCAGACGCGTCTTGACAAGGAAAAACGGACTCCCCGCGACGGCGCCCATGATGCCGCTCACGGCGCCAGAGAACACATTGACACCCAGGCTTTGCGTCGTTCCGTCTTTGAAGATGGCCGTGGTCAGTGCGTGGCGGATGGGTTCGTAGAAGCCCAAACGGCAGCCGTTGAGCAGGACCTGGTAGATGTAGGCGCAGCCGATGCCGCGGTAGATGCCGCGCAGGCCTTCGTTGCGCACGATGACGGACACGCCGTGCAAAGGGCCACGGTAGTGGTGAGGTTGGGCGCCCTTGGATTGGAGCTCGCCTTGCAGTTGCATGCGGATCTTGACGGTCTCGAAGGGGTGCGTAGCTGTCACGGCGCCGCAGGCCGCGATGCCGCCGGCGATGAAGGCGCTGGGGAGCGGAGAGCCATCGTCAGATATACCGCGAAACCGGACCGGACGGAGGAGGGCGCACGCGCGACGACACCTACCCTGTTGTACTTGACATGTTGGCTGTGGTGTTATATTGATGTTGAATGGGCCGGGGAATTGAGGGAAAGTCGTGGTGGTCTTCGTTGTCGTTGAATGTGGCCTCGGGGTTACCGGAACCAAAGATCTGGCAGTTCGGCGTCGGGTCGGCGTCGACGCGAAGGAGAGCTGATCCAAAACGGTGGAGTTGAAATGGGAGTTATTATTAGGTACTCCAGGAGATTGGTACCGGTAACTAACACGAGAGGCAGACCACCGCGACTCCCAGGAAGACAATGCAGACCCAGACCCGGATTAGGACATGGATATAAGAATAGTAGATGTTGGGCAAAGGAAGCTGAGCAGTTTAAAGGCCGGCTGTCGGCCAGAACCCGAGAATTGGAGATAGTCAGCAAAGGCCGAATGTATCCGCCCGATTGGCTCTGACAGGGTCTGACTCGGCGGCGGAGAATGGCGCAAGTCTGCGGGATGTTGCCCTTGCAGCCGTGCACAAAAGTGGGAATTTTCTGGGGCAGCTCCGCAAGCGGACGCGGAAGTCGGGGGCGTCGAAACAGCCTTCCAGTGTTGAAGCCACTCTTGACAGAGGCACATCATCAGAAAGCCAGGGACCGCGGCCCGGGGCGAGGAGGAGGGTCAGGGTCCGCCTCCGGTTGTCGGGCGCTGGGACAGCGGACGAGTTGGGGAGTGCCGGAGTGCAAGGGGCAGGGGTGATGAATGGTTCACCGCCCGGCAGAATTTCGTCTTTGGAGCTCATTGTCCCTCTTCTCCATTGGAGGTTGGGGAGCTTCTTCCATCAGCTGCTTACTATGAAGCCGACTCCAACCTTTCTCATCGCCAACCATTGAACCGTCAGCCGGCACCTCGGCACCAGCTTTTCCCATGGAGCCGACACCAATGGATATCGACGAGGCTCCGTCGACGTCGGCAACCCCATCCCTGAACATTGCGCGCACGATTGCTGTCAACGTCCCCAGCACCACTCCCATCAGCGAAGTGATTGCGAATTTCCGACCGACCAAGGTACGCAGTCTATGGTTTGTTTGGTCCAAGGTTGAAACCTGACTGACCTTCTAGCTCTTCCAACGCGATGACATCAAGGATGGCAAGCCCCGGCCATATGTACTGTCTATCGACTTCGACGATCCCGGCGAGCTCTGCATGACGAGCGAGAGCGACGAGACCATCCAAATCTACAACGTCAAAGATGGCCGTCATGACAAGAGCTTGCTAAGCAAAAAGTACGGCGTCAAGCTGGCGAAATTCACCCATACTAGCTCCAGCATCATCTATGCGAGCACCAAACAAAACAGTAGGCTCTTCTCCCATCCTCTTGATGCCTATTCCGGGTTGGTCAAGCCTAACTGGACCAGACGCGATTCGCTACCTAGCGACACACGATAATTCATTCATCCGTTATTTCGAGGGCCACGAAGGGTCCGTGACCGACCTCGCCGTGCACCCCGGCGCCGACAACTTCATCTCGTGCAGCGTCGACGACACAGCCCTACTCTGGAACATTTCCACCAAACAATGGATCGGCAAGCTCTTCATCAACTCGCCCTACCTCTCTGCCTGGGACCCCTCAGGCCAGGTCTTCGCCATCGCCTCTCTCCATAGCGGAAGCATCCTCCTTTACGACTTCCGCAGCTACGAAAAGGGGCCATTGAACGTCTTCGATGTCCTCCAAGCCCGAGGGCCCGCCGAACCCGAGTGGGCCTTCCAAGGTTGGACAAGGCTTGAATTTTCCAACGACGGAAAACACATTCTCCTTGGCTCGCGCGGGGACGGACACTTTCTCCTGGACTCCTTCGACGGGAGCCTGAAGGCATACCTCAAGAAACCGGGAGCCGGCCCCAACCGCCGCGGGGTGGGCGAGACCGAGGGCGGCAACGCCGAGAGCAGCGGTGACTGCTGCTTCGCTCCAGACGGCAGATACGTCATCAGCGGGGCCAAGTCAGACCTGCTGGTGTGGGACACGCTGGCGCAGCCGGGCAGTGATAAGGTGCTGAAGCCGGTGCATGTGCTCGAGGAGAAGCGCGAGACGGCCGTGGTGGCGTTTAATCCAAGGTACAACATGCTGGCGACGGCAGATCAGGAGTTGGTGTTTTGGGTACCGGATCCTAATGCGTAGATGGGGAGGATGACTGGAAGTAAAGCCTCATAGAGGATCGAAAAGGCAGAATTCGTAATGGTTGGGACGGATTGAGATACCCATTGCATCGTAGTTGGGAACTACTGGATGGTTACATGGTGCCACGGCGTTGGGGTATGGAGGCATTGTGCTTTTCTGTGGATGTAATAAATTAATAAATGTGGAAATCGTAGAATGAATGTAAGATGAGGCAAAGAAAAGGAATGCTTAAAGTGTTCAACTTTACCATCCTGAGCATGTGCTGAGTCCTCTCCTTGAAAGTTGTCTTTTGAAACTCCATGAAGCGCGTGTGATGTGGGGGAATGAGCTCCACTGTTCTTCTTGGCTCAACCTGGCCCCGCCAATTTCACATCACATCAATCCGCGGAGCTCATCAGGAGCAACAAGCCATCAGGTACTTCAAGCTCGGACTTGGCCGGCAAACACAACATCCAAAGCCGCCAGTCCCCTTCGCGCTACCCAGAGCCATCGGCTTGCACAAATTATCGGTCCCTGGCGGACCGGAACGTTTCAGTCCCGCGCCAACGAGGGTAGCAGGAGGTGTGCAAGACCAGCATTTTTTCCAATCTCGTCGCAAGCTCCCAACCATACTCAACAGCCCACCACCGCGGAACGCCGCCGCCACCGACAACGACGATAAACATGCCCTACTACGCCAAATCAGAGGACTGGCTGCACCAGTCCGCCCTCCTCCTCCAGGCCCGTCCGGAGACAGTACGTTCCCAACCACCACACTTCCCCACTATCATCATAACACTAACTCCCTTTCCTCAACTCAGACGCGCATAACGACCCGCTACCACGTCACCCCCTACACTCGCCGGGAGAAGAAACTCAAAGCCCGCCAATCCGCCGCCTCACAATCAGCCGACCCAACGCCGCCGAGCAAAGACAACAATACACCACCAACAACAGATGGGAAACAAGACAAGCCACCTAGAGGCCACCTCGTCCTGAAAACCTTCGACCCGCACTCCGGCGTGGCCCTCAAGTACAAGACGAGCAAGGCGGCCGAGGTGGGAAGGTTGGTGCAGATGTTGGGGTCGTTGGCGCGAGGGATGGCCGGCGTTCCTGACGTTCCGGTCGTTACGACGACTCCGGCAGCGGCGGGCGAGGAGGGTAACGTCACTTCTGCAGGCGCCGGTGCTATTGGAGGGGATGGGGACGCGGATGTTGCTGCTGCTGGTGCAACGGGGATGAGCAGGAGCGGCAGCGCGGTTGGGACGGCTGGTGGGAGTCAGCAAGCTGGGCAGCAACAGCAACAACAACAGCAGCAGGGAGGTGGGAAGGGGAAGAAGAAGAAGGGGAAGAGGTGATGCTTTTCTATGAAAAGGGATGTTGAGGAGGCGGAGGGTGGAGGGTAAATGAGAGCGAAGAAAGGCTTTGGTGAGGGACTTGGGATTGTATGTCGGTCAAGGGATTGGGATGTTGATGTGGTGTGGCATGGATCTTGATAGACTAGCTGATATAAGACAACAAAATACGTTGACAAGATGGCCATGGCCGACGTTGAGAAGAGGTACTGGTTTGGTGTGGCAGTGAGATTCAACCTCTGGACTCAAATCTTAAACATTTTGTTGGCAAACGTAGAGGAACACGGAAGACTTGGCCACGCAAACCATCAAGACCGCCGATGCAACATGTTCACTCGTGTATTCCTATTTGCACCTAAATCTGCCCGATTCTCATTATCCCCGGCATCCACTCATCCGTCATGTACCTAATCCCAAACAGAGTGCCAACCAACGCCGTCAACGCCATCATGCCCAACACCATGGGGCACTTATACACGACAATACAAAGTCGATCAAACATCCAGCCTCCCCTCCCCCCGGCAAGGTGCAGCAGCCAACATCCTGTGAGCCGCTTCTACTTTCTATGCCGGAACCAGAGAAAACAAGCGATATCGCGTAGTACAAAAAGAGAAGAGGGGGTATTAGAGAAAAAGATGAAAAGACGATGACAAGAGAGGACAACGGCCACGCCAAGACAGAAAGGAAACTGGTTTAGAAGTCCTCGTCAAAGCTGATGCCGTTCTCGTTGTCCTCCTTGCCGGCATCGGAATCGCCAGCAACCAGCTTCTTGGTGCTGGCCATGACGCCGGCCTTCTGGTAATCGGCAACACGCTTCTCGAAGAAGTTGGTCTTGCCGCCGAGCGAGATGTTCTCCATGAAGTCGAAGGGGTTGGTGGCCCGGTACACCTTCTCGTTGCCGAGGGCGACGAGCAGGCGGTCGGCGACGAACTCGATGTACTGCTTCATGAGGTTGGCGTTCATGCCGAGCAGGGCGCACGGCAGGGCCTCGGTCAAGAACTCCTGCTCGATCTTGACCGCGTCCGTGATGATGGCCTGGATGGTCTCCTTGCTGGGGCGGTGCTTGAGGTGCGAGTAGAGCAGGCAGGCGAAGTCGGTGTGCAGGCCCTCGTCGCGCGAGATGAGCTCGTTGGAGAAGGTCAGGCCGGGCATGAGGCCGCGCTTCTTGAGCCAGAAGATGGACGCGAAAGCACCGCTGAAGAAGATGCCCTCGACCGCGGCGAAGGCGACCAGACGCTGGGCGAAGGTGGACTGGCGGTCTGAGATCCAGCGGAGGGCCCACTCGGCCTTCTTGCGGATGGCAGGGATGGTGTCAATGGCATTGAAGAGGTGGTTGCGCTGGGCAGGCTCCTTGATGTAGGTGTCGATGAGGAGAGAGTAGGTCTCGGAGTGGATGTTCTCCATCATGATCTGGAAGCCGTAGAAGCAGCGGGCCTCGGGAATCTGGACCTCACCGCTGAAGCGCTCGACCAGGTTCTCATTGACAATGCCATCCGACGCGGCGAAGAAGGCGAGAATGTGGGAGATGAAGTACTTCTCGTCATCGTTCAGACGGTTGTTCCAGTCGTGGAGATCCTTGGAGAGATCAATCTCCTCGGCCGTCCAGAACGATGCCTCAGCCTTCTTGTACATTTGCCAGATCTGCATGGGAAAGAGCAAGGGTCAGCTTGGGGTCTCCACATTTCCACTTTACGCGTCGAGGCGCGTCGCGACGCGTGACGTACCTCATGATACTTGATGGGGAAGAGGACGAAGCGCTGAGGGTTCTCCTGGAGGAGGGGCTCGTCGGCCTCCTCAGGCTTGATGGTCGGGGCCACGCTGGCCTTGGGCTCCTCCTTCTTAGGGAGGCCCGACTTTTGTTGTTGAGCGGCATCCATCTCGGCCTCGAGCGTGGCGAGGTCGGCATCGAAGGGGGCGTTCTCCTTGTTGGCGCCGGTGAAGTCAAGCTTCTTGATGGGAGACTCCATCTTGAGGTTCTCGATGGCGGAAGCAGCCTGCGAAAAGACGCGAGTCAGCTTTGAACGCGGTTGACGCGTAGTTCGGACGGGGCGGGGCACTCACCTGCTTGGACGGCGTAACCTGCGCAGCCATTGTGTCTGGTGGGAATTGGCGTTGTGGGATGTTGCCACTGAGGTGAAAAAAGGTGCGTCAACAGCGGATGGCGACGACTGAGGGTAGAGTGCGGATTGGAAAAGTTGGTTGTGGACGCAGACAGAGAAGAGAGGGAGCAGGAAAACTGGAATTCCAACGCGACTCTTAAATGCTGCACGTCTTGCACGCGGGCCCCACCTTTTTCCGCGAGTGCAGGGTTGCAGGGATTCGCGTCGACGCGTCTCTTTCGTCCCTTTTCGCCTCTTCCCGTGGGGCCCGTTTGACCTGGGCCCCCTGGAAACCCTGCACACTTTGGGAAGCTCGGGCCTGAGGGCGTCAACACAACACCCGCCAGTTGCACCCAGCTCCAGCCCAGCCCCCTTCTTGTCCCATCTTGTCCCTTTGCGGCCTGCGCGCATGTGGAACATCCCAGGGTCGGCCCAGGCATCGATCCACCCAGTCCCCGAACGCACCGGTCGGCGCAACCTCGCTTTTTATCAGATCTTCAACCAAGCGCGCTGACTGGTTCAAGCCTGGGTTTCGAGGTCCGTTCATGGCCCCACGGATGACACAGAGGTGCATCCACGCCGGAGCTGGGCGCGGCTTGGCCCGGCACATCCATGGAAGTCCGCGTGTTGATTGTGTTGATGCTGATGGAACCTGGATACGCGTGGTAGAGAGGGTTGTTCCTCCTGCATTGAAGCCAATTCCATCACAGCATCGTGTTCTCTTCGTGTGGACAATCCAATCCATTGTTTGCTTCGGGGAGGACCACATATCTCTCCCTTCCCTGAGTTCAAGTCCCTTGTGTTCTTACCTGCCATCCGCGAAAAACCGTGCTGCCCTTGCTCAGTTCTATGCTTCGTTGGACCTCTCGCCCGGCACCCTGGGACACGGATGTGGAATCAATGGAATGGGGTTTCCCCGACAAGCCCATGTCCAACTTTCACCGTCGTCGATCTCGTCCGAGCAGGCCTGCTCATGGCTGTCCGGGGTCGTTAATAGCTGTCGTGGGGCGTGCCCCTCCACACGTGACGACGCGTCTTCGCTCCTTGTCGTCGCGTCGGGATGATGTCATGGCAGCTCATGGGTTCCGCCAGTGTCCCGAAGTCTCAAGAGAGTCAACCAGACGGAAACGAACTATATGATTAGCATTGAGATGTTTCGCGGGTCTAGAGCAAGGCAACGCGTTCTGGCTTCTATGTTTATATGATCCAACCATGTCCCAAGGCAATCTAAACGCCAATGATGCTCGCTTTCCATGATCCCTAAGATTTCCTCGAATTCCATCAATCGTCCTGAATGCGGCAGCCCAGCACTTCATCATCTTACTTTCTGCGTGATCCGTTGATGACACCGCTTCAAACAGACTGCCCCGGCGATGGCCTCCCACCCAATACCTGGGAATCATGGCTTCTGTTGGGGTGTTGTGGTCGTGGTGGTGCAGCGGACCCATCAGACGCCGGAGGTTCGGCGGGCTGGTATCCCAGACGAGCAGCCTCCGGATAGTTGGGCTCTTTCGGGGGTGCAATTTTGTGGACCGCGTACCCTATCAAATCCTCGCCCATCTGAATCCACTTCGCCTTGTTGTTTGGATCCTCCGGGTCTTTGACGACGCCGCCGTTGGCAATGGCCTGTGACTTGGCCCACATGAAGGCATCGAACATCCAGGCATTGCGGACGTTTGCGCGGAAGAGCATGTCGACGAAGTCGCCCAGTATAGGAACAAACCCAGCCAGTAGGTCGACGATAACGTTGAGGATCATAAGGAAACGAATCCAAGTTGGGAGACCACCAGCGACTTTGTTCGCTTCGCGGATGAGCTTGAGGCAGAGGAAAACTTCCAGGAAGTCGCCAACTCTATAGACGGATTGTTAGCAAGATAGACTCTTCGGGAGAGGTTCTGCAGCGAGGAGACATGACTTACACTGGGAACGCCCCGATAATGGTTGTGTACCCGAAGCGGATGCCACAAACACTGAACTTTTGATCATAGTTGTAGGCCATTTCCCGGACCTTGACCAAGGCTTTCGCGTCTTCTGGGGCGAGGCCTGGGTACACCTCCCTCTTCTGCCTCTTCTTCCCAGATCCGGCATACAGGATGCTCTAAAGTCGAGAGTCAACGCCTCGTCTTCCTCACCAGCTGGCGTTCATATCGTAGTGGGGTGCACTCACACTCTTGTTTGACGCAACCTTGTATTTCTTGAAGAACTGCCATGCCTGCTTCCGGAGCAGGTGAAGGGCTCTGCCCTTGTTGTGTTTCTTGCCGCTCATGGCCGCTGGCTCGGATCACAATCGGTCTTCTCAGCTTGCCGGTGATAGTTGAGGTCCAAGGAGCAAAGAAGGAAGAAATCCCAGAAGAAGCAGAGAACTAGGCGAACATGACGTATTTAACCTGAACAACCAAGTTCGAGGCTTAGCAGCCTCGAAGGGCCTCCCACCCCATTGGATCTTGACACAAGCTACACGGCCTCTCGTGTCTGGCATTGGCCACTTCACAATGTGTGTCAAACAATGCCCACAGCAATCCCCAGGTGTTAACGGTCGTCATCCCATCCTCCCAGCTGCATTTGGCGCTGACTTGGCCAACCGTGGCCTAGTTCGGGGGAGGACAACATGGAGGTGAGCCGCCGAGGGAGCGGCCCGCCGTGGCCTTGACATTTTCAGTGGCAAAAGAATCATGTAAGCGCGCTTGCGTTTGCCAAGAATGAGTCTTCTATTTTCGCAGATCTGTTCAGCTCATTGGACTGTGAGGCTAGGTGTGTCCCAGGATGGCGACGGCGGTTGGTTAAAGAGGCGGCAAACCCCTGTCCGACCCTCAGCGTCGGCGGCATCGTCTAGCACAGCCACATGAACGTCATTCCCCACTCATGAACATGTGGCTAATCCACCAAGAATGTGGCGGCGATGTCCCCAATGCGGGGCACGTGCCTGCGCAATCCCATCGGAGCCACCACCGGCCGCCGCGACCCGGGAGCCCGCCGCAAGCTCCACGGCTCCCAGAGACAAATGAAGTCAATCCACGTCTGCTTCTGCACCTCAACAGGAACCCAACTGATTCCCTTTCTCCCTCAGCCAATTCTAAGCGTGCCTGGATGCAAACCATCATCCGAGAGAGGCTGCAGCGGCCCAGATCTTTGATCGTCGATTTTTAATTTTTCTGCCCCATTGGGCTCTTTGGGCTGCAGCCACAGCCGGCGCCCGAGCCGCAGCGCACCGTCCACTCCGTAGTCGCCCGCCATCCCATCGCCTGTCCCGTCGGTTCTGGGTGTTTGGTGGGGTTGCAGCACAGTCTCTCCCCGCCTTCGAACCAACACCGGGAGCAGCCATTCTCCCTCTGTTTTCTCTCCCTCCTCCCTCCACTTGGGGTCCTGTATTCTTATCTCCCTTGAATTACTTGAAAGATCGCGAGTCGACCTCCGATCGCGCGCCGTCGCAGCGCTCAAGATTCCCTCATCCCCCCTCCACGCCACTACCGACATGCGCAGTAACAAAACGTCAACATGACCGAAAGCAAGATGCAGCTCGAAGATTGTGCGCCGCACCTCGGATACATGCCTCATCATGCCCCGTTTGTCGCTGACACTCATCGCCAGGGTTGGACGACCTCTGCGTCCGCTTCATCATCCACCTGCCCAAGGAGGATCTCTCGTCCGTTGCGCGCATCTGCTTCCAAGTAGAAGAGGCGCAATGGTTCTACGAGGATTTTATTAGACCGCTCGACCCGACTCTCCCGTCCATGTCTCTGCGCACCTTCTGCCTCCGCATCTTCCGCCACTGCCCGCTCCTTGCTC
The DNA here is from genome assembly GCF_041956435.1 of Mycothermus thermophilus. Lineage (NCBI taxonomy): Eukaryota > Fungi > Ascomycota > Sordariomycetes > Sordariales > Chaetomiaceae > Mycothermus > Mycothermus thermophilus. Next base: position 679,294 of record NW_027191427.1, read on the forward strand.
CCTTTTCCGAGGAGAACCACATGCGCGCCTTTGATGAGTTCATGCAGTACAAGACGCGCGTCCCCGTTCGCGGTGCCATCCTGCTGAACGAGGCCATGGATCACACCGTGCTGGTCAAGGGCTGGAAGAAGGGCGCGAACTGGAGTTTCCCGAGAGGCAAGATCAACAAGGACGAAGACGATCTCGAATGTGCGATTCGCGAAGTCTATGAAGAGACTGGCCTGGATCTTAAGAAGGCCGGCCTGGTGCCCAAGGATGAGGACGTCAAATATATTCAGATCTCCATGCGGGAGCAGCAGATACGGCTCTACATCTTCCGCAATATACCCATGGACACCGTATTCGAACCCAAGACCCGCAAAGAGATCAGCAAGATTGAGTGGTACAAACTCTCGGACCTACCGGCCTTTCGCAAAAAGGGGAGCAACGGGAACGAGGAGGCTGTCGGAGCCAACGCCAACAAGTTTTACATGGTGGCGCCGTTCTTGGTGCCTCTAAAGAAGTGGGTGCAGCAGCAGAAGAAGAAGGATGCACTCCGCAGCGCTGCCCCTGGTGCCCATCTTGCAGCGCAGCACGTCGATGAGCCGCTTACTGAAGACGATCTCGGCATGCAAACGGACCCGGTCCCCGAGCCGACAAATGGTGCTGCTGGGATCGATACGTTTGAGGGAGCTGGTCGCGAGCTTCAACGGTTGCTTAATGCTCAGCCGCAAGCTCACGCTCAAGGTCTGCAGGCGACAGATACCTCGACGTCAACAACAGACAAAGGTAATGCTCTCATGGCGTTGCTTCAAAAAGGCATATCGGCGGAGCAGCCACCGCAGCAACCAACTCATCAGTACGCCGATCCCCCATACCCGCACGCTCCTGCGGATCAGCATATGTACTCGAACCCCCCGGAGCCATATGCACCTCACCACCAACCTCCAGCCCATCACATGCCACCCCACGGCTATCATCAGCCTCATAACTTCCCTATGCCGCCGGCTTCGTTCCAGAACCCGCCAGCTTCCATGCAATATGCCCAACCTCAGGGGCAACCCCAAGGACCAGCACAGCTTTTGGCCCAGCTTCAACAAGGCCGTGGCACGATCCCTGGGCCGGTGGTGGAACAGCGAAGTGAGCCGCCACTTCTCCATCCTCAACCGCTGCCGCCGCAAGTGCAGCAATCCATCCTTACGAGGGGTATCCTCCAGACTCCGGTTCTTCCCGAACAAGCTGGCAGCAGCGGGCAGCAAGATCAACCTGCTGGTCCCCAGGTGCCTCCGGGCAGCCAATACGGTCAACTCGCAGGTCCCCAAGCTCCGCCGAGCGGCCAATACGCTCAGCCTACAGGCCCTCATGTTCCGCCAAGTGGTCAATATAGTCAATACCATGCTGGACCAAATCAATACTACAGTCCGCGGAACGATGCGTACGCGCACCAGCATCCGCAGGCTCAGAAGCCGGCGCCCCAGCTATCAAGCCATGCCATGTCGCTGCTGAATGCGTTCAAGAGTGGATCACGCGAGAGTGTTGAGGGAAAGTCTCGCGGGAACACCCCTCAAGAGAGCGCGTCTCCGCAGACCAGCACCCAACACCCGGCTCCATGGACGACGACTGCACCCGCTGCGCAGGTGCCGAACCCGACGACACAGTTTCTCCCTCAATACATGGGACCTGCCGCAGGAGTCCGCACGTCACCTCGTGCAGCTCAGCACGGTTCGAAGCCAACTCCGCCGTCAGACTCTCACCGGGCAATGTTGCTAGACATGTTCCGGAAAGCAGGTCCTCGCTCCCCACTAAGCAACGAAATCCGGATGCCGCCCGACGACGGAGAACGGCCAGGCTCTGGCACCGAGAACGAACCTTCGAGTCCGTCATACAAGCCGCCTGCTGCTACAGCTGCTCCTGATCCGATAGCAGCGGTGCCTCCGGCCATGAATTCCGAGGTCAACCTCCCCTACCGCCCTTACCAGATCTTGGCCCGGCCAAAACAAACCGATCAAGCCAAGCACCCCCAGGATCCGGCCACTCAGGCCCAAATGCAGCGTCTACAACAACGTCTCGGTTCTTCCCCGCGCGACCGCACGTCCTTCTTCCCTCAACACCAACACCAGCCACCTCTCGACCAGCAGCACCACCAAATCCAAGAACCTAACCGCTCCCCTCAACTCCCTTACGGAGCCGCCCAGGCAGCTAGCCTTCCCTACCTCTCTCAATCCCCAGCTGGCAGCAGCGGGATCGGCACTCACGCCGCCCCGTCTATGCAACCTTCGCCTCAACAGCAGCAGCAGCATCATCACGTCCTCCCGCATCACCACCGCAAGAACGACTCAACCGTCGAACAGAGGCAGAAGCTGCTGTCGCTGTTTAGCAAGGACGCTTCAGGCGCTCAGGCTTCGCCTACTGGGTTTGTGGATGACAAAGGGAAGGGGAAGAGAGAGAGCATTGGTGGTGGCGGTGGTGCTAGTGGCGATTCGAGGTTTAGTACACCGCATTCTCGGGCTGGGTCGTTTGCTGCTGCGGGTGGTGTGCCGCAAGGTGGTGCCGACCACGCTGCTGCTCCAGCTGGGCAGGGTGGTAGTCAGTCCCGCCGCGACAGCCAGACGGCCATCAGCCCGTCGGATAGGAATTTCCTATTGTCTTATTTGGAGTCGGTGTCCGGGAATGTGGGGAGATAGGCAGCCCCAGAGAAGGAAGGAGGGAAGCATGGATGGCGGTTACAACAGGGCAGAGGACCCCGTCATGGTGATATGAGGATGCGCAGACTGAAGCTGAGATGGAGAGAGGAAGTGAGGTGTGGAGGGTTGAAGAAAACAATGTTCAATGCTGTGACGTCAGGTAGAGAGCGTTGCAATTTGAACTTTGAGCCTGGCAGTTTGTCAGCGTTGTGCTGCACTGTTTAAGCTGACCAGAACTACGTCGTAACATGATTGCCATCACCTTTGGTGCTTCTTGAGTTATATTAACTAAACATCTTGAGCACATCCTACATACTAACAATCAGGCTTCCAATCATTCTCTACTCCTCCATTCTGGTACTGTCGAGCATTCACCGACGGAATAGACTCGACAAGCAACACCGAAAGACTTCATGCTCTCATGATCCCAGATTACAGTAAAGTACGTCGTTTACGTCGTTAGGTAGCTACTTCAACAACACTTCTCCCCGTTATAGGGACCTCCAGGGCAGTCTGGTTACTTAGTACAAACAAGAAACTTAAAATATGGGTATCCTCTCGCACTCTTGCTCCCGGTTCTTCTTCTCGGCCACCTCTCGAGGGCCAGTAGCCAGCCAAGTTTCCTTTCCTCAAGCTTCATTACCAACTCGACATCATCTCATCAAGCCTGAACCCGAGTCCATGGCTTCCGCCATCCAAGGTGCCGGGCAAGAAATCCCCAAGAACAATAAAACATAAACAAGGCTTACAGTTCAACCTCAAGCCGTGATCCCCACGGCATTATGTGCCTGCTGGAAATGGGCTGTAGTCGTGACAGGAAGATCCTCGTCCTCGACATCATCCAAGGCAAGCAAATTAAATCTGTTGTGCACAGCCGTGACAGGCTTTTTCGGTGCAGATGTTGGATTGCGCGTCTTGACTGGCGCTGGCTGAGGGTAGGGTTGGGCACATTCGTCGACATCGTAGGTGATTTTCTTCCCTTTGTACCTCCTGGGTAAAGGGTTAGGATTTTGTTTACAAGGGGCGGGGGAAGCGGAGGACGCACAGGCGACTCATCATGCACTGACGCGCATAAATGGCATTGTGAATAGAGTTCAGGCTGATGTGGCAGTTCCCGCCAGAAAACTCAACCTTGATGACGACGAGGTTATGGATGTGGTCCAGGTCCTCACGGATGATCTCCTCAGTGTGGCGGCTGTCGTAGCCGTGCAAGATCAAGTTGCGGCTGGCACCCACGGCGATCTTGTTGGCAACATGCCCGGGAAGAACAAACTGCCGGTCATTCCACTTGACCTCGATCTAAGGAGCTGGTTAACATAACGATTGGCGCAGGTGTGGCAAGAAGGGAAACGCACCCTCTTGTTCCTGATGTACAGATCATTCCGGCGGACGTGGTCCAAAAACTTCCTCGCGTCGGCCGAGTTGACAAATGAAACCGCAGCAGTACGGTCGTGGCTGCGCATGAAGATGTCGAGAAGCATGCCTCCGCGGACAGCAGCCGTGATGTCGGCGTGAGTGGTTCCCTCAGCGAGGTTGGACAGCTGGACGGTGCGGGAACACTGACGCTCAAACTGCTGGCGTTGCCCGTATTGGGGCTGGTGAACGTAGTCGGCACCCGGAGGCGGTTCGAGAGGCGAATCCAGGCCGTCATCGTCGTCTCCGTCTTCCCCGTCGACGTCGGCCCAAGAGCTGCGCTGCTCGTGGGAAGGACGGCGCGGGGCCTGGCGGTCATTTGATGTATCGGGACGCGGAACATAGGCGACAGATTTTGGGGGTTGAATTTGCTGCCTCGGCGGTGGGTTCAACCGGACCCCTCCATCATCCAGGTCGGTTCCCCCCGAAGCTGCTGGCACCGGGTTGTAGGCAGCCTGGATAGTTTCGTCATCTTGACTGAGTAACTGTGTTCATGCGTCAACCAACAGTCTATAGGGCAGCCCTGGAACGGCGCCTGAACATAAATGCGGTGGAGCTCATACATCCACCGTTTCCTGGGTCACGCCGCCGCGGAGAAGATTCCGGGTGAGATTGCCTGGTAAAAGGTCAACAATTGGGACACAAAAATGAGGCCATGGAAGAGAACGAGGTGCGTCGCGGTCGTACCATACTGTTTGGCGATCGACACAAGTCGGTCATACTCGGCTCGTGAGAGTACAACCGAAGCTTGATAGCCGTTCCGCGGGGGCGGCTCGGTATTCTTTGGACTAGGTCAGACACGGGTTCGACTCTGCAGATCTGATTCCGAGATGTCGACTTACAAACTGTGCCCTATGCATTGTGGCGTTCATGGGTCAGCGTCGGGTGTCCTGTTGCACGGTCCTGTCTCTTGGCTGATCCGATGATCCCGACAAGCGGACTGACTCGGAGGGGTATGGAGGGGAGTCGGGGTGTGAATGAGTGGATGGAATGGGACTGTACTGTATGTACATACCTTCGCAGCAGCGTCTCAAAATAATCGCGGTCAATGGTAACCTGGGAACCACCAGGCGAAAACGACGACGACGCCATGATGGTAAATGAGGGTGATGTGTTGGAGGAAAGAGAAAAGAAAGTCAAGATGAGGAATCAGGCTGGAATGTGGGTTTCAAAGTTGATCGAACGGGAAGGCTGCTTGCTGTGCTGCCCGCTCACTCCTGGGTTTGGGGTTCGGGGTTGGGGTGATGAGATGTGTATGGCAATCTGATGAGGTGCTTGGCGGCAACTCTTCCAATGATAGCAGACACTCACTCCTAGTTGGTCACGGTTTCCGGGTTGGGCTGATACATTCTGATCTTTGGGATGGGAAGGAACCTAAAGAGGGGCACAGAAAGTGCAGCTCTCCGCTACCAGTAAGGTGGATGGAGTCGGGAGCCAGGAAGGTGCTCGCCAACCCAAATGGCCGGGTCATGGCCCAACGTCCGTTTGCACCTTGACATCAGGGGGATTACCTAGGTACACAGTAAGATGCCAAACTCAACACATACCTATGGATATGATCCAGAAAGACATTGACCACATGATCTCGCAGGGCATTAAGTACTCGACAGTGGAAGGCGATGAAGAGGCCGATGGATTGCCCAGATCGGCCAGCATGAGGTCTCTACACAACCGAGAAATTCAGAATTCAGGTTGATAAACCTGAGGCACATGGACGCACCCACCACATCGCCCCAGCCAACAAAGAAGGTTGTGCACATGTCAATGTGCCGCGATAGAATGCACACTCTCGGGGCTGGATCCAGGGAACTGTTACACCCAAATCCAGAGTCCATGTCCCTAACCTACTACCCTCCTTATGAAGTCCTCAGCATGCACGTGCGGTATGTATGTACTTACCTACTGAACTTTCTTCTAGTTCGCGCTGTCAACCCGTCTTGGCCATGAATGACAGCAGGCTGCCAGTCGAGCGTTCGAACCGGCAACCACCACCCCACATTTGAATGCGGGCTTGAGGGGCTCTCGCACCATGCAGAAGGCTCGGTAGCACGGCCGATTTGTCTGAACCATTCATCCACTGGACAACCGGAATGCCAGCACACAGGCATGCCGCAGACGTGACACGGTCCTTATCCCCGTGCTACCCAGTGCCGTGCCTAGCTGTCCTCACTTAGGTTACTCATGACCCCCGGATACTTATCAAACATGCCCGGAGCCTCGCAAACCGGGACGTTCGGCGGGGATGAAAGCAAACAGAAAACATCCGTGTGTGGCCGATCGGGGACACGGGGCGGTGCCGGCAATCGACAGCCCGGAAAAGACCGAGTTTGCTGACGGGCCCGTGTAACGGCAGTAAGGATCGTTCGGGCAGGGCAGCCCTGGTTTCACTGTGCGGCGTTGCATCTCTCGGTCGATCCTAGGTTCTCCGTACGGGCAGTGCCCCGCGGCAACAAACACTCTTGGCGCCGGAACCTTTGGATTGAGGGAGGAAACAGACAGTATCATAAACCCCTAGCCCAACGGACCGGGAGCACAGTGAGTTTGTTGAAGCTGATCTGCCGGTAAAACTGATTCGGGCATGCGGCCATCAGGGAACAATCTAGAAGGATTGCGCGGTTGGGAAACGTGAGCCTCTTATGCGTTTGGATCTGACTGCCCACAGAGTCGCAGAGCGGCCCACTGATGCGCGGTCGCCAACATCACGAGTCCTCGTGTTGGGACCCGGCTAAAAATATCGTGTTGTGCGAGCCATATGCCGGCGTGACGCTGGACAAAAACGTCAGCCGAGTCAGGACAGCCTGAGCTTTGGTGTGTGGTTGCGTATTTTGTAACTCCCGCATCGACCGAAATACGAGGCTATCCAGCAAAGTTTTCAACATGGCAGAAGCGTGAGCATAAACAGGGCAGCATCAAGGGAATTATCCTTGACATCACGTCAGTCACAAACCTCATGAAGTGAACGGCTGCAAGACAATTGGAAACCCCCTGGCCGATCAGTCAGGGATCCTACCAAAGACGCCACACTGGGTCCCGAGGAGCTGAGCCTGGAACTGTGCCTCCACTCGTTGTGATTGGCCTTCGCCCTCCCGATTGTTGGCCAAGCCAGGGCATCGCCAGGGCAGTCGTTGTGGAATCCACTTGCATCCGATCTGGCTGTGGGGAGGGAGCATTGGAGCCATGCATTCCAATCATCTGTCGTTCTCCTGTTTTTTTCTGGCAGTCTGTCCCCCGTCTCCCGGCCACGTCCACACGCTGCTCTGTCCCGTCTTGTTTCTTTAGCAACCACCACTCGCTCTCACCATCACACACACACACACACCAGACGTTCGCTACCCTTCGAACACTCGCTTTGGAAGTCCAAACCCCAGCGCTGCACGGTTCCTCGGATATTCGTTTCGACAGCATTGACTTGCTTGCCCGGCTTGTCCGGCAGATCACATTGTTTTCCAGGATTATTATTTTTTGCTCCACGCCATTTCCGCTGGCCTGCCTGGGGTTAGACAAGCAGTAATAAGGGGCGACCCAGCATCCTCGAATCCTCGACACCACGACCGTGACCGTGACACACGACGACTCCCGACCTGCACCCATCGTTCGACCAAACCAGCACACTGTCACCGACGAGGAAACTCTCCGGCGTTGAACGAGTGAAACAACTCGTTTCCCAGGGATTCGGCTCACGGCTCTGTCTCCCGTGGTCGTTTCCACTTACCGGCTCCCGAGCCGCACCACATATCCTCCACCCTTTTCGCCATCCTCGACGACGATGAAGGTTCATATGTCGGCAGGCCACTTGGCTGTGGCCCTTCTCTCTTTGACGCCTGCTGTGACGGCTCTCCAATGGCCAAGATGGCTTCCCGAGATCGAGACGTTGGTTGTGAGGCAAGATGACGGCGGCAAAGAAGGTGCGCATCCCTCGCACCCTCAAATTCCAGAAAACTTCTCTGTTCTAACAATCACCCCACAGACTCACCATCCCCAACCCCGACACCGACTGCTAAGCCCACAGGGTCCAAGGACGACGAAAAGGAAGAGGAAGAGGCCCCGCAAACCACCACCTCCAAAGGCCCTCCGAAACCCATCTTCACCGATCTCAACACGGGCGGTCTTTCCGAATCCGAATCCGCCACGGGCACCGGCAAAGTGACAGGTAACGCCACGACCACGCGGGCGCCCAAGAAGACCGAGTTCGACCCTCAAGATCCGCCCGGCGGCGTCGTCATGATCACCCCCGCCCCGACAGACGGTTACCAGCTCTACAAGATCGGCGAATACGTGACCTGGGTGTGGAACTACACCAACGTGCAGGCTACTCCGACGGGCATCGACCTTTACGTGCGCTGCTCCAAGGTGCCCCAGCCCTGGACCCTGACGCAAAACATGTCGTTTGCTGAGCAGGGCTCCTACACCTGGGACACCAAGAAGTTCCAGACGGAGAACGTCCGCAACCCGCTGCTTACGGAACAGTACACGCTGGTGATTGCCAATGCCGAAGGCGGCATCAGCGCCACCCCCGAGGCCGGCTACTTCGGCACATGGTCTGGGTTCACGTTCGGTATGTACGAACCCCAGCCGTATCACGACACGGGTGATGGGTGGCAATGCGCGTCTTGCAGCGGCGCCATGTCTAGCTTGATTGATCGGCGCGCGTTTGGCGTGGCGATCGCGACGAGCTTGGTGACGGTGTTGAGCTTTACGTGGTTCGTGGTTGGGTTTGGAGGGTTGATGTAGAGTCGATGAGAGGATGGAATTTTGGATGTTGGCGAGGGGTGTTAAAGTGGGCAGCGGGATATGTCTTGTAATGTATGTTCTTTTTCTTTTTGGGAACAACAACCGCAGAAGCAACAACAACAAACAATTGGGGGTAATGGTTAAGGCATGGATTCGGGAGGTTTCGCGTTTTGTTTTTCTGCTTCTTAAGATTGGGGGTTGTCGTTTTGAAAGTTTCTTGCATAAGAGTGTGGTCTCGAAAAAAACTCAACGCATTGAGAGTCGGGGATGAGGTTCGATCAGTGTCTGTGTCGAGATGTGCTAGGGGTATGAGATGGGCAATGGAGAGGGCTTGCGAGTCGAAGGTCAGGTCTGGGTCCTTGATAGTCTGCATACGGAGGCACTACAGACCACAGGAGACCACATTGTTCGAGTATAGGCTGAGTTATAGGTCCAGCATTATTACTAGGTAGGGGGTAGTGAATGCTAGCATTGTGGTTCAACCGCTAAGGAATGAGGTGACCTTGGAGATGGGTCTCATGGATGCTTATTATTCCTTGCTTCTTGGGAACTGAGCTCTGCTGGCTTCGACATCAACGTAACCAGGCATTCTTCAACCACATTCTATCAGGTATTCATACATTACGGGTATCTTTGTTTCTCTTCCCCTTTCTCTCTGTTATCCAGCTCGGTCACCCACTTGCTCATACCTAAGCTTTCTTCCTCACCATCTTCCTAAGGGTAGCCAGACGCAAACATCCCAACCCCGCGCTCAGGGGAGGGGGAAACGCCCCAAAGAGCACTCAGTAACTAAACCATCCGCAAAGTAAACCCGGCCCCCCTTTCTCCTTCCTTGCCCGACCTGGCAAACAAACCCCCAAAATCTACACCCGCAAAATCCGTCTCCCTCGCGCCCTTTTCCCCGCGTCCCGGGGCCTCGGGCGTCTCCCGCCGCCGCCTCCTCTCCTGTCCTGCCTTGCTCGGGAACGTGGGGAACATGCTCTCGGGCTTGGGTCGCGGGTCCTGCGCGAAGTATTCGTGCTCCAACACCTCCTCGGCCGACGGTCGCGCAGCAGGGTTGAGGGACAACAGCGCGGCAAGGAGCTGGGCGCCGGCGGTGGTGAGGAGGGGAAACTTTGCGCGTATCAGGGATGCCGCAGGGGCGGGGGGTTTGGGCGGCAAACGCAAGCCGCGGGCGTTGGGGAGGCGGCGGAAGCCGGGCCAGGACTCGTCGGTCGGGGTGCCGACGAGGGCGAAGATGAGCGCGAGCTGGTCGACCTCGTTTTTGCCCTGCAGCAGCGGGTCGCGGGTGAGCAGCTCGCCGAAGATGCAGCCGACGCTCCACAGGTCGATGGCGGACGTGTAGCGCGTCTCGCCAAGCAGGAGCTCGGGGGCGCGGTACCAGAGGGTGACGACGAGCGGAGTCAGGTTGGGCGGCGGAGGGGTGGGCACGTAGCGCGCCATGCCAAAGTCGGCGATTTTCAGCCGGCCGAGGTTGTTGAGAAGGAGGTTGGAGGTTTTGAGGTCGCGGTGCAGGATGTGGTGGGAGTGGAGGTAGGAGAGGCCGGAGCAGAGCTGCTGGAGGAGGGTTTTCACCTCGGAGGCGAGGAAGGGGGTTGGCATGTCTTCGAGGATGGATTTCAGGTCGTGCTCGAGAAATTCGAGGACTAGGAAGATGCTGTTGTTTTGGCGGTTAGTCGGTGACCCTAGGATGGCTGCTTGAGTGAGCATGGAGACGAACCTGTCTACTCGGTTTGTGTCGTCGTCCCCGACCACCACCTCGAGGAGCTTCACAATGTTCCGATGCCGACAATCCTTCAGGATCTGGATCTCGCGCAGGCCCGTGACCGGCACGCCGCTGCGGTCTTTGGGGTCCATCTTGAGGCGCTTGAGGGCCACCACCTTGCCCGTGGCAATGTCCTTGGCGCGCGACACCCAGCCGTAAGCGCCCTCCTCGATGTCGTTGAGCTTGTCGTAGTTTTCGACACTGCGCGACCGCCCGAAGGTCCCGCCCTCGAAGCGGAGGAGGTTGGAGTCATCGCCGCTGGTGGTGGTGGCTACTCGTGGTGCGTCATTGTCGCGCTCGGGGGAGAGACGGCGCCGCTTTGCGGGAGGACCGCCGCCATGGTCTGTGTTGTCGGCTTTCTGCTCTGCTTCTTCGCGAGCTTTCCGTTCGGCTTCGAGCTTGCGTGCCTTCTCCTTCTCGGCCTTTAGGCGTTTCTTTTCTTCTTTTTCTTTCTTGCGCTGGGCTTGAAGGGCAGCGTCGGCCTCGTCGTCGGCCCAGCGCGACTTGGGTTTGGAGGACATGGCGAGGGTGTGTGGCTGATGCGAGTGTGTCGTGGACGTCGGTGTCGAGGTCAATTGGAGGTGTTGATGGTGATAAGATAAGGAAGCTCTGACGCGCGCTGGGATCGTTCGGAGCAAGGCACCACCACGCCAATTGCTCAGCCCGATGCCCAAACCCAATGCAAACTGGTCTGAAGTGTCGTGGAAATCCAAACAGTCACAAAATCAAAAATAAATCGGATTCTCCAACACAGAAAAAAACAACAAAAAATCAAAACAGTTTGCGGGCTCTGAGAATCGAACTCAGGTTTCTTCGGCCGATGGGGTTGTTTCCAACCACAACGAAGTGTACTAACCACTATACTAAGCCCGCGATTTGCTCGCTGCATGGTGGCGGAGTCGCCGGATAGGATTAATATGCGGAGCAGGATAGGAGGGGCGGATGTGAGTGGAGGTCTGACAACACGGAACAGGCCATCCACCTCAACTCCAAGCCATCAGCACTGTTCAAGGGATGGAGCATCGCATGAGAGCCAGAAGTACCACCTGTTAGTGCAGACCAATTTTGCTTCCGAAATTGGTCTTGTCGGCTATCGCTTTTAACAAAAGTTCGTCCCAAGCTGGAACTCACCAACCCCCTGGGCATGGCTTCTTGAGAGGGGAATTGAGCGACACACGAGCATGTACATCAACAACAAACAGGTCGAGACTGTTCATGTTCCTCCCGAGAGTCCTGCCCTGTCCTCCAATTCCAACATGTCCAGCCCGCGGCGGAATCCACGTCCATACGAGAGATCCTCTGTAGGACTCCAGCGGAAGGCATTTGCCGGCCATCTGCATCATGGGGACAGACGCAGTGCAGATGCAAGGACACTAACCTCATTGTTACACACATTGAAGTTTATGTGACTCGCACCTCCTTCCTTCTCCCTGATTCCTCGGGGTTATCAGGAAAAAGGGGAGGCCGGCTTCCTTGATGTATCTATTTCTACAGATGACCTCCGAATCCCAAAAGAACCAAAGCAAACCGAAACGCCATCGCTAATGCAATCTTTGATTTTCTGATATCTCTTTGACATGGCCCTCCCGTCATCCCCTTACTGAAGCAGCTCTTCGCACGTCCAATCCTCATAGCTGTGACGGGTCAGCGAATTCCAAGACATGTCGCAGCAACCCTGCAAAAAACTTACTATCCATCCGGCAAGTACCGGCGCACAATCAGGGGAATCTTCTTCTCCCGCAGTTCCTTGATGGCGATCTGGAGCGGGTCCGTCTCGCCCTCGAGATCCACCAGGACAGGCGCGTTCATGCTGATCTGCAGAGCCCTCGTGCCCAGGATGCGCGCGCGCTCGTACTTGGTCATGAAGGGCGTGGTGGTGCGCTGGTCGTTGGGGATCTTCTTGTCCTTGTGCGACTTCTCGTTGCCGCGGCCGTGGTTCGCCGCCGCGTTGGGATCGCCCGACGCGATCACATGGTCGGCATCGTGGTTGTCCTGGTCTTGGGCGTTGTTCGCCTCGTTTTCGTCGGCGGGCTCGGGCTCAGGCTCGTAGTACTCATCCGGATCGTCCTCGTAGGCGGGCTCGTCGTTGCTGTGACGCGAGAGTCAGCATGAGTTGACGCGAAGCGCAAGAGCGCGCGCGCGCAGCTTACAGAGGCTCGCGATCGTCGTCGTTCCCGTAGTCAGACATGTTGGAATGGCTTGCTGTGTTGTTTGGACGGTGTTTGATGAGATTTGGATGAGAGCGCGAGTGCGAACGATGGATGGGGCGACAGAGTTTGTTTGCAGTTGTTTGGGTGATGATGTTCTTGGGAAGTTGATGGAAGGACTTGAAAAAACTATGGGCTCGACCGCCCAGCACGGACCCCTGTCAAAGTTTCCAGGTCCCGGGTCCGTGTGGGGCAGCCCAGCCAGCCCGGATCCAATCCCCGTCATCGCCTTGCGGGAGCTGCAGCGGGAAGGCGTGGCAGGTGAAGCCCACAAAAAAAGTTAAAGATTCAAGATTCAGGTCCCAATTCCTATTTTCAACTTTCTCGACGTGAACTTTTCAACGGTCGAGCTCGGGCTGACCACTCGATGCTCGACCACTTTCAACCACTCAATTCGGTCCCTCAATGACCCGTTTCAACCATGAAGCGTAAGGTTGAGCAGGTCGAGCATCTTGAGGGCGGAGGGCCCCTCGAGCCAGCAAAGCGACAGCAACTCTCACTACCATTGCTTCCACTGATCAATACCACGACAACAACACCCAGCAGCCCGACATGTCCCCCTGACGAGACATCCCAGGACAATGACCTCGGCACGGTAATATCGTCCGCCTTTTCACCTCCCGCCGACGACACAACCCATGCTCCCACCATCACGGCAACTTCCGTCGCTGTCACCCCCTCGTCCCGGCGCTCTCGCAAGTTCCCCTCCGACCTTAAGACTATCAAGTGCACCTGGCCAGGCTGCACCAAAACTTTCAACCGCCCAGCTCGCCTTACTGCTCATCTGCGTTCACACACCAACGATCGCCCGCACAAGTGTCCCTACGAGGGCTGCGACAAGGCCTATCTCGAGGAGAAGCACCTCGCACAGCACATCAAGGGCTCGCACACTCACGAACGGAAATACGTTTGCTCTGAACCCGGATGCGGTAAGGCCTTCGTCACAGCGACCCGTCTCCGCCGCCATGCTGCCGTCCACGAGGGCGCCGAACGTTTCCGCTGCCGCGGCTACGACGGCTGCAATCTCAGTTTCCGCAAGCACCAGACACTCCAGCGCCACATCCGAGTCGCTCACCTGGGTCTTCCCGCCTTCCCTTGCGGCGTGGATGGCTGTGAGTCCGGCTTTGACACTGCCGGTGCCCTGCGCCGCCACGTGGACCGCGAGCACGGCGAAATCAAGTTCTGGTGCGAGGAGTGCTCCACCCAGGACGTCGACCCGGACGATCCTGACAGCCAAGAAGGTACCCGGCGGGTCGGCTTCCGCACCCTCTCCCAGCTCCAAGCGCACATGCGTCGGGAGCACGTCAACTGCGCCTTCTGCGACGTGCGCTGCCACAGCCAAGCCGAGCTTGAGCGGCACATCGACATGTACCATTCCGGCACGACTGTCGCCGACCGCAAGACCGTCGTCTGCGAGTGGCCTGGCTGCGGTAAGCGATTCACGCGCGTGTCGAACCTCAACACACACATCCGCACCGCTCATGAGGGCCTACGTTTTACTTGTGGTCAAGTCGACGTTTCGGCCGTGGCGGATTTGGCGGATTGGAACTGGGCCGAAGAGGGGTGCGGACAGCAGTTTGTGAGCAAGCTCAAGCTGGAGGAACACGTACGCTATGTCCACCTTGGCAAGAAACGCCCCCCAACCATGTATCCGCTTCCCGTGGCTCCCGGAACGGCCGAGGAGGATGAAATGTCGGCTGCCGTGCCCACACGGACGCTGGCTTGTCCGGCGAAGGAGCTGGAGGGGTGCGATGCCAAGTTTATCCGCCATCATGACTTGGACAAGCACGTGCGGAAGTATCATCCACATCTTCACAGAGAGCCGGGCGCCGCGGCAGGTCCTGGTGCCGGTCCCGCTGGTGAAGAGGATGCCATCGATCCCCGGCTGCAGCAGCAATATGGCGCTGGAAAGGAACTGGAGGAGGAACTCTGGACAGGCGGTCCGCTGCCGGCGCTGCCTGAGGAGCCAGGCTTCGAGGCAGAGTGGGCGGAGATGAGGAGGTTGATCGACTTGGACTTGCTTATGGATGGGAAGTGATTATGTCTAGGGTTCTCGGGTTAGGTTGGGTGGCAGGATGTCCAAAAATTAGATAGATACCCCCTTTTATTCGCTACATTTTTATTACAGCTCGCCATCTGGCATACGAGGTATCACGGCCAACTCGGCTAGTCATCAAGGGTTATGAAATGGATGTTACAAAAGTTACAGGACGGACCAGAAAGGTTGGGGTAACAGATCACCAGGGGAGGAACTCTGGTATGGTATACGGGATGGGAAAAAACAAGGGCGCTACGATAGAAACGAATATCACCTATTCAGACCCAACACACACACACACACACACACACGCGACCTCGGCTACTGGCCTATAAACAGCCATGGATAATGAATGGTATCATGTTGCTCATGACTAATGTGATAATACACCAATACCTTGACAATTAGACATACAGTTATCTCCATCTCAGGCCATCATCAAGCCAGTTCTTAGCAAGGAACAATGGCAATCCAAACCCCTTTCTCTCTACCGGCCAACAACCCTCCCATCTTCAGCAACGCCACCACATCCCCAACACCAAACCAACTCATCCCACGTCTCTTCAACTCACAACCGACTCTCCCTCTCCGGCCTCGGCGGAAGCGCACCGCTCATAACCACCTCCCCGTCCCCAGCCGCTCCACCTCCAGTCCCAAGATCCCTCACAATAGCCTCATCCCCGGCCCTCCACCCGCTCGCCAGCAACCTCTCCAGCCCGACCCCAAACACCACCGCCTCCCGTCCTCCTTTAGTGCCCCACCAGCCGGCGGCGACGGCAGCCCGCTCCACATCCATCTCCCCGCTGACCAGCACCTCCCAGAACCGCCGTTGCACCACCTCCCTCAACGCCTTGTCGCGCACGGCGTGGATCGCGGCGGCGGCGAGGGCCATCCACTCCTCCAGGATCGGAAGGGGGAGGTAAGGGAGGGAGTCAACAAGGGTCAGGACGAGGGTGGATTGCTCCGAGACCGGTCCGATTTCCGGGGTTGGGGTCGTCGGAGCGGGTTTGGCTAGGGAAGGCAGGAGCGGGGTGGTGCTGGTTCGCGGATCGGCGACAGCGCGGAAGCGGACCATTTCCAGCAGAGTTTCGGGCAGGTCTGGGTGTTGGGCGCTGATAAGCGCCGGCGGGGAGAGGATGCGCATGAGGGTGGTAAAGGCGAGGCGGAATTGTCTGGGTGAGAGGTGGAGGGGGAATGCGGCGAGGAGGGATTCGGCGTAGAAGGGGACGAGCGAGGCTGCGAGTGATGCGTTGTGCGGGCAGGAGAGGGTTGCCAGCACCGCGCTGTGCGCCGCTTCGAAGAGTTGGACCATTTGTGGCGAGAGAGGTTCGCCGGGGTGTGGAGGGGTGAGGTAGGCTGTGGCGGGTTGGATGATGAGTGCGTCGGCGTCGGGGGTAGAGAGGTGTAAGGGGAGATGTTCGGCCGTGTTGAGGTAGAACAGGTCGAGGGTGCGGTGGAGAGGATGTGGCGGGACTGAGGGACCGGCTGGGTTCCGGGTTTCGCGCAGGAAGGCGGCCGAGGCCGGGCCGTAGCGGGAGAGGGTATCGAGGGAGGTGAGGTAGGTGAACGCGTAGGCCTGGAAGGCGTCGCTGCCGTTGCGGGAGGAGATGAAGTAGAGGTTGCGCAGGGCGTGGAGGGTCTTGACAGCCACGGCCGGCGCGGTGTCGTGGCGGCGGAGGCGCCTGTCGATGAGACTCCTGGCAGCGACGGAATGGAGGGCCGCGACTACGGCGTACATGATCTTCTTGAGGAATTGCCATAGAACCGGCCAGGTGGTCTCCAGTGTCTCGGGTTTGAGGAAGATAGCTTCCTCAGAGACCTCGAGCTCGGAGAGCTTGTTGGCCTGCCAGTTTTGGAGGAGACGGCTGGTGAAGGCTACCAAGTCATCTTGGAGCTGCAGGACGATGGCGGAGTCGCGGGCATGCTCGACGGCGTGGCCCAGCAGACGTGCCAATGGGCCGAGAGAGGAGACAAGTGGTCGTTGTTCGAGGAGCTGCAGATGGCGGAACGAGGGGGAATCGGGCAGCCAGACGAACTTCTCATCGGCCTGGCGCACATCTTGGTCGATGGATGCCAGGAACAAACCATCCTGAAGGCCATCCGGGCCAAACATGGCGCGGGTGATGACTGGAACGAGAGCGTCGCAATCGAGGCCGGCGAGCGAAGACTCGGAGAGCAAGGGGAATGCGTAGTTCAGGGCCATGGCGACAGGCCCTTCAGGGGCAGGTGGTTCGGGGGGACGGATGCGCAAGGCAAGGTTTGCGGCAGTGACTACGGCGCGCTCGACGGTGCGGCGCATGGAGGGGGATAGAGAGCGCCGGTCGGCGCCCTCCATACCCATGAGCACACCGGTGAAGACGAGCAGGTGTTGCCAGCGGCCTGAGTGGCCGTCGGCGCCCTTGAGGACAGCAGCAGCCCAGGCATCGCTGGATAGGCCACCGCCGACACGTTGAGGCTGGGTGAAAGGCGGAGGGTATGAGGGCTGCAGATGGGCATCCTTCTTTGCCTGTGTCTGTATCTTTGCGTTTTCGATTTCGTTGCGGCGCACGTGGATGGCGGCGGTGTTATAGATGCTGATTATGCGGAAACAAGCGCGCATGCCATCGCGACGGGCCCAGATGGCAGGGGCTGTGAGCAACTGCGAGGTGAGGAGCGAGAGGTTGAGCGGATTCGAGAGCGAAGTTAAAAGCGCCGTGGTCGACGCGTAGAGTTGTTCGGTGCGCGCATCGTCGTGCACGTCTTGGAACAGCTGCAGCACCGTCGTCAGGAGGCGGTCGATCGACATGGTGGGTGTCAGGACATGAAGTCTGAGTGTAGAGTCCTGGATCGATCAACCGTGAAGTTGTAGAGTAAACGCTCCGTTGTCGTCGTGATGGAAGTAGTAAGTGGTGTCCAGTAACGATGCCGAGGTAAAGCGAGGCTGGACAGTTGAAGCTCGGGAACGTTGTACCGGGGTGTTCAGGTCCAGGATGACACCTGAAGTTACCGTCTTGGCAAACACATCGACTCCATCAAAACCTGGGGAATGTTCTATCTTCTCTCAATCACATAATAACCAGGAGCCTCGACTACCTCCTGGAGTAACTCGTCCATGACCATTCTCGCCAACTTTCGTATCAATAATTCTGACTCACCGCCGCCGCCATGAAGCCCCCATCGTATGTGGATTCCATGGTCTCCCCCTTTTTCATGTTCATCCCCTGTTGACCTCCCTCAGGCTCGTCCGTCGCGACATACCGGCCGAGTACACGGTGCCGCCTTTTCCGTCACTGTTCTGGCCGCCTCAAGCATCGACCATCATTCTCTATGAGCTAGACGACATGTGGAAGTTTACCCTCTTCTGGACCCTCATCCTATTCGGTCTCTTCCACCTTGGCGCCGTCGGCGTGGCCATTTTGATGCATGGCGGCAAGCGCATCTCCAGCTGGAAGTATCTCTGGGTTGTGCCGCTTGTTTACTTCCTCATTGCCGGCTTCGAGGCTCTGATTGCCGGCACGCTGGTGGGCTTAATGTATGTTTCGATGCCTGCTGCCCATGGAATTGGTGTGATGTACTCTGTTTTCTGACCAGTTTGCAGTGTCGGCGCAACATATCTCATCGGCGGCTTCACCATGTCCACCTGGATCCCGTTTATCTGGGGTTGGGTCAACGTGCTGGTGCTGCTGGTGTCATCGTTCCGCATCCAAGGTGGTCTCTGAGGGACTGTTCTGCGTGTCGGCGTTCCTGGCTTTATTCATTTAAGCGGGCGGCGAGGCTGGGATCCTGGGAAAGGCCAAAGCCGCAAACAATGGATCCACAGCGGCTGCGTTGCAATTGTCCTGCCCCTGTCCAGGCCCCTGTCTGCCGCTTCCGGGTTGGCGCTGCAGCCAGTCCCGGTGAGCGTGGGGCTCCTTGGCCTTGACGTCTCCTACCTTTGTTCGCCAGTTTCCAGTCTGCAAACACAACTCCCTGCGACGTCGACTGCACTCTCGTCGACCGTATCACCTGTACAACCCGGCAGGCGGTCTGGACTGGTAATACAGGTTGGCCAAATAAGTACGACGGCCTCATTGGCGCATCGACAGCTCCTGGCCTGATCGTGACCTTGCATCGAAACCTCGAAGACGGAGAGAATCAAGGGCAGCCCATCAACGATCTTGTCGCCAGCATAAACACCAGTCGCCTACATCACAACACGCTCCAGCGGACTCAATGTCGTCGTCGCAAGACTCACCTCCAACAATCCACCGGCCGACTCGCCCACGCCCGTGGACGCCAGACCGGTGGTCGCCGAACAAGTGAGCCAGCCAAAGCTTCCGACCTCCACAAACAGCACACTGACTTACCTCCTCTTTCTAGCATCCCAACTCCCTCCTACACCACTCCCTACGACATCGTCCCCTACCTCCCGGACCAACCAAAATCCCTGTCGGGCATTTCCCTCCGCGCCTTCTGCCTCGGCGCCTCCCTATCCGCCAACATCCTCATCTTCCTGGCCACCCTCATCTGGACCTCCTCCCCGCTCTGGCGCGTCCCTTTCTTCATTGCCTGCCTCTCCGTCTTCCACTTCCTCGAGTTCTGGACGACCGCAACCTACAACACCTCCGACGCCGACGTTGGCTCCTTCCTGCTCACCTCCAACGGCGCCGAGTACGCCATAGGCCACACCTCGGCCGTGATTGAATGCCTCATCACGCACCTTGTGTGGTCCAAAAAACGCGGGTTTGGCCCGGTCGCCACACTCATCGGTTTTGTGTTGGTCGTGGGTGGACAAACGATCCGCACTCTCGCCATGAAGCATGCTGGAAGGAGTTTTAGCCACTATGTCCAGCGTTATAAGAAGCCCGAGCAGACACTCGTCACGACGGGCGTGTACTCGGTCCTCAGGCACCCGAGCTATTTTGGATTCTACTGGTGGGCCATGGGGACGCAACTTGTCATGGGGAATTGGGTGTGCTTGGTGGGGTACATCGTTGCGCTACACAAATTTTTTGCGCCCCGGGTGGTCAAGGAGGAAAAGTTCCTCGTGGAGTTTTTCGGAGAGGAGTATGTGAATTATAGGAAACGGACGAGGGTGGGGATTCCTTTTGTTGGGTGAGAGACCGTCGGCCATTGTGCACCGTACAAGTGGATGTGTTTTTCTGAAAGAAACTTGACATCGAGAGACGGCATGGATCGTGTAGGGTTGTGGTCATCTTCGGAGATTGAGTCTCTTTTCAATACATCACCGGCATTTTACCATGTTTTAACTTCTCAACTCCACACAGTCGTGTCGTGATACAAGTGGGACAACGCTGTCCAGTATTGTATATGTTATTCCTATCGCTGGGGATCCGCCCTCACCAGAACCACTCTCCAAACGCCGTTCGCAGGCCGCCCAACGGCCCAAACAAACCTCTGCGGACCCAGACGCCTTCGCCGGCTCCGCCAATCCTCCTCAGTATACGCTAACAACACCACCTCTCAACCAACCAATTCACCATCACAACCCCCTCCTCTCCACACCCGTTGACATCAAGGCGTTCGGCCTAATACTCAACAACCGATCCATCGCCCTCCCCTCATCCAGCGCCCACCCGCCGGTAACATCCAACTTGTACTCCGTCTTCCCCACCAAAATCCTCGCAAACCCCTCACGAGAGAACGACCGCTTGATCCCCTGCCAGGCGGCGCTAAACACGCGCCTAGCGTCGCGGAAGGGCGCAGTCAGGAGGTGGTCCATGGTTTCTTTCCTGCGGGCCTCACGGGCCGCGCGCTCTAGGTGGGCAGCTTTGATTTGCTCTGACAACGTCAGGGGTTTGCTGGTCGGGTTGGCGGGGGGCGGGGCGAAGAGGTTGTGCATGCGGAAGGGGAGCTGGACCTGGTCCGGAGGCAGGACGGTTTTCTTGGGCGGGAAGAAGGGGATGGGCCGGAGGGTGGTGAGTTCGATGAACACCGGAGGAGCCGCGGTCGCTGCTGCCCCCGTTGTCCCTGCCGTGGCTTTGCTGAGAATGTGCTTCGCCACCTGCGCTGCCGGCACGGCCTCGATGGAGCGGACGATGCGTCCCGCACCGAGGACGAAGTAGACGCCCATGCCGGACATGAAGACCAGGATCACACCGAAGGCGTGGGGAACCCACCACAGCAAACCCTCGGGCGGGTGCAGGATGATGGTCCAGTACTGGTAGACGGTGTAGCTGATGCAGAAGGTGGCGGAGGTGAAGCAGCCCGTGCGGAACCAAAAGTGCGAGGGCGCTTCGTAGAGGAGGGTGCGGCCGCGCTGGGCGAGGATTTCGGCGTAGGAGGGGGGAACTGGGCGGGGAGTTGCCGCCGGAGTTGGTGGTGGTGGTGGTGACGACGGCTTTGCTGCCAGGGAGGGTTTAGCGGCGGGTTTAGCAGCCGGTTTGGCAGCTGGAGCTGGTCGTGGGTTGGGGTTGGCGGTTGGGCGCGGTGGTTTTTGGAGGAGTCGGAGGCGGGAGGTGGAAAAGCGGACGGCGAGGATGGGTTGTTGGAGGGGCAGACCGGAGCATTGGCTTGGTGGTGGCCGCTGGAAGACCAGCAGCAGCCGGGGCCCGAAGCCCCTGGAGAGGGATGCCATCGGTGGAGGGAGGACAGATCAATTGAGTGTGGTTGAGTTGGTTGTTGTGTGTCAGGATAGGTGCGGCATGCCAAATGGATCGGCGGACGGCGGGGCCCAAATTTTTGGTGATGCCGAGCCGTCAATTGACGCGACGGGGTTTTTGGGATGCGGCACTCGCCGAGGGAGGTGCCCCACATGCCGCCGTTTACGGCAGCTTTAAGATGCTTGTCTCACACCTTGAAGCTCGAGCTTCAGCATTTCCCGCAACGAACGTCCAGTGTTGGCTTTCAAGATGAAGTGAACATATTGGAGACTTAGCTTTTGCAGAAGCTTTTAGATCATCTTTACCATTCTGCCCTCACATTCCCCCAACCGTCTCCAAAAGGCTCGTGACTTGACAACCTTGACACAGCTCAAGGGGAAAGGCGTGAACAACATTGCCAAGCAGCCCAGACCTCTTCTGTACCTGGCCCAGGATGACCTCAGCTGTCTTTTGAAGCTCGTCAGAACGGGCCACCTTCCTAGCAGTCGGACTCTCCCGATTTAAGTCCACGTGCATTTCTTAATTAAGGGGGTTTCAAGTGTAGAAACACAGCCATGACATCTGGAAACCTCGGCATTTTGTAAGAAGTGGAAATATTCCTCCTCGACTTTGTGTTGTCGATGCAAGGGGGATATGCAAATGTTGCAGCCGTTCTGCCGGGCTGCCAAACCTCCTGTCTTGGCAAAAGCGTTTTTCACGTTCACTTTTGATATCAGGGTTCCAACGCCGTGGTTCGACGGTGGGCCCAGTCCGGATCAGGGGCATTGGGGCGATCAGATCTCGGGTCGATCCAAACTCCGAGGATTCCAGTTTTCAATTGACTCAAGATTTGAGAGCACTGAATTGCTTCCAGCAGCGCTGTTCAAAATGTTTTTGTTCGTAGGCGTGAACTTCCCCCTTATCAAGGGAGAGCTTCTCCCTGATTTCCGGTGACGTCGTGGGTTTTCGAGTTCCATGTCTTGGCAGCAGACCGGATGCATGTGCTTCGCCAAGTCTGGCAGTGAGTGGAGCATTCCAATTCTTCCATTTCCAGGTTCCGCCACGCGGCGGATCGGATGTGATCGAAACAGCAGCAAGCTCCAAACATTTGTGCTAATCCTTTCCGCGACCACCGGCAATTCGCGGTGTGAGACATCGCAGCTATCATGTAGAATGCTGTCGCCTCATGAATTCATGTGCGATAACCGAATTCAACATCTGGGACTGTCTCTAGACAGTCATCGGCGGCCTGAGCTACGACTCTTGTCATCGATGGATCGGCTAGACCGAGTGGGGGCCCCTCTGCGCCGCGGCCTACAACGTACATACGAAGTTGCATCCCGATCCTCCTGAGCGCAACGCCTCCTTGCGTCCGTTCAACTACCAAACAAACCCCCACCTCGGCCTCTACTCATATGTGAGGATTTGCATGTACTTCTAGCTCACCCCTCATCTTCCACTTCCTGCATCCTTTGACCTCTTCTCTTCTTTTCTCTTCTCGTCTCTCGCTCAACCAACCGTTTCCTCATCCTTATCAAAGACCACAACCATCATGGTGACATCAGAAACCGAAGTCCGGCCGGTGGCTACAGCCCTGGTCGAGGCAACCTCCAACGATCGCGCTCTGCCCCTGGAGGGCAGCGTGAAGTCAAGAAAGAACCACAAGACGACACATTCCCAGCTCGGCGCCAATGGCATCGAAGGCAATGGCAACACAACCAACGGCGCCATCGTCGGCCCCGATCAAACAACCCCTCGCGATGCAGAGATCGCCGCTCTCAAGCGAGACTTTGGCCGCAGATACCGCCATACCAGCGCAGTCCACTCCCGATCAAAGCCGTCCTGCCTCAGCCACGACGCGACCGAGTCGCCCAGCTTCATCGGCTTCCGGAATTTGATGGTGATCGTCCTGGTCGCCACCAACCTGCGCCTCGTCATCGAGAACATCCAAAAGTACGGCGTCCTGATCTGCATCCGCTGCCATGACTTCCACCCCAACGACGTACGCTTCGGCCTGCTTCTATATCTGATGATCCCCATCCACCTTTTCATCGCCTACTTCGTCGAGCTCGTCGCCAGCAAGAACGCCATCTCGGCGCGCGCCGCCCGGCGCGGCGCCGGCACCACAAGCCCTACCCCCGCCGAGGCCCGCCGCTTCCAGCTCACCTGGTACATTGTGCGCATCGTACACCTCATCAACGTCACTGTCGCCCTCGTAAACACTTCATGGATGGTCTACTGGCACATCCATCACCCTCTGATCGGCACGCTGGTCGAAGTTCACGCCATCATCGTCTGGCTGAAAGCGGCATCGTACGCGCTCACGAACCGCGACCTGCGCCATGCGTATCTGCACCCCGTCAAGGGCGAGCTCGACGCTCTGCCGGATATCTACCGCCAGTGCCCC
The DNA here is from genome assembly GCF_041956435.1 of Mycothermus thermophilus. Taxonomy (NCBI): domain Eukaryota; kingdom Fungi; phylum Ascomycota; class Sordariomycetes; order Sordariales; family Chaetomiaceae; genus Mycothermus; species Mycothermus thermophilus. Next base: position 703,078 of record NW_027191427.1, read on the forward strand.
TACCCGCAGAACATCACATTCTCGAACCTGGTGTATTTCTGGTGGGCGCCCACGCTGGTGTACCAGCCCGCGTATCCGAGGACGGAGAAGATCAGGTGGGGGTTCGTGGCCAAGCGGGTTGGGGAGGTGATTTGCTTGAGCGCCTTCATCTGGATCCTGTCGGCGCAGTATGCCACGCCGGTGCTGCGGAATTCGCTAGACAAGATTGCCACTCTGGATGTTGTGGCGATTACAGAGCGCTTGTTGAAGCTGTCGACGGTCAGCCTGATTATTTGGCTGGCGGGCTTCTTTGCGCTGTTCCAGAGCTTCCTGAATGCATTGGCGGAGGTTATGCGATTCGGAGATCGCGAGTTTTATGAGGCATGGTGTAAGTGTTACCTTTTCTTCCGCTGGTCTGGCTGTACCAGTTGCTAACCCCCCCACCAGGGAACAGCGAGTCCCTCGGCGTCTACTGGCGCACCTGGAACAAGCCCGTCTACCAGTTCTTCCGCCGGCACGTCTACTCGCCCATGCGCTCGCGCGGCTGGAGCCACATGGCAGCCAGCACCGCCGTCTTTTTTGTCTCGGCTGTCCTGCATGAGCTGCTGGTTGGCGTGCCCACGCACAACCTAATTGGTAAGTATCCACTGGCTTTGCGCTTACTAAAGACAATTCCAATATCTAACATTTTCTTATAGGAGTTGCCTTCCTGGGCATGTTCCTCCAACTCCCGCTCATCATGCTCACCTCGCGCCTCGAGCGCTGGAAGTCCCCCAACGGCCGGCTGCTGGGCAATGTCATCTTTTGGGTGTCCTTCACCATCCTAGGCCAGCCGTTTGGCGAGCTCATGTACTTTTATGCTTGGCAGGCCAAGTATGGGAGCGTCGCACGGTTGGCCGCGGCGGCCGGGGCGAATGGTGGACTCTGAGGTACGGTAACGGCGGGGACGTGTCCTCCGGTTGGTGTTTAGATCGTTTGGCTGGTCTTTTGGAGTAAAGGACAGTTTATTGTTTGGCTTAGGGGTCCTGGGGTTATGGAACTTTGGAGTTGGGAGTTTGGGTGTATATAGACAAAATACTCTAAACGGGTTCTTGTGTTTTGTTGCGTTCCTAACTGTCAATTGGCTTTCCCTCATTGAGACCTGCCTGGATGTATGTACATGTTTCCGTGTTTATATCCTTAATTGACCCTATGACGAAGAGGACAGGTGGGGAATAGGCTTGATGACCCCTTCGTCCGTTCCGTTGTCCCATGGGTGTATTTCTGCCATATATCCGGCACATAAATCCATGTGTCCTTGTCCAGACATGTAGAGCATTCTCGTAACTCATTCAAGCTCACGCAAGATGGTGTATAATGGGAGAAATTCTCCATCCATAAATGTGGAAACAAACGCAACAAAAACATACAACACCCGGCATTCGCTGGTCGTCACCGACCTAACTACTACTCGGGCCCTCACCAGCTTAACTAGGGGAGAGCGGACGGGATCCCGTGCGTTCCGGTGGGTATGGTCGTATGTACCAGTCCTGTCTGGAACAGATTCTTATCAAATCAGGCTGACGTGAGCTTGGTACCAGGTACTAGGTAGGCCTGTCTTGATTCCCAATACTCGGGTATATGTGAAGCGAGCCTGGAATCACGACGCCGCCCCAGACGTTAGAATAAGGTTTGAGCAGGACAATTGATGAAAGATTTGAAAGAGTGAGTTTGTTTATTGGGCCCCTTACATCCCAAGCATGGCCTGATCGTCATGCCACTGTTCATCCTTCCGAAATATCAAGCCGACACGGATGACATAACACCTCTCGCCAGATACTTTGGCTCTTTGGACCGTCGCTCCCAAGGTTAATAGGCCCCCTGACAGATCGATTTGCTGTTGCTGTGACTTGATGTAGTCGTCCCTTCTCAAGTCTGGGTTGTTGTAGATCGTTGTCAGATCTTCCCCGCCGTCCAGCTGCAAGAAACACCATGGTGCGTTCGTCAAGCGATCTTCCCGAATTCCACCCACGCCGATTGAGGTTAATTGGACCCCCTGTGTCACTCCAAAGAAAAGAAGAGCCGTTTGGGGGCGCGTTGTTCCCGTTAGCTCTGATGATTCCAACGCGATGCGAGCCACGCCGAGATGGATGGATTTCATAAGCCTTGCGCGTTCAGAGACTTCCGGCTCCTCCTTGTTCCAGTAGAAGCGGTGGGAGCCGGGATTCCATCGCCTTCTGGGGCAGACGTCACAAATGGTGACTACATTTCCGAACTCCTCTTGCGTTTGTGGAAGTATCCAGAAGGGCTTTGGCGCCAAGTCCCTGATGTGAATCGACACAGGATTGTGGCTCCGAGACTCGAGTCTGACAGCAATGCCTTGACCAAGAAGCTCAGTCATAGAAATCATGATGCGCTGCAATTGGTGCACAGGTAGAAACTGCATATCCCAGACATCCACTTGATTGCTCGTATGTAGGTCTGATTCTCACGAAGTGGGTCAGTTTCAACGTCCTCACGGATCTGTAGAGCCGTTGTGGCTTGATACGTAGGTACTTACATTGTTGGGGATGCCCTTGTACTGGGAAGGTTGTGGTAGCTGAGTCGCGTTGGCCGGCTAGCCTTGCTGCTTGCTGCAAATCGAGCGTCTGAGAAAAGCCTTCCCATAGGATGCGTAGTGGACGCAAGGAAACCTTGGTCACCTTACCGTGCCAAAAGTATCGCTCGACGACCATGATGGGCATGCCATCGCACGACCAGCTTGGAATGACCAGCAAGGTTGGAAATGTTCCCGGTACAGGCCCAAGTTGGCAATGCAAGACAACCAACTTTAATTCCCGCGGGGGCCTCTCGAAATCGGCAACGGCCCAGAACTTGGGTGCTGTCCCAGGGCACTCAATCTCCTGTTTGTCTCGTGGTATGGCGGTTGATGGGTCATCGAGCGGCCAAATATCTCCTGAGAGAGCAAAACATCGTGGGGAGGGCGCGAGTGCACCCCTTATTTGGTTTTCCTGCCCTGGAGCAGCGCAATACCATGCAAAGATAGACTGGTCGTTCGTTGCCTTGATAATTTCCTGCTGCAATCTGATGAAGGCTCTCATACCCTCTCCGTATAGGAGTGGCATGTTGACCCCGAAAATACCAAGAAGGCAGTAGGCAATGTCCTCTGTCCTCGTAGTCTCCCGCCTCGAAGCCCAGTACATCTTCTTTGCAACGCTAATCTTGTCGAGTGAGACGATGTTTGCGAGGACGCACTCATCAACAAGGCTGGCTTGAGAAAGAATGGTTAAAAGTTTATCATCATCCTTCTTGCCAATGTAATCCCAATTCGCCGTATAAAACTCTACCCGTTTAGGAGCCAGAAGCTCTTGGAGAGTCCATCCGCGAGTAAACCAGCGGCTCCGTCCAACTTGTTCCAGAACCTCGCTTTGTTGGTGACCTGACCCGTCAAGTGTGCTGACATCCGACAAATAGGCGTAGCATATTCGAGACTTTTGATACCACATATACATGGAATTGATAGCCTCTGACAGTTCGGCGCTGCTGGATTTATCGATGCAGCAGGTGTCGATCCAGACGTATTTGAGGCCCTGTCGCTTTGCCAGTGCGCACGATCCCTCCAGTTTTGCGAAGCCGACTGGTTTCGTCAGACGGACGCGTTCTAGGTCGGTCATGTCAGTGAACAGGAGCTCATGGTCGCCCCACGTGTGGGACAGAATCGCGTATTCGTGGAACGGGATCGAGTTCCCAATGAACTCCTCGAGCTCGAACGTGTGGACATTGATCAGTCTCATGGCGTTGGGAGGTGGGAAGAAGCAAAGCCGACAAGTCCTTCTTGTAGTGCCTCTTCGAAGGAGGTTGTCCGAAAAGAAGGGTATGATAAGGACAGGGGGCCCGTGAGTGAGCAGAAACTGAGGTACGCAGATGTTGAAGCCAAGTTGGATTGTGGCTGTGGTATGAACTCAGGTACTAAAGCGTCTTAAATAGGAGCTTCCTCACGGAATGCCCCGCATCCGCACCCAGCCCTTCAATTCGAGACCGCTAGCCAACTGACATACATGCGGGTGCCCATTTCTCGTTGAAACGCCAGTATCCCGCTAAATGGCACTCGCAGCCAGAACCCAACAGGTCACGGAAAAATAGATAGGTACGTAGGAAGTCAGCATTCATGGAAGCGTGCCGTTTGTCCTCTGGGACTCGACCTACACAAGAACCGGCATTTTTGTGCCTTCAAATATACCGGTCGAGTATGGTTGATACTCCTATCCAAGAACAACATAAACTGGGAGCAAGAGCCCATCAAGACATTTCCGGGTCGACTCAATGACTAGTGCACGGACAGCCAAAGTGGGTATTCAGCCTTCTTTGGTCGACTTCGGGTTGAGTTTAGGGAGTGTCGAAGTTTTATCATCTGTCCCCAACATCCAGATGGCGGGCAAGTGTCATCTGCTGGACTTTGGATATTACCGCGATATGGACGTGTTGGAATTGGAACACGGGAGTAGAACTCGTGGGAAGGACAGGGCAGTCCCGTCCCGTTGTTCGTGGAGATGCCGACCAGATCCCCTCTCAAAAAGACATATACAGGGGATCAGTGAGTAGTTTGGGACGAACTTCTGTTAAACTGGAAGCGATAACTAGTCGGCAAGGCCAATATCGTAAGCAAAATTGATCTGCACTAACAGTTGGTACTTCTGGCTCTCCCGCGATGCTGCTTCCCTTGGACATTGATAATGTATAGTATGTCCTCGGTATCTATGTTCGTGGCGTGGGCAAATAGAAAGGTAGTTTCTCACCGCACTGCTCGTACTCCTCGGTGAGGTGCCTAGATAGGTACTAGAGAGTGGCCGATTTCATTCGTCACCTCGGCATCGGCATACCTAGGTATGATATGATCGACCACACTAGCCATATTCGCTTTCCAAAAGCGCTTCCAGGAGGAATCTTTATCTGAGGAGAGGTTCATCGATTACCAACACCGAACGTGATCACCTCATGACTCAATAAGAAACTCGCAAGCAGCTAAGGTATCCTCATGGTAAGGAGACATGTCGCCTCGTATATTCCACGCCTTCCATGCCACACGCATTACACACGTCCAACATGAACTCCCATCTTTGACGCCGACACCATCACCACGTCACGGAACAACCTCGGGTACCTGAACGAAGGGTTTGGAAGCGTGCATGTACGTCATATCCGTATGTCGAACAATGGCGTAGGCAACATCCTGTCTGTTTTGTCTGTCCTGTCTGTCCTGTCTGTCCACCCTTAGCCACGCAGGCAGTGAACACAAGGAAAGAACTCGCCAAAGCGCCGGCTTTCTGGAACATAAATCAAGCACGATTCCGATGGCAGATCAGACCATGCCATGTTGTTCACGTCAGACGGAAGCTTGGATGGATAGGAGGCACCTCCCTGGTAGTTACGTATGCAAGAGCCCGGTGCATGGGGAAATAAGGCAGACGATGAGATGAGGAAGGCGTGGTTGGCCGCTGGGAAAGGAGGGGGCGAGGTCTGGTTGTAGTCATGAAGGTGCCGGGCTAGCTTCCAATTTCAATCGGGATGTCTTCTGCTGGCTTCTTGAGGGAAGGGGGGTTGTGGAACATTCGGGGTAGCAACTGGGCTGTTTGGGTTGCTTGCATGCTTGAAGAAAGACGGGAGGGAATGTGCATGCCTCGAAGATGTTAGTCTGTCCACTCCATTCACTCCACCCCTCCCATCTCGTCGAGGGGAAGTGCCTGGCTGAAATGTCGGTGTAAGTGGGCAAGTGCCAAAGCCGTCTTGAGTGCCTCTCAATGTATGAATGTCCGAGCCGGGAAGTGAGAGCAACTGAAGCAGGCCGAGTTGGATGAGGGATGAGAGGGAGCCGCGCATCATATGCGGCTTGCCATCTGTGTGCATGCATGGCATGACCCCTCTCAATGTCAACATCCAGGGATGACTGCCTTGCGAGCTTCACACTTCCCCGTTCCTTCTCCATTCCCAACTTTCATCTTCCTGATGGGGGCCGAGAGCCGAGTCATAGTCAGGCAGCCGTCAGGTAGGTGCAGCCGGACAAGATATGGATGTGCCGCCAGATGTGGCGGATGCAGTGTTGGTTCACCACTGGAAGGAACGTTGATGTTCTTATTCTTGAGAAACGGAAGGCACGAAAACCTCTAACCCCCCTTTCCCCCCCGCGTCTTCGGCAGACCAAATTTGCGATTCTTCCTCAAGCATCAATGTCTGAACTTCAGATATTTGGCAATGGGAGTGCATCTCTGCTACCATCGTCTGACAGCCCCCAACGAGCCATATGCTGTCCTCGGCGTGGGATTCACCCGGCTTCATATGTGAAATAAGGGGGAAGTGTACCTCTCATCATCACTGTGTGATAGACAACTCGTGGTAAAATAGGGAACATGCTCGGAAATTTTTGCGAATAGCCTTAATGTGGAAGACTATAGGTGCCTCACAGGACATGCCGTCTTCGACGAAGGCAATAATAGCCTCTTGAATTATACATGCCTAGAACCTGGGCAACGAATGTCAAGACGTCGGAGCACAGGCCGGGACGGACAATCCTACAAGACGCGGGAAGAAACTTATGTCGACATGCATGAGCCCCGCGTTGGCTCGGTCTGTACGACGCCATTGCAAGTGAGGAGTCAGGAAAGGAAACAGAGTCGTCGTCTTGGTCGAATCCTCCAGATGGTTTTGGTCGGGACATCGCAGAGGTGGTGTGCAGATCGGCGAGGTAGCGGTGTCATTCCTCCATCCTCCTACCTTGCAGATCAGATATGTACGTATAAGGCACTTGTATGGCTGGTGAGGGGAATAAGGGGATGGTTGAAGACTCGGAGATGCAGTGGGCAGACAGAGTGATGATGATGCGACGCTGTTCATCAGGAGGTGTGCCGACCTAGGTATCCCGTCATCCCCGATAAAGCATCCCGTGCCGATTCTCTGACCACCGCGATCCTATCCATATTTCAGAAGAGACAGACTCATCAATGTCATCACTGTCATCTATACTGCCCGTATTCACTGTCTCACCTGCATCCCCAACTCTCACGACCGGGCATCTGGGCAAGTAAGAACTCTTTTCCGGGACAGAGTCCCGTCCAAGATCTACACAGTTAAATTCCCAGACACCATCACCGCCGGGCGACCACTAAGAGCATCAAACTAATTAGTAGCATCAACGGCATGAACAAGGCTGCAGCAAACTCGCCCGCGGGCTTGCTTGCCCAGGACGCTAATGCAATGCATGTCTTTCCCACACATCGCTCGCTTCTTCTTCCTTAGCCTTTCCCTCACTACTCGGATGGGAGCGTATGCTGTACGTCCTACACAACATCCTCCTGGTGTCTTTGCCTTGCATCTTTTTGTTGCATGCAACCGCAAAACATCTGCATGTCTTCGAAAGGACAGGACGGGACATGCATCTTGGAGATGAGCGGTGAGCAAGGCCCGAGTGATTTCAGCCCCCAGAGATCCGGCAGCTATGGAGTATTCCGGATGTACGTACATCGACCCCATCTCCATCTATCCACTGGATGGGAGATCTTATCCATGACGAGGCATGAATAGGATGGTTGGCTGGGACCAGACAAGACCGAGAGAGCTGAAATTGGAATCTCCGATGAACCCCTCACCACAAACCAACATCCAAACTTTCCATCGCAGCTAAACTGTTAGCCAGTCCCAGCACGAGAGAAACCACATGCCCCCATGATCTGGGAATCTAAACGCAAGCGAGCGAGCGGGTAATGGGAGACACGGGACGCGGGACGATGAGAGAGAAACCTTGGATGAAAGGCCGTCGTGACCATTCAGCCATCCATCCCAAGAGAAAAAAGACCCCGCAATTGTTCCCAAAAAGCCCTGCACCCACACCACCACCCTTAAACTGCCCCATTACATATAGCGGGGCACGGCACACGGCTCACACGCGAGCGAGGAGCCAAGAATCATCGGGATGGCGAGGAACAACAGAGGCGAAACCTCGCACTAATAAACGATAGACGAGGTGAAGCCGGGACGGGGACGGTAAGCGTGTGGGGGTACACAACCTTCAACTGTAACCGGACCCTCACCTCCATCTCACTTCCCAGAGCGGGGGAAGGACGAAGCGCGGCGGTGATGGTGGTGACCTCCTCCCGTCCCCATCCCAAGGTCTGCGGAGAGGAGGGGGAATCCTACCGCCCTTCACCGGGAGTTCCGAAATGGGCAAGGCCGGGAGACAGGGATAATTTTGTTTTCTCTCTTTTGGATGCTCTTCGGGTCAGTCAAAATTGGCGTGCGTCATCGCGGCACGAGACGGAGCAGTCTTTTTCCCCAGACTCAAGCCACCACAGCCTACTGTAGATGTGGAAATCTTGTGATGTTGACTTCATCCTCAACGCTTCCCCTCCCCAGATCTCCCCAGGTCTCAACGGACTGGCCAACAGGGTTCTCAGTCAGCCCACGACCTCTTTTCTCGTCACACAGTCCTCATAGTCCTTGCGGCTGTCGTGCCCTTGTTCACCTCACCGTCGTCGTCTCATCCCGCACCCAAAATCTCACGATCGGCCGGGATCTCGGGACCAAACCACACCGTTGGTTGGGAATGGATAAGGTGGAGAGAAAGCGAACCGTGTAAGCCGGTACCGTGGAATCACCGCCACCGGCGGGCGGCTGGTGCGTTGGGCTCTTTTTGTGGGTTCATTTCCTGGGGAGCAATTCCAAACTGCTGCTACGTTGCTATGTAGTGTTAAGGAGTCCTACTACTGTATAATTGAACCATGGATGGAATTGGAAACATTCATCACACATTCCCAACGGCAAGGGAATGCAGAGAACGAACCAGCCATTGAAGACCAGCTTCTGAAGAAACTTTGGTGGTGGGAGGGTGTCCCAGCCCCGCTTGGCTTGGCTGCTCCGGACTGGACGAGCCCGGCATTAACTACGTCATTCTCGGGAGATGACCCAGGGAGTGCCACGAGCCACACACACCAGTCACAGAAAAAAGGACCGCCTGCCCGCCCGCCTGACCTGGCCGTTTGCCTCACAGTAGCCGCGGGAAGCGGTTCGACGGTTCATCGCATGTCGTCTGGTCTCCACACCGTCAAGCCATTCTTACCTATCTCCTCGAACAGCGGCGATGATGGGAATGTGGGCACAAAACTCATCAAACCATCGCCGGGTTGGCTTGAGTTGAGCCCAGATGGATAAGGTCAGGTAGCTGAGGTGGGTTGAAAGGAGGAGGAGTTCATCCGAAAGGGATGAAACTGTGGTTGAAGCTCACCCATTACGTTGGATGATCAAGCTCAGGTCGTCTTCCTCCATCTCAGCACCTGCTTCGCTGGTTGTGTGTGGCTTCTTTGCTTGACAATACCGAGTCAAAAGAAGGGTGTTTGAGACATCTCATGCCCTTCCCCATCCCCGCTAGCAATGTACTTTTATGACGGATGCTTGCTGGAAAACCACATGGCCTCTTCCTGCCGTACTTCCGGCTCCCGCTTTGCTTGCTTCGGCTGCTTGCTTTGCCCCCGGGAACCGGACGGTGTTGTGTATCGCATATACCCCGCTCCCCGGGTTGTTGCGGGATTCCCGCCGACAGGCGCGGCGGATCTGCGATTGCGATTCCATCTACGTATATCAAATCTCCTGGGGGTGGCTGGTTGTTGAAGATTGAAGGAGGGGAAGGGGTTTGAAGAACCACACCACGCCATGAGACCACCGCCACCGCTCCCACATTACTACCACCAACGGCCTGCTGTGCCCTATCAGAGGTAGTACAGCCACCCAAGCCGGCAATACTCCCAACGCCACCGGGGGGGTTAAGAAAATCCCCGTACCCCGGGGTTCCTCAAAAGCGTTTTTCTTCCGGATGGATTCGGTTCACGTTGAAGCGGTGAGCGAGGCTTTGCACAACAAAACGGCCTATTCAGAAAGCTGAACGTCACCGACACCCCAGCCCGGGTTGTTATCGCCCAGTCATCCGTTGAATCTGGCGGATAGCGGGGTCTCTAAGCGGCTGGTCACCTCACTTGACAATGCCATTCCCGAGGGCGTGGCCGAGTCGCCAGCAGAGATTGGACAAGCAAGCGCAGGGAGCACGAGGTGAGCAGGATGGAGAAATGGAAAATCTCTAACGTTCAGCGTGATGGCGTTGTTGCCCATGGGACCATCTGCTCTGTGGGGCCTTTCAGGTCTGCCCCGCGATGACTTGCATCCGTGTGATGACGAGGAGGGGCATGCTTGAGAGATGGGGAATTTCTCGAACGACGTTGACAGCTTTGTTTCACCACCACGACCAAAGCCCACCCTGCGCAGCGTCAGGAATGAAGTGCCGGGACGGGGACCGTTGTACACGGCCGGGCCGAGTCATGGAGAGTCAGGAGATGTTGGCTCCATGACCTTTGAGCCCAGTTTCGTTCCATAATGTGATGCTTGAGGGAACATTGTCCATGATGTTTCCAACAAAGGGATCTTGGCACACCAGGTGATCGTTTGGCGAAACAAATAGATTGCTGGTGTTTGGAGATCCGCAAACGCCACACCAGAATATCTCGGGACGATGGTTGTGGGGTCCGGGTCCTTCATTGGGATTCTCCTTCAGTTCCAGGATTGCCAAGCCCATCCCATTCAATGATGTTTGGAGTGAGAATGCGACACTGTGTGAGGCTCCGAGACGAACATCCCACCCGCAAACCTTCTCGTCAAGGAATGCCGTTGTAGGGTGGTAGGAGCGTGGGTGTTGTGTGGTAGATGACATAATGGCGTTGTCTCGAGACGGCCCGGGTGAGGAACTGTGCATGGGGTGCCAAACTGCAAACACGCGCTTGTCCATCTGACTCGTCGGAATGGGGCTCAGCTTCTCGGGAAAATCCAGTCCAATGGAGCCGGGAAGCACGTATTTTGCCTCCTGTGTCACCTATAGAGGCAAGACGTCCCACGAAACTGATCTTGAAGAATTTTGTCGAAGTCATGCCTAGCTGGAGAAGCCGCTGGATCTTCCCAGATGTCACTGCATAACGTTGCAGTCAAGCTAGGACGCCTGAACCTGGACTCATCTAAGGTTGGACGGACGCGTTCTTGCTGGACCTCGAACACGCGTTCGACGGCGTTCTCCAGATGTAGCATCGAGAGAACGCTTTGAATGAACTAAGTGCGACCTTGGGTATCCCAGACTGACCTCTCGTGCGAGAATCCAACGTCATGTCCGCGGCGGGCAAACCTGGCAAGTCCGGGCTGTCGGGCGATGGCCGTTTTTTGTCCCCCTTGCTTCCCTACATGAGCATAACTTGCAGGGGATCTTATTTTTATTTCGTCAGGCAGGTGACTTTTTATGTCAACCACAGGAAGATGCGATGGGAATCAGGCGCGGGAATCTCTATCTGGACGACCAACAACAAAAGTACTTTGGTGCTGCAACGAACTAGCAACGCCGAGCGATCCGCCGGCCGTTCTGCACAGGAACCGTTGGCGGTCTCTTTGGTGTTGTGTAACTGACATGTTGATGTCGAGAGGCCTAACTCACACCACAGTCGACGGCAGGCAAATTGCGCTTCCGTAGCCGGTCGGTCGCACTGCTGCGCAACCCGGCGGCTGAGCTGAACGCCGTGGTGATTGCCGCTAGGCATCCTCGGCGGACGGGACGCATAACAAACTAATCACCGGTCTCCAGGGCGTTGGCCGGGACGAGGTTTGTCGAGTGCTACGGTAAACAAAGAGCCGCGGTCAAGGCCGAATTATGTCCAAGATTGAGAAGGAAAGTTGAAAGTCCCATGGGTTCCAGAGGACAAAGACACGGCGAGGTGGCGTGGCGAGAAGAGCGTTCTTGAAGGCCTCAGAAATGGGGTTGTCTGTGTCCCGGATCGCTGCCACGACGGGCTGGCCGCGGGAGGCCATTTTGGTGTGCAGCAGCTTTGCATCCCCAGGCGCGCCGCGCGTGGGTTTGGGATTTTGGTGTTCGTTGATTTGTTGATCTGCAGCACAGGCCAAGAGACCCCGGTCATCCCGGATGGCCCCATACAGTGTGGGATCCAATGCCAAGACCCACAACGACTGTGACATTCTGGCTCTGACGTTATCGCTGGGACCCAGCCCAAGTGAACGTCAACCTGACTAGTCACCACATCCACCACAAACCAACCTAAGAGATCTACTACGTACTCCATGCCCTCCGTACTGCCTATGATAACGCTCTCTCTACCGGGACCCGATCCTTTCTCTTCCGTCTTCGGGATCTAGTTTCCGGTTATCGATAGGTAGATCGACATCAACGCTGTAGAGATCTTCCATCCCAAGCAGCGGTCATCGGTGCATCCAAGAGGACCTCGAAACCTCACGTTATCGCTCACATGCAATACGGTGCTCCTCTGGCCCAGCGATTGGCTCAGACATGCGGCGAGGCGGCAAGCCCTGAAAGACTGGGGCGCTCATGCGGCACCCGACTGGGCGAAGCCGTCACGCTGGGCGCCCGTCTCGGATCTGGGAGCGCCAAATGATCATCAACACCGATACCCAACGCCCATCCCACCGTTCGATTTGATTCGATTGTGCTTGTGATTTGAGCTTGTCGGTGGCGGAGGGCAGCTTGGTACGAGGAGGTTGATGATGGGTACTCGGTTTCTCAGCTGCTTTTTTTTGTCGTGGTTACTGAGTACTCATGCACTTGGTCCCTCCGAGTTGTCGTCCATTTTTTGCCCCGATAAAGGTGTCAGATGCCGATGTCCACGGGTGCTTGATCTCCGGGGCATGAAGCGAGCGAGGCCGTCCGGCGCCCAGTGGGACGGCCATCTCTCCGGCTTCAGGCTTCGCTGCAGGCCGGACAGTGCGAGGACACAGACGGTGTTTTTGTGGGAGTGGCAGATTTCCAGGATTCTTTGCGTGTTGACCCCGCCCAACCCAAATCGTCTTTGCCAAACTGGGCAAGTGGGCTCTGATAACCCTTGTCTGCAGACAACGGAGGACCCTGTCGTTAAACTGTGAAAGTCTGGAGCCCACCCCTCCTCCAAAAACCTCCACTCCACCCTTCTCCCGGCGCCCCCCCTCCACTGGCCTCCTGTCTGCTGCATCAGGTTCCCCGGCCCAAAATCCCACCTCCTCAGGGCTGCTGGGCTCCTGGCGGTATCCAGTTATTTTAATATTGGCTTGCTGCCCTTGTCCCCTCATCACCAAAAACACACGGGACTCTACACTTTTCCTTTCCTTCCCTCCCCCTTCCGCGACGGGAAGACGCTGCACTCTTGGGCGCGTCCAGAGTGCGAGCGAGCTTCGGGCATACTTTTGGTTCAGGTGTTGCTGAAGACGCCATTGCCCGTCTCGCCCCCTTTCTTTTCTTCGGGCTTGTCCTCTTTTTTTCCTTGCCCGCCTCGAGGTCGTCCGTGACACTCGAGAACCTCGACTCGACTCGACAATAATAAATAATTATTATCCATTGGAGGGCTATCTGGTCGAGCTCGCGTTTGAGCACAAGATCCGACGAAACCCAAGTCTGTGACTGCCGACCGTGTCTCCGGAATCGACCGATTTGAATCACTTGGACGGTATGTGTTGTTGTTGCTGTTGCCATCATTTCATGGCTTTCTCTTTCCTTCTTTCTTCCATGCCGTGGCTCGACAGCGGGACGATTCATCGCCGCGGCATTATGATGCTGTGCGATGCTTCTCGGTGCTCTCCTTCCACGGATTCGTGCCGCAAGCGTTGGTGATCGTCCCACCCGATGGATGGCCATGACATGAGCAACACCTTGTTGGACTCGCACCCGGTGGCCTCCCGGTAATCGGTGCCGGTTCCTGCGGATTTGGTTTGCCCTGCGCCCTGTTGTACGCACTCGCCGCGAACGTGCCTCTTCGCCGTGTACCTTGCCCGGTTTCGCCGCCCGACACCACCACCACGCCATTCTCCTGGTGTCTCGAACATGAATCTTGAGCAACCGTCCGTTTCCCGCTGCCTCCTGCTGTCTTCCGGAGAACAAATGGCGGATATCGGCTTCTCGACGCCTCTCCGAGTCCCCACGCTGGCCATGGAACCGCCCTTCCCCTGAACACCACCACGATTCACAAGACGACCACATCGGACGACCCCAAAACCGACCTCAGAAAACCCCCGGACCGGACGCACCTCCCGGTCTTTTTCGGTCTATCTCCCCCGACAGACATTCGAGTCGTCATATATCCTTGAGCTTCTCCGTACAGGAGTCTCGCCTTCGGGATCATTAAATCACCGTCCTTTCATCGCCCGAGCCCAGAATCCGATAAATCACCTTGACGGCTTCAACAAGATCATTTCGAGTCTCCTGTCAAACATTTGGTCACCAGTCCACATTGGCTTGCTTGCACCGTGTCATCCATCGGGTTAGGGAGCTTCTCTGATCGCCCGTCTGCTCGTGTTGTTCATTGTTATCTGTCAGGTCGCTGGCTACAAGCTCGCCGGACGTCATATGTCGAGGGAACAAGCTGGGCTGACATTACATTTGCTCCAGACTGTTTGCTGCCCGGCCTTTGCCACTAACTCTTTTATCACCGCCGAACCCTTCCTGGTCGATCTCCGAGATCTTTCCCCTCCATTCCCGAACTCTCGGGATTCTCCACCATCATTTCTCCGTCTCTTCTCGCGCCACATGCACCTCTCCGCATAGCTGAGAATGAATTCACAAGACGGAGAAGGATACATCAGGGTATGCCGCGCTGCCGCCGTGCCCCTATCTCTTTTCCAGGCGTGGATTGAAGATACCAAAGACAGGACCTCGAGATGGACGCTGACTCGTAAACAGTCACTAGCCACCTTTGTGCGGGCGCACGAAAAGGCGCTCGCCAACGCACTTCAACGCCGCAGACAAAGCGTTAGTCGCCATGGACCCTCCAATAGCATATCTTCGATACCGGCGGGGCACATTCCGCCATCCCCGACCGTCCCGGAACGACCTTCAACGTCCGCGTCCGCGTCCAACGCCTTCGCCGCGGCATTTTCCCTCGGTTCCCTGAGTTGGATGTCTTCGAGCCCCAAGTCAACCCGCCTGACTCTCACCCCACATCATCTCTTTTACCTCCTTTCTCGCTTTGAGGAAATGGGCATTTCAGTGGGGCCCATGAAGATTCGTCTCGAGAACCTGCATGATCCCATGGCCTCGGCGAACTACGTATCGTTCCTCAGCCAGACGCATCGTTCCAAGACGCGCGGTTCCGATGTGGGTTCTATCCACTCCGTGTCTAGCATCCGGAGTGTCATGTCCAGCATTTCCTCTCTGTGGGCCAGTTTCGGATTCGGCTCGTCTATATCTGCAGCCCGCACCGAGAGGCAAAAAGCCGCCCTTCAAGCCGATCTTAAGTACTTGTACTCGGCTTTCACCAAAATTCCTTGCCTGAAGCTGTCACCTGACTGGCGGCTTCCACTGATCAAAGGCTACGAGGAATTCCCATTCGATTCTGCCGTGCCGCTCTACGCCTTCAAGAACCTGCAGGAGCTCGAAGTTTGCGATGTCGACTTCCGGCAGTTCTTTGGGTGGGACAGGCTCGCGGATCAGCTTCGTCAGCTCGTCCTCAGGCGCGCTAGCATCGAAGACCCGGCAGATGTCCTGTTCGACATTGTGCTTGACGACATGGACAAGCGACGCCGCAGGACATCCAAGACGCACAATTCGTCGCCTACCCCGCCGCTCCCCAAAGCGGCCAGTCCCCGCAAGAGCAGCCCGGCGATACCCAACATTGACTTCTCCAAGTCTGCGCCTCTTCCCGGCGTCCCTGGACCCCGGAAGTCGACGCTTGACCTACAGATTGGGCAGCTCGGAGAAGTTGCTGCGGATCAAGATATCCCGCAGGGGCCTGATAGTCGGCGGCCGTCGATTGTAAGGATTGACGCCGGCGAGCCCGATTCTCCTTCCAAGAACGACACCCGTAACCGGAGCTATTCGCCCAAGCGCCCCGGCACCTCCAGAACCCAGGCGTCCTGCGTCCGGAGTTCACACAAGATTCGGCGGTCAGGCTCGGGAAGTTCCAACTCGAGCCTCTCGGATTCGTGGCATGGGTCACGCAGCTCTTCAACTCTGCTTGCTACAGGCAACATCCTCCCAAGCTCCAAGTGGCGCTTCTTGAAGCACTTGGGTCTGCCAGATAATGCCCTTACGGCGATTCCCGCGACAAGCCTGGCCCCGCTCGCCAACACGCTTCTCTCACTCGACTTGTCCTCCAACCTCTTCACGCAGATTCCCGACAGCCTGGCCGTTCTCACAGCTCTTCGCGCCCTGAATCTCGCCCATTGCATGATCGATTCGCTGCACTCCCTCACGCGCAATCCGCTCCCGGCCATCACAGCACTCAACCTGCGTGCGAACCGCCTCCAGTCCCTTGCTGGCATCGAGAAGCTGCTGCCTCTGGAGAGGCTTGACCTGCGGGAAAACAAGCTGACAGATCCAATGGAACTGGCTCGTCTGACCGGGCTTCCAGAGATCCGCGAGGTCTACGTCGAAGGCAACCCTTTCACTCGGACGCATCGTGATTACCGGATCATCATTTTCAACTTGTTCCGCCGGACACCTGGGTACACTGAGGACATCCTCGTCGACGGGACGGGCCCGACGTACTCCGAGAAGCGCTATCTGGTCGAACGCGCCGAGGTACCACCTCCTGTGCCCGTCGTCAAGCCTGAACCCACCGACATGCCGCCTGTTGTTGACGTGAGCAAGCCGGCAATCACCTACGATGCTCCAATCAAGGAGCATGCTGTTCTCCGAAAGGATAAACCGCTTCCAAAGACGGCTACAACCGAGGTGAACACGAGCTCGGGGCGGCGTCGTCGGGCTCCTAAGCGTCGCATTGTCGATCTGGCCACCAACGACACCCCGGTCCCATACGCTCGGCCAGTCGAGCGCCCCAGCCAGCCCGCTCCCGTTGCGGCTGTCGCTGATGATAGAAGAGACGACGCCCCCGACGTGAACGTCAACTACCGCACCTCCAACCCTCCCGAGACGCAGGACCTCCTCCCTGGGTCATCACAACAAACCACCTCACAGCCTATCGCTCAGAGCTTAGCAGAAGCCGCCCCGCGTGATATCCTAAGGATAAACACCACCACAGACTCGACCGCGGTCCCCAAGCTGTCCTCCCCGGGCAGCGATTTTGGCTCATCACCGCGCAGCGTCGACTGGGATGCCGAGGGCGAGTTGTACCGACAGAGAATCGAGGATATCCGCAGCAAGGTCGGGGCGGGATATCTTAGCGTGCTGGGCGAGGAGGGCGGCCTCCATCAGAGACATGATCATCTGCACGACTCGTCGCCGCCAGATATTTCGGGCTTGTCGATTCACTCGGATCCCATGGTGCCCAGGTCGTCCCAGGGGATGGTGGTGCCGCAAGTCGTTTCCGTTTCGGTTCCGAGTACCGGAGGTTCGGCGACGGCTGCCGCCGCCGCTGCTGCTGCTGCAACTGTTGCGTGAGCGAGTGTGATGCGGTTGGGATATATCGCATCACCTTTGGTGTTTGGATGCATGAATGTTGGTCGGGACGGACGGACCTCGGAATACCCCGTATTTTTTCATCCTCCTCCTCTCAACGTCTGCATTTTTGTGTGGCTCTATTCCTTTTCTCTTCGGTTCTTGTGTTTTTTCTCTCTTATTCTTGCATTGTTTCCAAGCATCATATTACACTCCCAACAGCACAGCGCAGGTCTTCCGTACACTGCACTGGACTGAAGCAGGCATTTTTTTTCATTTTTCTGCTTTTCTGCCTGCTTTGTTTTCTTGCTTTGGCATGCATACATCTCGCATATATGGCGTTTGGGGTCAGGTTTAGGTTTTTGTCAACTTATTATTGTTGGGGATCGGGAAGAGGATGGAGTGGGTGGCTGGCAGAGGTGGATGACGGATGGGGAACGACAGGGTTGGGATGTGAGATGGACGGGAATGGGATGGACGTCATGATGATGCCGTTGCTGTGCATTTTGTTGTTCGTTGGTCGTTGGTTGTGTTTCTCACCCATAATACCCCCCACCATCGCATCATGTCCTCTTGTTGTCGATGTGGTTGTTTCTAGAAGGGGTGAGAGAGAGGAGAGACAGAAGCATAGGGAGTGTGGAAAAAGAGAGAGTGAGGGGTGGCGTGTTACGTTGGTTCCCATGTCTTGTTGTGTACGAAAAACAAAAGTTGCGTTGTGTTTTTGTGGCCGATGTTAATCCATCGGGGAGGAGGAGTGCTAGACAAAGAGTGTTTTGTGTAATGAAGACGAGTTTCGCTTTTTTTTGGTCGCGCAGTTGAGAGACCCGGCGATATTGGAGCGTGGGTGGTCGTATGGTCTTGCTGTCCCTTTCGGTCTGTGTCTTCCTCCTTCTCTCTCTCAATCTGTGTCTCTGTCTATGTGACTTTGTATCTATGTGTGTGTATATCTTCTGCTGCTGTTTCTCTCGTAGTTTGGTCTTTGAAATGATCGTTCTTGTTGCATCTTTGTCGCTGCCAATACTCCATTTACCCTTGAACCTGGAGCGCCCACTTCCTGTCCGTCAACAGGGAAGACGTTGGGTTGAAAACTGCTTTCCATGCTATTTCCTTGTCGCGAGTCAGCTAGACCTGCAACTTTGTATCCGGCAATATTGAAATTGGAACTGCTCCAACTCCGATGATCATGTCGAGGGACGTCGGACAGATGATGTACGAGTCAATTGAGGTACATGATGGCGGACTATTAGTCCAGGGGTGCAAATCGTTCGCAAAATGTGTACGGGTAAAGCGAAATGGGCGCATATACGATTGGTCCCATCCCTACCCAAGTCTTGATGCACATGATGAGGTT
The DNA here is from genome assembly GCF_041956435.1 of Mycothermus thermophilus. Taxonomy (NCBI): domain Eukaryota; kingdom Fungi; phylum Ascomycota; class Sordariomycetes; order Sordariales; family Chaetomiaceae; genus Mycothermus; species Mycothermus thermophilus. The sequence continues at coordinate 721,791 of NW_027191427.1, forward strand.
GCGGTGCTCGAAAAATGGGAAGGTTGCAGACTGAATTGAAGAACTTGTTGCATCCAGAGTGGAGGCAACAATTTCTGTCAGTCAGTAAGGTTTCTCGACAGCTTAGGTAGTGGTTCTGACGAGTCTGCTCCTGGGACATGTCGCTCCTCGGCGAAATGCTGTGGAAGTGCGACATGGAGCCTGCTACATCCTCGATGTGTGATTGGTAAGCGGCGAGGTGGACGGGGTTTTCAAATCATGTTCACTGCTTGTTTGGGTGGTGTGGATTGAGGTTGATCAACTACCTGGATTGATGGTAGGGGTTAATTCGGTCTTCAGCATGTTTGCATTTATGAAGGATTGCCGACTCCATGATTTAGGTGCGAGATAGCCAAAAAAAATGCGGCGGGAGTGGCGGTGGCTGACTGGATTCGTAGGGGTGAAGAAAAAAAGGTTTCGGGAGATGGGGGTGTTGGCGACAGACAACCTCCAGAGGCAAGGAATAGAAGTTGGCAGAAATGGTTGGTGGACGAGCATGTCGGCGCGATTGCGAAAAATTGATGGTGTGTGGATGGCTTCAGAATGACCGACTGCACCATGAACATGTGGTGGGAAATTAGGGGATGATTATCTGGCTGGAAGAATATCAGACTTTCGTAGGGGATTGAACAGCGACCAGAACTTTCTGGTTTTATAGTTCCATCGTAGTTCTAGAAGGATGGATCTGTCGGAAGCGAAAAACGGCGAAAACATGAGAAAACCCATGAACCTATCGCCAACAGTATCACCCCTTAGCTGTCTAAGCAGACGCGGGACCTTGATGAACGACCCCATGGGGCAAGGTGAGGTTGTGCCAAGGCTCGCCAGGTTGACCACGTCATCGAGGTTGCTGTCGGGTTTGCTGGGTCGGGGGCATCGGGAGTTGGGGGATCCGGCCACGCCATGTCGGATGGGTCTGGACTCGGTGAGGTGACTTCAGCCCTACGACGCCGGCGGCAGCCCGAGCCTCCACCTCATTCTTCACCGCGCTCGCCCAGAGAGGAAATGTGACGCAATACATTTGTGGAGGGGGAAGATCCGCAATCATTCATTCTTTTCGCCATAGGAAGTGGAAGTGGGAAATCAATTGAGATGGAATGCATATATCAGACATGTATGATTCCAATTGAGCCTTATGTCCAAGATCTGGGGCCCAGGAACTCGATTGACAGCGACATGGTGTTTGGGAGAACAAAAGAGGGCAAAAAGACATGTGAACGACCGGGTCCGCTCCACCGGGTCGCCTCGATCGAGGACTTGCCCTGACAGCAGCAGGAGGGACCTGCCCGACCAACGGAAAGCTTGAGTGGGTCCACCCGGAACGCGGGGAAGGACCCACCTCCAACTTCAACTCTGAACATCAGCCCGCTGCTGCCTTTCTCACATCACACTTAGATTTTCAGCTCTGCCTTTGTTTCTTTTACATCCCCGAGGCTCCTTAAAAACTTGCAGAGACCAGAAAGTCGTTTCAGCCATCAAGAATATCCGAGATCCCACCAAGGCCACTACAACACAGCCACTTTTCGCACTCGGCAAGTTCCTGATCCCTGGCCCAAAGGTTGCCCCACTTTTCGTGCGGCTGCACTTACGTAAGCCGCCAAGGTCTCCACGGGAGGCTTCGCCGCTCCACCACTTGTGGCGCGCGTGCTGATTGGCCAGAGTGGCATCACGTCTCGCGTTTTCTGGAACGTCACGTCGTCTCCCGACCCGGACCACTGCCAACTATCTGCATCGACCGCCGACCCAAACCGCGTCTTGTTGGCTTCGCCGACACTTGAATCGACTCATCTCGACCCTCTCGTTGTGCGCCGACCTTAGGGACTCGTTGCGCCGCGGCTCGAGTGACCCCGCACCGAGAGATCCACCATCCGCCCTCTCCCTGAAGGCACCTAGCCGCCCCCTTTCCCTCTCTTCCAATCCCAATATCGCTCCCCGACGCGCCTCCTATCACACAACCTGGTGTCTGGAGAGCAGTCTCCCACCGGTCGCTGCCGGCCATGGCCCCGGCTCCATCTACCCCGCGCCGTACTGCTCGGGGCCGTCCCCGGGGCCGACCCAAGGGCTCCGGCTCTGCGAGCGCGTCTCGCTCCAAGCGCTCCATCCAAGACGGCCCGGCCACAGAACCCCCGCCCAAAAGACGCCGTTACATTCCAGGAGGCCCAGGAGGCGGTGGACGCTTTATTGACGACGACGGCAACGAGGTTGCAGCCTCATCGTTGGGTCCCTCCACGACATCGCGCCCACGAGCGGCATCGAACCGTCGCGCCCAAGCCTCCCCATCCGCCCCACCCCGAAGAGAACGTAGTACCCGCGTGCGCGCCACCCTAAACCGCGACGACGCCGACGACATGCCGTACAGCACCGCCGCCGCCGTGGCCGCCGCCGTTGTGCAGAGCGAGGGATACAAGCCCCGTGAAGAGCGCGGGTGGGAGGAGTTTCATCCGAACCTTGATATTGAGGCCACCTTCATGGTGTTCAATGCCGACGAGGTGGATGGCGTTGTCAAGACGGCCCCTCCTACTCCTGCTGTTCAGGCTGGGTCCTCGACCATGCTCCCTGATGGCGCTGCGACGCCAACGAAAGAAACTAACCCAGGGCTGGCTAACGGCGCAAGTGAGACGCCAAGCGGCCAAGGGAAACCTGCTATTCCAGGTGCCCCAGGGAGTGTCGCTGCGGATACGCCTAGCAGGCGCCGCATCGGCCGTCCCGCTCGTGAGTCCTTCTCGCTGTACGCCACCCGCAGCCTCGATCTAGGCCCTCCAGCTCCCAAGGTGCCTAAGGTACTCCCCATCACCGGTCAGAGCTCCAAGGAGCGCCTAGATTTGAAGCAGCCCCAGTACCGCAGGACCAACCGCGTTGCCCTCTTCGAGAGCAAGACGTTCGGCCAGGCCAGGTACGTCGACAAGTCGATGATGAACGTTGGCTACCAGGAGAGCGATCAGTTCATCCGACCTGAGCGCGACCTGATTAAGGCCTCGGACACCAACATGGACGAGGAGCTCGAGATGATGGGCGGTGCCGCGAGGTTAGACGGCGAGATTCCTCCGCACCCGGCCGGCGCTGTCGGCCGCGTCGAGTATGACATGGACGAGCAAGACGATATGTGGTTGGAGAAGCTCAATGCTCAGCGCAAGGCTGCCGATTTGGAGCCAATAACGCGTGAGATCTTTGAGATCACCATAACCAAGATTGAGAAGGAGTGGCATGCGCTGGAGAAGAGGATACCAAAACCTAACCCCAAACCGCCGCAAACGCACCGGCCACGCTCGAGCTCGGCCGCGGCCGTTAACGGCGAACCGCTGCCTGGGGAGGAGCAGGACAGCAAATGCGCCATTTGCGATGACGGCGATTGCGAGAATACAAACGCCATCGTGTTCTGTGACGGCTGCGACTTGGCAGTCCATCAGGAATGCTACGGCGTCCCCTTCATCCCCGAGGGACAATGGCTATGCCGGAAGTGCCAGCTTATTGGGCGAGGCATCCCTGTAAGTCTGCCATATTTTTGATTGATTGCTGTTACGGCGACTCGAAACTAACCAAACCCCACCAGACATGCATCTTTTGTCCCAACACCGACGGCGCCTTCAAACAGACGAATTCATCCAAATGGGCCCACCTCCTATGTGCCATGTGGATTCCTGAGGTATCACTTGGGAACCACACCTTCATGGAGCCCGTCATGGAGGTCGAGAAAGTGCCCAAGACTCGATGGCGCCTCACATGTTACATCTGCCAACAACGCATGGGCGCTTGCATCCAGTGCTCTAACAAGAACTGCTATCAGGCTTTTCATGTGACCTGTGCCCGCAGATGCCGCCTCTTCCTTAGGATGAAGACGAGCCAGGGTCTTCTTGCTGTGCTGGATGGAAATATTCCGCTCAAGGCCTTCTGCGACAAGCACTGCCCGCCAGACTATGCAGAGGAGAATAAAGTCGCAGAGGCCACCAAGGAGGCCAAGAAGTTTTACAAGCGCACAATGAAAAATCGTATCTGGGCTGATAGTCAGGCGTCGGCGCTGCAGCTCGCCGCCACACATCGCAACGCCATCACGGAACACCCTCCGGACGAGTCGCAGCTCACGGGTGCTAAGCTCGCCGGCGATAAGAAGAAAGGCCAGCCACCCAAGAATGTCTGGAAGCTGCCGTCAGGAGCACCCATCATTCCTCAGGCCGTCTACGATTTGGTAGAGAGCGCGCTCGCGCGCTTCACCATCCGCAAACGCAAGGACTTTGTCTCCGAGGCGTGCAAGTATTGGACGCTGAAGCGCGAAGCCCGCCGCGGCGCGGCTCTGCTCAAGCGGCTGCAGCTCCAGATGGAGACTTTCACGTCGATGGAGCTAACGCGTCGCAACTTTGCGGCTATGGGCCCCTCAGGCAAGGCGCGTCTGGAGCGGAGGATCGAGTTCTGCCGGGGCCTCGTCGATGAGCTACGGCAGCTCAAGGAGCTGTGTGAGCAGGTTGAGCAGCGCGAGGCCGTCAAGCTCGAGATGGCCGAGCTCGAGGCTGACTTTGTTGACACGTGCTACTTCCCCATCTATAAGGAGATCCGTCCCGTCTTGGAGAGGGCGATATCGTAAGTTCACCATCTCGAGTCGTAGCACGTCAGCTTCTTTTTCTCAGAATGGTTATGCTGACGTGTGGTACAGACTCGACAAGAACGTTTTCAGGAAAGGCTTCGAGTCGCTCCTCAATCGGATGGACCGTCGGTACTACGTCCAAGTGTTACCTTTCGTTCAGGATCTCTGCAAAGTCATCAATGAGGGAATCAACAACCCTCCGACGCGCACCGGCCAGGAGACGAAGACGGAGTCGGTCGATGCATCTCCATCCAAATCCAACAATTATAACGACGCTCCTGGACGCCGGCGCCTAGGCAAGCGGATCCTGAAGCTTGTGCAGCCACAAATAGAGGCAGCCTTGAAAGCGGAGGCAGAGATCTGTCGCAAGCCATATGAGCCGCTCCAGAAAGAGCTGGAAGCCATGCTTGAAGCGAGTGTGGAGATCCGCCAGGCTCCCGCCGCTGGCAGCATCACGGTGGTGTCCGAAGGGGAGCAGAATGCCGCATCGTCCGCCCAAGAACGTCGCGACGTCGATATGACCGACGCTCCAGCCGAGGGACAAATAATCGTGGCCGACCAGAGTGTAGGCGAAGAGGACGCTGAGGGCGAGCCTGACGACACCGCCATGGGCGGTGGCAACCCAAATGAAGAAAACAATATCGAGGTTAGCTACTTCGACCAGCCGACGCCTAAGCCGGATGGCGTCTTCTCTGCCGACTCAGCGGACCAAAGGAAAGAAGCGACACCTAACCCAAGCGACTCCTCTGCCAAACCTTCCAACTCACCGCCTTCGCTCCCAGGTGGCACTTATCCCCAACCGTCCGCCAGTGATGACAATCACCTCCAAGCGCAAGCCGATCCGCTCACCCCGCCCCGGTCCAACACGGGCTCCATCACAGCCACTACCAATCCTGTCCCTACAATCCCTGTTATCACCACGACCTCTGAAGATGATGTGGCAGCTCCAGACAGAGAAAAGGACGTCTCTGGAGACGATGCGCCAGCGGACTTCCTCACGGCTGGCGGCATCCCATGGTATCTCACCGCGTTCGACCCCTACGGAACCACAGCTGTGGAGGTATCCGACGAGGAGGAAGAAGACAAAGAGGAAGAAGAGGAACCCGACCAGCAAAAGCTGCAGGAGCCCAACGGGCGCGCAGCTCTACGCAGCTTCAGCGAGGAGCTTACCGACCTCACCGACATGGACGACGAGGCGCTGCGGGATCTCGAAAACGACGTGGACGAGGAAATGACGATCACCATCCCCGGGGACGGATACAGCAGCGGTACTGCTAGTCGGCAACAGCAGGGGAAAGATGACGCCGAAGCTGATGTGGAAGGAGAAGAAGACGAGGAAGAAGGAGGAGGGAAAGAAAACCCCGCCAAACCTAGCAGCTCTAAACAGCAGCAGCAGCAGCCAAAGAGAGAACGCCGAGCCGCCGCGAGGAATGCCGCCTCCGCCGCGGCGAGTCCTGCTGCTACGAACGGAGTCGCTAACACCTCGACCACGGGGAGGAAGATGCAAGTGGTTGTTAACAGCGGTAGCGGAGGCGGCTCGCCGAGGAAGAGGACGCGGAGCGAGGTCGCGGCGGCCGCAGCGGCCGGGCAGAGGTCGTTGCGGAGCGGCGCGAGGAGTTCTTCGGGGAGGAAGAAGTGAGGGGTATGGCCGGTTGATGGGGGCAGGCTCCATAGTGGCCGTTTATGGGATTCGTCTTTTACTGGCTTTTGACTTCAGTTCGGTTCGGTTCGGTTTGTTTACCCCTTTTCCTTCTTCTACTCCCCTCTTTCTGTTCTTTTGTTCTTGGGGTTGTCAGAGTGGTGTTGGAGTGTTTGTTGGTGAAGCAAAGGAGCGAGAAGAAGGGGATGTCTTTGTTTGCCGTTTTTTTTGTTTTGTTGTTGTTGTTGTTGTGATTTTTCTTCTTAGGGTGTGCTAGGTACTGTACGGAGTCGAGGTGCGGGTTGTCGTGGCTTTTACTAGGTACTATTCTTATCTTGCTTGGGAGGATGGGTGGGATGGATGAACGGAGGGACATAGGTACAGGCGCAGCAGGATTTTGAGATGCATTATTACCAACTGGAAGTTTTATTATTCGATTTCTTACTACCCAGTCGTTATCGATCTACCTGGGACCGAATGCATTGCATTGATATCTCCTCCCTGTTTGTTTTCTTCTCTTCATTTCACTGGGTCCCGTTGACGTATGGCCATTGCTCCCTCTTTGGCACCATTGCTGAGCAACACTTCCTGGGCAGTGGTTTGGTGATTGGGGTGAAAAAGACAGGGAGGGCCTCAGTTTAGTAGGGGAGAAGATACCTTATTGTGTGAAATGAGTTGTGTGTGTATGGAAATATCTATCACTTGTATTTGTTCTATGAGATTGTCGATCACCGATCAAAGATCAGCCCTCAACTGAGGTGGCCAAGGCGGGAATCATCGTCGTGCCTGGATGTTTGTCTCTGGTTTCCCTGTTTCAGTTGAGTCTTCGCCTTGTTTTGTTTGAGTCCTCAGGGTTGTAAGGGTGTCTCGACCCGACCTGTGATTGGGGGAGTTTGCGTTGTCAAGGCTGGGCTGATCGGCAGCCATCTGTACATACTCCATACATTCTTCTATTTCTATCAGAGTCTGGTGGCAGCATGGCTTGCCTTGCCTTGTCGGCGACGGAGGTGCGCAAAATGACAGCACCGTCTGGCGAGAACCGTTGGATGGAGGGGCAGTTGTGCCCCGCTTTCCAGGGCAATGGGACCATTGGATCTTGATCATGGCAGGTGCAGGTCATACTTTCATCGTCGATCCGATTTCACACCGAAAATTCGAGCCTTTCGTACTGTATTGGTATGACATGACATGACAGTTTTTGAAACCAGTTGTTGTTAGCGTTCCAGGCTCTCCCTAATGGATGACTCAGTCAGGTACCCGATATCAGGGAAAGTCGCCTCAAGTTTGCCACCACCAGCAGATAGGATCGGAGATTTGTCTGGGCTTTGATGATTAATGAGAAGGTGGTTTTTTGTTCCCAAGAATTCGGGGCCGGGCGGCAATCCGCGGCAGGCAGCCAGAGTTGGTTTGGCGAGAGAAATGGACGAAATGTCTAGCAACTGACACAGTCGTTTACCTAGTGGTGGCAATTGATGGGACGGATAGGTGCCCTAAGTCTAGGTGCCCCGTGTAACCTCCGACTAGCTTCTAGCCGGGCCGGGAGGGGGGACCCAAATCATACCGACACATCTGCATACCTACCTTACAGATGCTCTGCCACTGTACTTGCGCATCATGAAAGCGCAGCATGGCATATGCAGACGGGACTGGACCGGGGAGAAGGACCCGGACGAGAGGAGTCGAACCTCGGTCAAAGGAAAGGCGAGATCTGACAGACATGCCATGAGATGGAAGAGTGATGAGAGATGATGTTCAGGTTTCCGCGTATTACATCTGCTCCAACTTCGGCGGCAAGATAGGTTTGGAGGTTGGAAATACACCCACATAAATTAAATACATCCATAGCCCCTAGAGGCATAGTCCAGACCCGGGCGCCAAGCGGGTTTCGCCAGACCTAGAGACAGAGCTCTGAAGGGCTGATGTGCGTTTGCGGACGCCGCCGCTTTTGCAGACGGCGCCCGGCCCCGCGACGCCAACGCCAACGCCAGCCCTCGTGGGGCTCGATGACAAAGGGGCCAGAGCGGGGGAGGGGAACGGTGGTGGTGGTAGATGAACCAACCCAGGTCGATGGTGCCGTACTGTGCTGTGGAGGCAGAACTACGCAGACACGCAGACCGCAAATATTCCGGTTACTAACAAAACCTTTTCCTTCGACGCTCGTCAAGGATAGCAGAATTATATGAAACTGAGCCTCGCGATCGCGGGGTGGTGGCACGAGAAGTGCAGACGCAAAGGGGGGCGTTGCAGGGTTGGGCGTAGCAACAGCAGCGGCCTCGCAGGGCTCTGGATCCGCAGGAGCAAACGAAACGCACGCAGGGCAGAGAGGAAAACGAGACAGCGGGAAGAGAATCGAGAACGACGACCTCAAGAAAGGGAGGGGTTCTTCCCAGCAGCAGGGTCGCTTGCTCTCCACTCTGACAAGCCCAACGTCAGCTTGTCGGGCCAATCCCGTCGCAATAGAGGACCGTTTCGATGCCGAATCTCGCAGCTGTGTGAGGCCGGAGTCATTACGACACAAATCTCGGAAAAGTGACGGGAGTTGTTGGGAGCTTTGGGAGGTGGGATTTGTGTTAGCAATGAATGACAGAGCACGAGGGCAGAAGGGCAGCTTCCTCACCAAGCCCCGCCCTCCATCTTTCTGGACGGATTCTCCTCCGGGCAATTCCCACTCCCCGCGCCGTCACGCCGTCAGGTCATCGTTCGTAACGCTGGCAAATTCGGTACGGTAATTTACGTAATCGGCCGTGACTCGATTCAGTTTTCGTGGGCAAGCAAGGAAGGAGAGGCAAGGATGCAGACCCAAGGAAGAGCGAGAAACACCGGGTCCGCCTTCCTGGGACGCGATGTGAGAGGTGGAAGGCTGCTCACTGGCGCCTGCTTTCCGACACAGCCTTTGTCTCGTCGACTGCCGCTTTGATTTCGGCAGCGTAAGATACTGTATTGTCCGCCGCTTCCAGAGGGTCTACGGGTGCTGTCATTTCGTACTGTAACGTAAGGACGTATCTTACAGCCCCACGCTCCTGCCTCAGGCCCCTGGGCATCCCGTCCAAGCTCAGGGAGTCAGCCTTTGTGACATGCCGGGCGTGCCGTGCTTCCAGTCTCCGGTCCCCAGTCCCTGGCCAGAGAGTCCCAGCTTGTCTCCATCCCTCCCAGACCCGTTACCCAGACTTTTTCACACCTTATTACCTAGCGACGCAACTCACATTTTTTTCTGGCGCTGCTTCAACGATCTCCCATATCCAAGCGCGATTTCGTCCACCAAAAACGACCATATTCTCCCATTAAGGCGACGAAAAGAAACAGAGACGAGTTTCCTGTGCGGTCGACATTTCGGTTCGCCCCGGATATTTGAGACAAGAAAACAACAGTTGCGAATTCCAGGTTTCGTGGCCACGGAAGCCGTTGCTGCTGCTGCTACCGCCGCCGCCGCCGCCTGCTGTTCTGCACTGCACCGCTGCACACCCACTTCTCTCCCTCTCCATCCTTTCTTCCTCTCCCACCTTCCCTCACCCCCGTTTTCGACTCCCCCAACAAAACAAAGCACAAACCAACGCGACCATCGAGCACGTCGGGATCCATCCCCATCTCACAACAGCGACGACGACGACGACGGCCTTTTGCAGCCTACCAGCGACGCACGTCTTCGAGACGAACTGAACGACCATCTTGCCCATTGCTGACTCGCAGCGCCCGCCCGAGCCTGAACACGATTCATCGGTGTTTTCTCTCTCCCCTCATCCCCCGACGACGCATCTCGCTGCTGCCGAGTTGCCTGCTGCATCTACCAGCTTTTTGTTGACGAATACCCTCGACGATAAAAATCAATAACAAGAGAGCGAGGAAAACGACAAGAAAAATTACTTGATCGGCCCCCTCCTCCTCCTCCATTCCCACTCAACAACATTTTCTCTCCTTCTCGGAAGCAGAGCGTCGTTTGCTGCGTGCGGTCGAAAGCAGACGAAGAAGGGGTATATTCCCCTCCGCTCCCCCCACCCAACCCGCTCGTTGTTGCGATCACTTTGTGCCCTCTGATCTGAAGGTGAGTGTTTTCGTCCTGCTCATCCGCGCCCTGTCGTGCACCATTCGCTACGTCGTGTTCATCGCGTGCGCAGAGGCTGCCAGGGCCTCGCGCGACGAGAAAAAAAATTCATGCCGTCTCGCGTTTCGTGGACAAAATCACGTCAACGAGTCATCTCTCGTCTCGCGACATTTCGATTTTCAATTTTCTAGACCGATTCTAACTTTTGCCCCGATTTTTTCAGAGCCAAAGTGTATCATATTCGGCCCTGAACGCGTCGCACTGTTTTTTTGAGAGAGTCTCCCTTCTTCGGCGTTCTGCTTACGAATCGCCCCTCGCCGCCGACACCCGCCCCCCACGCGCCTTCGGCACAGTTTCGGTTGAGGGAGGAATTGAAAGGTTGAAGCCATGGCGGACCAACACGACGTCGATCTCGACTCCATAATCGACCGCCTCCTCGAGGTGCGGGGCAGCCGTCCCGGCAAGCAGGTCCAGCTTCTCGAGGCTGAGATCCGCTACCTTTGCACAAAGGCCCGCGAGATCTTCATCTCCCAACCCATTCTGCTTGAGCTCGAAGCTCCCATCAAGGTATGGTGATATTTTGACCGAGACGTATTTATCGTCATTTTTGCACGAGCCACCCACCTCCCCCAAGATGTCACGGCCGACTGTCCTCGTTGTGTGAGTACTAGCTAACATTGATCTTTGTTAGATCTGCGGTGATATCCACGGGCAATACTATGACTTGCTCCGCCTGTTCGAGTATGGCGGGTTCCCTCCCGAGGCGAACTACCTCTTCCTTGGCGACTACGTTGATCGCGGAAAGCAGTCGCTCGAGACCATCTGCCTCCTCCTGGCCTACAAGATCAAGTATCCTGAGAACTTCTTCATCTTGCGCGGCAACCACGAGTGCGCCTCGATTAACCGCATCTACGGTTTTTACGACGAGTGCAAGCGTCGTTACAACATCAAGCTGTGGAAGACCTTCACCGACTGTTTCAACTGCCTGCCCATCGCCGCTATCATCGACGAGAAGATCTTCACCATGCACGGCGGTCTGAGCCCGGATCTGAACTCCATGGAGCAGATTCGCCGTGTCATGAGGCCCACTGACGTACGTCATGACCAAGTGTGAAGCCAGCTCCCTCTGCTTGCTAACCCGTATCCTCTAGATTCCTGACTGCGGCTTGCTTTGCGATCTGCTTTGGTCGGACCCCGACAAGGACATCACAGGCTGGTCAGAGAATGATCGCGGCGTCTCCTTCACCTTCGGGCCCGATGTCGTCACCCGCTTCCTCCAAAAACACGACATGGACCTCATCTGCCGCGCCCACCAGGTTGTCGAAGATGGCTACGAGTTTTTCTCGAAGCGTCAGCTCGTCACGCTGTTTAGCGCTCCCAACTATTGCGGCGAGTTCGACAACGCCGGTGCCATGATGAGTGTGGACGAGAGCTTGCTTTGCTCGTTCCAGGTCCGTTGCTTTTCCCCGTCCCATCGGTTTCATAGGCCTGTTGCTGACTCTCCCTTGCAGATTCTCAAGCCCGCCGAGAAGAAACAAAAGTATGTCCAGAGCCTCGGAGGCAGCAGCCGCCCGACCACTCCCCGGAAACAATCCAAGTAAAGTCACACAAAGGGATTTATGCGAACTCTTGTCTTCTTCATCTAGGTTCGGGCGCGGTCGATAAGCAGCACGTTGTCACTTCCCTGTGATGACGCCATTCCCCCTCACGTCATGACTACGACGCCAACGCTAGGAGCCGGCTCTCGACAATATCATGTTACTAGCCAAGGCCTATCCAACCCAGCGTACGTCTCGTGTTTTTCCCTCCGCGATGCGCAACAAAGAGGGCGGGCCATAACGACAACTACGTCATCATCATGTGTTGTTTTTTTCTTTTCTTTCTCTTTTGTTCTTTCCACTTTTGTTTGTGTTTTGTTCAACCAACCCAAGCTTTCCCCCCGTATTCCTGTGTCGAGTCGAGCTCTCACTCCGTCGCCATTACCGTCGTCGGCATCACCAGTCGTCGCCACCCTTCGGAGCTGGGCTGAAGGCATGAGCCATGTCTTCGTCAGCTTAATGCCTATATCTCGTATCTCGTCGCGCTGAATGGCGGGGGGAGAACAGGGAGGCGAGCAGGCTGTGTTGTGTTGAGTGGGGGCAGGGGTTATGGAAAGGAGGGTCATGAGTGTGTAGGGGTGTCATTTTTGCTGTTTTCTGTGTTCTTCTTGTCATGGGAAGTATGGGGGAAAGCAGCGGGAAGGGGAGTTGCCGCATCTTTGCAAGGCGGAGAAGGGGGGGGGTACATGGGAATGGTGAATGGTTCGGGAAACTTTTTTTCTTTAAGGGGAATACGAAAGTTTAACGATGGTCGTCGATCAACACAACAAAGTCACTCTGAGCCAACAACTGGGAGAGAACATGGCACAAACTTTCCTCGAGCTTGGGGTCTCGTCGTTTCTTTTCTTCCTCCGTTTGGTTTTTATTCCGTATCATTCCCTCCTAACAGCCTTGGTTGGGGTATGATGGGAATAGTAGGCTCTGTTCGGAATAGCTGAGGTACGTAGCTGGCTGGCTAGAAGGCTGGTTAGCAGGTGTGGTGGAAGGTTGTCAGGTAAATGTATAAGTAGATATTATTGTTGGCGGTGAGATTTTGCTTGTTTTTTCTGTTTTATTCTGTTTTTCTTCTTCTCTTTTGCTTTTGGGAATTCAGAGGTGATGATGAGGGAGTTGAAGGAAGAAGACAGCCTGCTGGTCCGGTGTCTGTGTCTTGTGGTTGATGATGGCCGTCAGCTGTGAGTTGCGGCTGCTGCTGCTGCTGCTGCTGCTGCTGCTGCTGCTGACGACTGATGATTGATGGGTTGGTTGGCATTATTTTGCTTTGGCTTTGACCTGTCATCAACGCTATTGTTGACGTTGTGTTATGCATACGTAGCCTGTCTTCCTTAGGTATGTACCTGAGTTAGTTGCTTCTTCGTCTTTGCCCTTTTCTGATTTTCGGAGGGGTTGTGATGCTCGGGGAAGGAGAGGGGAAAAGTATGCTTTGGACAAAGAAGAGTATCTAGACGTTAGCGACGTGATGGTGGATGAGACGGATGCTTTGGACTAGACTGAAGACTGCACAACATGACTTCTAGATCAAGGAATACGTTATATATGTATCTGTCCTCCTTGAACGGGGTGAATCCAGACGAGAAGGGCGATAAGTATGTTGTCGGAAGTGCTCGGTTGGATCCGTAACAGGATATCTGAATGGATGGGTATGTGTGGTTAGATATGTTCCTGATTGATGTTCTGCACACTCCCAGGGCCATGGTTTCTTTGACCAGCAAGAAGGTAGGTGGTGTGGTTAGGATGTTGCTGGGTTTCTTGATGAAAGATACCCATCCACCGATGTCAGAGCGCCTATACATTTGCATGGACGCCTTCCAAATCCCTGGAGACGACTTGCTCCCTAGCCCTTGGGTTCATATCAACTAACAACCCAACCTGGCTCTGGCCTGGACAATGGGAAAGATGAGCGGACAAGGCAAGGCAGTCCAGCTCATTTACACTAGGGTTTTGACAACACACATGTGCCAGAGCGCACAAGCTTGTGGGTAAGCTAGCTTTCTTTCACGAACGATCCAGGGCCTAGGGTTGGATTCTGTCTTTTGTGTCTGGATCTAGATTTGTGGTCTCGAGGCCCTCGATATCTCCCAATATCTAAGCCAGGCAAGTAGCTCGGCTCTCCTCAATGCTCTTCCTCCCCGCTTGGTACCGCATAGACTCAACACCAGGCCAACCAACCAGCCACACAAACAGCCAGCGAGATGGACCAAGGGATCACTGACAGTCCTCGCAGCCCTCCCCTTTCTCAGTTTTGACGCACGTCGTCGTCGAACCACCACCAGCAGAACCAACACCACCACTGATGCCGCCGCCGCTCTCGTTCTTCACAGCCGTCCCGCTGCTATCCCCTCCTCCCGTCTTCACAGCAGCGGCAGCAGCATCCGCTTGCTGACGCTTCTTATGATACTCGCGATCCACGTGGCCCAGATCCCTCCCCGGCTGGATCACGTCGCGCACACGGCGCTTGAGCTCCTTGGTCTCGGGGAAGCCGGCGTCGCGTTTGCGGTCCCAGAGGCGGATGGTTTTCGTCTCTATATCCGCGGTAGCAGTCGTCGTCGTCGTCGTCGTCGTCGTCGTCGTCGTTGGTGCTGGGGTTGGCTTGTCATTGTTGCTCACACCAGCAGGATCTGTTGATGATGATGCCTGCTGGGCTGGAGGGGCCGCAGCAACGGTGATGTCGACGGTGAAGACGCCGCCCGTGGCGGGCTGGAGCGCGACTTCGCCTATGTCGAGGGAGAAGGTGGAGAGGAGTTCTTGGGCGTACTGGAAGCGGGGGTTGTGGTTAGTTGGGGGGGTTAGACAGTATAAATTTTTGATGAGAGGGAGGTGAAAGAGAGAATATGTTTGTGTGTCGCTCAGGCTGGCGTGTATATGACTGATGATATGCCATCGAATCCTCCATAGGAGATGATGATCTGGACAGTGGCCTGGAGTATGAGAATGTACGGATTTTGACAGCAACCCAGTACCGCATGGCCAATTGCCCCAGCCCGTCCAGTTATATTGTGATACGCAAGGTTGTGAAACATATTTCTGATCAAGACACAGCAGGACGCAAACGACATGAGCATCATCGATCTTCCTTACTTACATAGGCAGCCCTCAGCATCCACTTGCATTGCGTGCAGAACTGGATCGTGATCCGCGGAAGACGTGGAGGCGATGTAAATTGCTGCTCTTGTTGTTGATCAGCCATGGTTAGGTGGCTTGATTATCGTCTGGTCGAGTTGATGTATTGGTGTTTTGTATCGCCGAATTCGAACCTTGCCGAGTTGTACTGTAGTTGTGCGAGTGAGGAGACTACGGTACGACACATTTGAGTGCCATAAATCTGGGTGAGCCATTTCCGTGGAGACTGCATCGCCACGGCATGCGCACTTCTTGAACTGCGTACCACAACATTGGCAATCAACAGAGCAACACAGTCACAGAAGCACACGAGACGCTATCGTCGCAAATCCTGTCTTCATTCCCCCAATCCTCATGACATCCACCCAGCTGCTAAACATAAGACCATTATGTACATGGAAATAAACTCGATGGTAAGTCAGGAGGCAATCCGTGCCAGGTTAGCGCGGCGATACAAAATCAACCAAACAAGAAACACAACTAAAAGAAGAAAAAAAGATATTACATGATGAAAGATGCCGCTCAGCCAGCCCACGATCCCGCCCAGAAGAAAAGGGGTATGAAAGAAGCGTTATCGTAGCCAGGCCGTACCGTCGTCCCGTCCATTTTCCAACCTCGTATTTTTCTTGCCCATGGCGAGCCAGCCCCCTTCGCGTTGCTATTGCGGTTCGCATGGCCCGTTGCAGCGTAGTCTTGTCTTTGGGATAGCTGTTGTCGTTCTTCATCCCCCAGAAACCTGACCGTGAACGTTGCTCGCCTACGGTACGGTGTAACATGATTAAAACTCTGAACTTGCCGAGCATCGGGCGACTACCAGCAATCGTATCTCCGACTTTTGAGAATGCCAAAGCCTGGCCGCAGTGTCGCCATCGACCTCGGTGTCGTGCGCACCATCCGGTCGACACCGGAAATCGCCCGAAACAGTGAGAGGTGTTTACATGACGACGCAGCACCCGCCGCTCTGCTGTGGCGCATACGGATCCTCGCCCTTGGGCACGGGACCCCAAACGCTGGGGACCATGTAATCGCGGGTGTTGTTGCAGTAGGCAATGATGCTGTTAAATTGTCCGTCAGCGACTGTCAGGCAAACCACAGAAACCTCCTCTTGGCTTCTTACCTCTTGGCAGCCTGGCTGACGGGGATGCGCTCCCGGTCGAGGTCCTCACGTAGCCGCGAGTTGAGCTCCGTCAGGCGGCGGAGCTTCAGGTCTGCCATGCTCTGCTTGTTCCTCTTGTTGATGGCGGACGGGTCGCCGACATCACGGGAGGTGTAGGGAGGCATTTTGGATGGGAGGTCGGGGGGTGGCGAAAGGGGTTAGAAGAGTGATGGGAGGAAGAGTAGAAATGGGCTAGAGAAGCGGTTGTCGCCCGAGCGAAATGTCGCTGTCGGGGATCGCGATCGATGGGAAAAAAGTTGTCCGACTCGCGGAGTGGTGGTTCTGAATCGCGGCAGCGCGTTAGTCCATCAAGTCCATCTCGGCGGCGCGTCTTTGCACCGGTGGCAATTGATGCTGTTGAAGAGGACGCGTGTCCATCATTGTCGGTGCAATCGGTGTTTGGCAATTGACTCGACGAGGACGCCGGAGTCGTTGTTCGCGGGAAGCAATCTGCACTGTTCGACCGTTTTCCCAGGCAACACCGTCACCCCAATCGCACGCATCAACACCGACGCGCAATTGCACAAGGTAAAGAGTACTTACCCAAAGAGCAGCAGATAAGGAAGAAAATAAAATCTGAGCCCGGAGGCGGCGTGTATCGATGGAATGCCGACGGCAGTGCGATGCGATGGAGGGAGAAAGGGAAAGGAATGACGATTGAGAGGTTGAGGCTCTCGAATTGGGGATGATTGGCAGAGAGGCGTTTGGAATCGAAGGGGGCAAGGTTCAAAGCAGCAGCAGGAGCAGAAGCAGCAGCAGCTTTCAGGAGGGAGAGTGGAGCCGGAGTTGGTCTGTGCTCCTCGCCTTTTTCCATGGGAAAGGAGAAGACGAACGCTTGGGCCCGGCAGAAAGAAAATGAGATTGTCCAGGGTCGGTTAGATTGGGTCCCCGCTCCCGAGCCCCAGTCAGACCACCTTCCCAGCGCAGCCGAAGGGTTGCGCTAGCCGGGCCAGAGGGTGGGGCCCGGTCTTTTGCTCGCCTTGGCGATGGCCCGGGGATGTTTCCCGCTGCTCTGGACCGCTCGCTCCCGTGTTTCCAATGTTTCCATGGATGTTTTTTGCATCCCATTCACTTCACAGATCTCAACGGCATCGAGATTCCGGATTCCAGGCTCCAGATCGGATCCATCTGATCGGGATATTATTGCATCTCCTTGTGTCCATACTAACTATACTAACTATATAAACGCATCGCGCTCTGGATTCAAAACCCGAACTTCTGTCCCTAGTTATGTTGTCTGCATGTCCACGGGTCCCTGGATGGCGGGCTAATGCATTCGTCGAGGGACCAAGCGAATGGCTTGTCTCGCTTTGATTGTGAGCTGTGCAGAAACCACTATCACAAAACGTCATCCCAACATTCAAATCTCGTGGAAGTGGAAGATATGCCTTGACAGGTCCTGGAAAAGATGAAAAGACGCAATGTTGACATCTGATGCATTTGGCAGCTCCGTCTTGATATTGTTCTCATTGTCGCTCAAAGCAAAAGGAAGCCCATGTTTGCTTTCGGACAGCCTCGACCGTGCCTTGACATCCACCCACTTGACATGGCCTCGACTCGGCCAAAAGCGCACATCGAGGCCCAACCGCTTGTTCTAACAAAAACAGCGAAATCTTGGGCAATAGAACAGACTCATTCTTAGCTCACTTTTTGATAGTGATTCTTTGCGATTTGGAAGGCCGACCTCCTCATCGGTGTCATTCTGACGCTAGCCTTCTTTCACGTTGACCTTCTGTAACCCGAACCCTGGGACTCCCATCCCAGAAACACCAAAATCACGTGACCGGCATTTTCCGCCCACACAATTTGCTGAATCTGGGCTTGTGACGGCTCCAAGGGTTCGCCAAACACAAAATTCTGGAGTCAGCGCAGGCCCAAGAACCCCTCACGCTGCCTCGCGCTGCTGCTCAATCCCACCACCCTTCATTCTCCTCGAGACCTGCCGCGCGCAGAGGAGATTGCCCATCATGGTGAGCTTGATTCCATTCCATTTCTTTTTTCTTTTCTCGATGCTGCTTGGTCGTGTGGTCGTTGGATTTGACAGTGCTGCGCCCAACTGGCGTTGCCCCGCCGTCATCCGCCACCATGTCGACGCCCTCAGCTTTTCATTTTTTTCTGCCATGGCCGACAGAGAACCCCCGGTACTGACTGACCCTCGCAGCCGCCTCCTCCTCATCAGAAGCCCGAAAATGTCCTGAAGCGGGCACACGAACTCATCGGGGTCAACCAGGCCCCGGCCGCCCTGACCCTGCTGCACGAACATGTCACGTCAAAGCGGTCCCGCAATGTCCCCATCACCTCGCTCGAGCCGGTTATGATCCTGCTCGTCGAACTCGCCGTCGAGCAGAAGAAGGGCAAGCTCGCCAAGGACGCTCTCTACCAGTACAAGAACATCGCCCAGAACACCAATGTGGCCACCATCGAGGTTCGTCCATGCCGCCCCAACTCAAGATACGGTATGGTCGTCAATTTGCTAACGGCTCGATTTTTGCAGCTCGTCCTCAAGAAATTCATTGACCTCGCCACCGAGAAGGTCACGGCCGCCCAGCAGAAGGCAGATGAAATTCAGTCCAGCATCGAGGCCACCGCCAATTCGTCCAGCGTCGACGATCTCGAGGCCAGCGAGACCCCCGAGTCCATTCTCCTGGCCACCGTCTCGGGCGAACAGTCCAAGGACCGCACCGATCGCGCCATCGTCACTCCCTGGCTCAAGTTCCTCTGGGAAGCCTACCGCACCGTCCTTGACATCCTCCGCAACAATGCCCGCCTCGAGCAACTCTACCAGACCACCGCCTTGCAGGCGTTCGAGTTCTGCAAAAAGTTCACCCGCAAGACCGAGTTCCGTCGTCTGTGCGAGCTGCTGCGCAACCATGTCCAGACCGCCGCCAAGTATTCGGCTCAGATGCATGCTATCAACTTGAGTGATCCGGATACTCTGCAGCGCCATCTCGAGATTCGCTTCCAGCAGCTCAACGTGGCCGTCGAGCTGGAGCTCTGGCAGGAGGCCTTCCGCAGCGTCGAGGATATCCATACCCTTCTCAGCCTGAGCAAGCGCCCCGCCAAGAACGTCATGATGGCCAACTACTATGAGAAGCTCACCCGCATCTTCTTGGTTGGCGAAAACTACCTGTTCCATGCCGCCGCCTGGGCTCGCTATTACAACTTGCTGCGCCAGTCGGCTGCTCTGCTCGCCTCTGGTAGCGGGAAGAAGGCGGATCACCCGTCCGCCACCGAGGCTGACCTCCAGCGGGCTGCCACTTTCGTTGTTCTCTCGGCTCTGTCGATCCCCGTCATCAGCACATCGCGTTCCCGCGGTGCCATGGTTGATTTCGATGAGGCCCGCAAGAACAAGAACACGCGCCTTACCCATCTTCTCGGCATGTCCCAGGCTCCGACCCGCGCCAGCCTCTTCCGCGATGTTCTCACCAAGCCGCTTCTGCGCCGTGCCAAGCCTCAAATCCGCGAGCTCTACAACATCTTGGAGGTCGACTTCCATCCCTTGTCTATCTGCAAGAAGATCTCGCCTATCCTCACTGAGATCGGCGCCGACGAGGAGATGTCCAAGTACATCGCCCCCCTGCAGCAGGTCATCCTCACCCGTCTGTTCCAGCAACTCTCACAGGTGTACGAGACGGTGAGCCTTGACTTCGTGCAGGGGCTGGCTCAATTCCCCGAACCATTCCAGGTCAGCCCCGCCGTCATCGAGAAGTTCATCATGAACGGCAACAAAAAGGGCGACCTCGCCATCCGTATGGACCACGCTACGGGCGTCCTCAGCTTTGACGTCGATGTTCTGTCGTCGGCCCGCGCCGCCCACGCCGGGTCAGCGGCTGGCTCGGCCGAGAGCGAGACGGGTACCGTGCAGCGTCTCCAGAGCACCCCCTCCCAGATTGTCCGCTCTCAGCTCACTCGCCTGGCTGAGGTCCTGTACACGACCTGCCGCTACATCGATCCTTCTTTCAACGAGGCCCGCATTCAGGCCCGCGATGCCGCCCTCGCCCGTGCCAAGGCCGGCGCCGAGGAAGAGCACGCCGCGATCCTTGCCCGCAAGGAGATCATTCAGAAGCGTAAGGATCGCGCCTCGGAGCTCCAGGCCCAGAAGGACAAGGAGAACGCCCGTAAGAAGCTGCTCATGGAGCAGGCCCTGCAACAGGCCGAGGCGGCTCGCTTGGCCGAGGAGCAGCGCATCCGCGAGCAGAAGCGTCTGGCCCAAGAACGCGAGCAAATCAAGAAGAAGGAAGTCGAGAATATGCTCAAGGATATGAAGCTTGAAGACATTGAGCTCGGTGACCTTGAGAACCTCGACAGCAACAAGATCCGCATGCTCAAGCTGCAGCAGCTTGAGCGCGAGAAGAATACTATCGCCGAGAAGCTTCGCATCACCCACAAGCGCATCGACCACTTGGAGCGTGCCTACAGGAAGGAGGAGGCCAAGAAGCTCCCCGAGGACTATGCTGCGCAGTGCGAGCGTGACAAGGCGGCTTACGAGCTCATCAAGGCTCAGACCCTCAAGGAGGCTGAGGCCAAGCACAAGGCAGATCTGGAGCTCAAGCACCGTCTTAGCCGTCTTATGCCCTTCTACGAGGCCTTCCGCGCCGACCTGCACGAGCGCCGTCGCGATCAGTTTGAGAAGCGCCGCCGCGATGCCGAGCGCGAGCTTGAGAAGGCCATCAACCAGCGTCGCAAGGAGTACCGCGAGCGCAAACTTCGCGAGAAGCGCGAGCGCGAGGAGAAGGAGCGCCAGCTCCGCGAGGCCGAGGAGCGCGCGGCCCGCGAGAAGGAGGAGGAGAGGAAGCGCCTGGAGGCCAAGAGGGAGGAACTTGCCCGCCTCCGCGAGGAGAGGGAGAAGGAGCGCGAACGCGCCAGGGAAGCCCAGGCCCTCCAGCAACGGCGCGAGGAGGAGGCCATGGCCAGGCGCCGGGCCGAGAAGGAGAAGGCTGCCGCTGCCGCTGCTGCCTCTGCCTCCGTGCCAATCCGCGGTCCTCCTCCCGAGCCTGTCGCTGCCGCCGCACCCGCACGTCCCATCATTCCTGGCATCAAGCCCGGCAGCTGGAGAGAGCGCGAGGCGGCCAAGGCTGCTGCCGCCGCCCAGGCTGCCGCTGCTGGCGGTGCATCCGACTCGGCCGCGGCGCCTCCGGCCCGCCCCGGCCCGCCGCCCATCGAGCGTGGTGGCTCGGGTGCCGGCGACCGGGCGCCGCCGGTCAGTGGCCCGCCGCGTATTGGTGGCCTCAAGCCGGGTGGCTGGCGCGAGAGGGAGGCTCAGAAGGCGGCCGCGGCCGGTGGTGCTACTCCGCCACCGGAGCGCTCCGCGCTGCCGCCCCGCACCGGCTCCGGTCGGGGTGTGCCCATGGACCGCGCCGGCTCGGGCCGTGGTGTTCCCATGGATCGGGTTGGCTCTGGTCGTGGTGATAGGGATGTTAAGGATGCTCCTGCAGAGCCGCCGCTTAGGGCGAGTGGCGCGCCGGGCAAGTATGTGCCCAAGTTCCGGCGTGAGGCCGCTGGTGGCGGTGGAGCTTAGATGACGACCTCTGGCGGAGGGTGAACGTAAGTTTTCGAAGGAGTCCAGTGTGATGTTAGGGTAGGGTTGGGGATGGGTCGGGGGGGTAACCATCTAAGGGGGGTAGGGGGTGGGTAGTGAAAGAATGAAACTTTTCCTTGTTTTCGGGTTCTCAATTGAATTTGCCGGCCGGTGGTGTGGTGCTAATGTTTTGACTTGCTCTCATATCTACATCATCATTTACATTCACAGCCTTGAACTGTTGGGGGCCATTGGCCCATTGCGCCCTATTTGTTTTGATGCGGAGGACTGAACCTCTTGCTCCGTGGTTGTGACCCAGTTGAACGCCATCAAGGCCAGCAAGTCTGTCTTCTGGTCCTCATGACGGTCAGGTTTGAGAGGCGCAACCCATCCCATACCATTATGACAGCGTTAAGTGCTGCAAACACGGTGGCATACCAGACAGAACATTTCTGTTGTGTACAAAAGTCACCTGGGTCCACGGCAACGCTCTATATTAGTGCGATTCTTGAAAGTGTGTGGATATCTGCAATCAACTTTGGCGTTTCTATATCGTATCGACGTCGAGATATACCTAAGAGCACTGGTGTGATGCTCGTGGAGCTGATGCCTTACCTATATGGCCTTGGGCTTTTCTGGACGCAAAACCCATTTTAGGTTTAGGTACCAGTTCACCGGGAAGAATGAGGGCATGTCAGGCGATCGTGGTGGATTCGGGGAGATGAGGGAATACCTATGTAAATACCTAGGCGTTCGTTTTGTTTCCTTACTCCGTTGGAGTTTTTACCCCATCGAGTAAGACCGGCTCAAGAAAAAGTGAAAGAAGCAGAATGGCAGTGTCCACCGTGATGAATGTGATGAAAGCTGCCGAGTCGAGTAACGGTGGACACAATGGAGGGAGGCAAGTAAACAAGCATTGGTCTGTCGTGAGACACTGCGGGCTCACTTCCGGACATCCGTTCCGTAGGTTTTTTTTTTTTTCCTTCTCCGGACCCCGAGGGTTGAAACGTTCCGACTCCAAGGCTTGCTGGGGTTTCTGCCCCAAATCTGGATCCCGGATCAAAGACTGACCTTGCACCGATGTGTAGTCTGTCAGTCAGGTAGGCAGTACATACTGCTTGATACGTTGTTATCCAATGGACAGCGCGCCAGCAAGTCGGACAAGCCTGGAGCAATAGAGAAGTATGCAGCTCGACAGTCGTGTCATGTTGCTGTCAAGCAGTCGAGCCGATCGGTGGTCAGTCAGTCATATGACCCTCGGCCGTCGAGACTTCACGGCCGGCGAAGGGTTGCGTTAACGACAAGCTAGGTAGCTAGCCTGGACGTTTGTTGACCTGGTGGTGGTCTTCTGATCTCAGCCCCGGCCCTCTACTTTAGTGTCGGCATGAGACTAGTACCCGACACAGAGCACGTTGTTGTGAAGTCATTCTGGCACGAGGCTGCCATGTGTTTTGTTTACACTGGGTACGGGTGTGTCAAAACTTTTCGTGCTGTGTGTTTATCGTCAGGGTGTCATGGGAGTTGATAGTAGGTGATGAAGGAGGCCCGAGTTACCCGATGGACAACACAATGTGAGCTGAGCCACTGGGGCTGGTGCCCGGCGCCGGAAGATGGAGGAGGAGTTCGCTTGTTGTTGGTCAACACGACATGGAGCGGGAAATACTCCGGACTTTTTTCGTTTCTCACTCTCTCTCGCGCGCGTGTTCATGTGAACAAAAATAGAAGACGAAAGCGCGAGATTGATATCTGCTTGCTCCCTCGACACCACACCACGCCACACCAATAGGAAAAATAACTTTTGTTGTCGTGAGCTTGCTGGAGAGCTCAGACTTTGTATGTTTATGTGTATGGATTCTGCAAGAACCGATTATCGGCTGTCGACTGTGGACTGTGGGTTCTTCGAAGTTCACGGAGAAGCCGGGACTGTCTCCATTTCGCGGGAGTTCCTGTTGTCGGGCTCCCACGACCAACGTGGGTGTTGGAAAAGTGGTGGAGCCTTGGTGGATGAGTTGAATCGATGAAGAAACTCACACAGACGGGAATGCCTGGTCTCGGGTGGCGAGATGGATTCCGCAGCAAGATGGTCGTCGGACTTGTTGATTGACCAACAACGAGGTTGTCGCGGCGGTGTGACAGCAACTTGCTTCAGCTACGGAGTATGGCCTACGGACTAACTAGTGGAGGGTACATCACATTCCAGCCCCGTGGTGTTTGGGTGTGTAGTAGTCTGGTACGTAGTACTCCGTAGACCCGTCAGTCTGATCGACGAAAAGACGGCATTGACAACGCTGTCGATCACTGCTACACTGCACCGTAACAACCCGCCAGGGAGATCGTAGATCCTTTGCTCGTGGAGAAACAAAAACCCAAACATGTCATGACTCCACTGCCGGTGAGCTAATTCATCAGGTAACGTTATCACCACCACATCTCTCCACAGGAGCAACAGGGTTTAGATGAGCGAATTTTACATTGTCAGTTGGGTGACGGTGAGTTTCATTTTCTCGCTTGTGGGCTATTCGAGTTACGTAGTTTGGCCGACCGGTTCGTCCTCACCGAAGCTTGTTGTCTCTGCTCACTGGAGCAAAAACCCGACACCAGGAAGCCTTGTTTCGCCATCATGTTCGGTGGACGATCGAGAAAGTTCCACCCCAGATTGTTTTCCTTGTGGAAACATGGACCAAGCGCTCGGAACCCGGACCTCCTCGGGCAGAAGTAGAGAGCGCACGGTTCCAAGACATGCAGTGGACGTTGCCAAAGATAACTACACTAAGATGGGGAGTTTAATGAAAAACTCCGTAGCGCGTACGCGTAGGCTGCGATTGAGGCGTTAGAGGCGCCGGACCGTTGAAGTGGTGTGAAACCGTCCGTTCGCCGCTGAGAGGCTTGGCTGAGGCTATTCGCCTTTCCCCCCTTTTTTTCCTGACTAGCTCCGGCTGTGCGTTTGTGGAGAAAAAAGGCCGGTAAACCCGATAGTTACGGAGCGTTATCGTGGGGATCATCAGTTCAGCCCTAGCCTAGGCGTAACTACTGAGGAAATCAGTAGACTCGTCCTATCTAGCGACCCCGCCAGTTTCTCGTGGCTCTCCACACGATGGAGAGATGGTGATTCTTCCATGTGTTCTGCTGACGGTGAAGAATCATGACGATGAGGAGGAAGCAGGGTCATGGCTGGCAGGTGTTGGGTTGGAGCAAGATTGGGGAACAAGGAAACCCTCTTCTCGCGGGAAACTGAGGCTCTACACTACCGGACGACGGCCGAACTTCGGCTGGTCCTCTGTCCGAATCCAACAGTTGAAGCCCGTGTTTTCGGCTGAGGACACTGACGCCGCGGGGAAGCGTCTGAAGAAAGGCGTCGGTGAAGGCGGCGGTGGCCAGCATTTCCCCCAGAGCGTCTTGTCCCAGAAGAAGTCTGCTCATTCTGTCGGGATTTCAAGATGCCGGGTTGATTTGTCAATCCTCATGGAGTGTCGAGCAACAAAGAAATGTTCGGGATGTGCGGGTTCAGAGGCCGCCGCTGGTGGACCCGACAGAGCTGAAGTCAAAGGATTGCCTGATGGACGCCGAAAAATTGACGGCCTGCAGGACGCTAGGCTGGGACCAGCGCGCATGTCAGCACATGTTGGGCCTCGTGAAAAAAATGCGAAGAGGCAAACGACCACACAACAAGGGCCACAACAGCCAGAAAGGCCGCACTTGCAGACTGCTCAGCTCAGCAATGAGCAGAGCAAGCGGGAGCCTTGTTGCCACAGTCAACACGGCAGGCACATAACTGGCGTATGTAGGGAGAAAAATGCATAGTATGTGTCAATTATTGCCGGACGCTGCTCCGGTGTTTTGTGACGAGAGTTGGGAATGGGATCGGTGGGCGCATAGTCTAGACGCTGCCTAAAAATAACGGAGACGCAGGATGTTGGGTTCGATTCACAGAACAAGAGCCAGTAAGTGCAGTACATAGTCTGTAGACCTCGGCGGCTTTCATGCCATCGGAGATGCATGATTCAATACCTGTTTAGCACGTTAGTAACTACTCTACTCCGTAGGTCGTAAGTGGCACAGATGTGATTTTTCCCATAGTTACAGTGCAGGACTCAATTGAAGTCTCTCGGAAATTGAATGCAACCAGCTGTTGTGATTGAGAGCTTGGATGACAACACGAAGCGACACAGCACAACAACAGGTGAACTCAAGTGCAAGGCTCCGGCACGGAAAAGGGGCAGGGGAGTGAGCCCAGTCGGGACCGGGAATGAGGAGACCCACTATTAGAGCTAAGACTGGAGGCTCAAGCTCTGGTTGGTGCGGGAAGTGGAGCCCCCGGTACTAACCGCTGCAGGAACAACTCGCGGCCCAATGAGAAGGACGCCAGCGTCGTTCTGGATTTCCCATTTTGGGGGACCACGTGGAAGAAGAGGACGACAGAGGCTTGTCCAAAGTTTGCTGGTGTTTTCCGCTTTGATCATTTTTCAGCTCCCTCCTTGCGCATCAATGCTCCACCGCAGGCGATGCAGTCGAACCAGCTGGATCGAGAACACTGCACACAGATGCACTGCATGCAGCGACCTGGATTCCCCAGCTGAGCTCGCCGATATCCACCCAAGGCATGAACGCCTCCACGATCCAAAGACGGCACAGGTCCGAGAGATCGGAATGGCGACGCCACGAACACCGCCAGTCGTCCGTTGCGGTCGATGAGATGGGTCTAGGGCCAGCGTTTTTGTCTTTCTTCTTCAGGGCTTTTTTCCCCGTTCCATCTTTGGTCACCGTTGTTGGGCTTCGTGACTGACGTGGAGAAGCGAAAAGAAGCAAGACGATAGCTACCTGACTACTACACTAGCAGCGAACAGATGTCGGTTTCGTTTCACTTCACTTGTGGTGTTGTTCACTTGTTCGCCCTTCCACTGGGCCAATCCTCTCTCCCAGCTACAAGAGAAGAGGTGAAAAGTCCACAAGGCGCGCGCCTCGTGTTCGCCTCCACTTGTGAACCACCCGTGCGGCTCTCACGGACTCTCCTCATCCCGCCTGGTCCCTTCGGCGCTGAGGTGCCATTCTTGGTGGATCACCTTTGTTGACCCCCCTGTCCCGGCATCGACCCCCCTGGTCCTGCCTTGGGCCTGGCCAAGGCCGTCCTCTGTGCGTCGCCGATGTGACCCCAGACGCGGTGACCTGGCCGATCCCCCTGGTCCTTGCGTTGCCGTGTGGCGGCCAGAGAGGCACCACCAGCCCAAGAGCCCGGGGCTGTCGCCGGTCCCCATTCCCGAGGCCATGGAAACATAAAAGAAACCATCTCCCCCTCCATTCCGGGGAACAAGAGAGCTTCTCTCCCCAGGGTGTTCTGCCTGTCCTTTCGCTCCCAGCCCCTTCTCAACTGTACTGTTGCTTTCACGGCTTCAGTCAGGCCTTCGTTCCCCTCCAGAGAACCTCCTCCACGACAATGACTCGCGTCAAGACCGTTGCCGCTGCGGCGGCTGCGGCTTTGGTGGCCCACGTTCGGGCTACCGAGGTTGCCCTCCCGCCCTGCCTCGACCCCTTCCAGCCCTTCGTCTACGCGGGCTGCTTCGCTGAGGTCGAGGGCAAGCAGATCCTGCCCTACCGCAGCATGGCCGATCAGCAGCAGGGCACCATCGAGAAGTGCGTGGCCGAGTGCAAGGGCAACGGCTACCGCTATGCCGGTCTCGTCTACTACGGCGTCTGCTGGTGCGGCCAGACTGTCCAGGGTCAGGAGGCCGACGAGTCCATGTGCAACGCCCCTTGCAACGGCAACAGCAGCGAGATCTGCGGTGGTAACGGCCACTTCTCCATCTACCAGGACCCGACCTTCCCCACCGAGCCTGTCACCATTGAGGACTACGACCCCGTTGGCTGCTGGACTGATGACTCGCCCCTCGGCCGCGCCCTCGTCTACAAGCAGGACCACGTTAGCAAGCCCGGCATGACCACTGAGGACTGCCTGGACGCCTGCCGCGCCGGTGGCTTCCCCTTCGCCGGTACCGAGTACGGCAGCGAGTGCTGGTGCGGTGTCGTCATTGGCAACGGCACCCAGGCCGCCCCCGCCGAGGAGTGCAACATGCCTTGCAGCGGCAACGAGGACCAGAAGTGCGGTGGCCCCAACCGCCTGAACCTCTACGTCGCCGACGAGCTTCAGTCCCTCGAGCCTTGTGGTTACGTGCCTCCTCCTCCTGAGGAGTCCACCACCGCGGCTCCTCCCGAGACGACTGCTCCGCCGACCTCGACCCCTACTTCGCCCGCCACCACCACCGCCCCCGCTGTCTGCACCACCACCACCGTCATCCCGCCGGTTTGCGAATACAAGCTCGGCAAGTGGTGCTCGAACCCTCTGCCGGATTGGAATGACGGCAAGTCCTGCAAGGAGGCCTGGAAGCAGTGCTACCTCCAGGTTACTTCGTGCTTCAAGCACGCCGGCTGGCCTGATGTCCTCGAGTGCTTCGACTTCGGCAACTGGTGCTCGGATCTCGACAAGTACTGCTTGGCCAAGCCGGGTCCCGCTGGCTGCCGCAAGTCTGACTACTACGGCAAGAAGCCTCCCAAGGGCGCTGCTAAGCCTGTCACCTCGACCATCACCGTCCCTTGCGCCACCGCCACTCCTAGCACCACCAAGACGACCTCCACCACCACTCAGACTCCTGTCCCTCCTCCGACCAACATTTGCAAGCAGCCCACGGGCAAGGACTACCCGCTTGGCGGCATTCCTCTCCCCATCGTGACCTGCAACGACATCAAGAACGACTACCCCAGCTATCCCTTCAAGATCTACAACCACCCCGACACCAAGAAGTGCGGCAAGTACGGCCGCACCAAGGTCACCAACGCCTGCCTCGACGCCTGCAAGGAGCAGTACGACGACTGCGTCCAGGTCTACGCCGAGGCGTGCCGCAATAAGAAGGGCCACAAGCGCGACATGTCCTATTTCGAGTTCGCTCAGGAGAAGGACAAGCGCACCTGGGGCTTCAGCTGGCTCATCCCTTCGGGCTGGAACGACAACTACAACACCGCCCTCTCCAAGTGCGCGACTCAGTACGCGCAGTGCAAGAGCCTCAACGCTTTCATCTACGCCAATGACAAGTGCAAGGCTTATGGCCAGTGGTAAATGGATGAGGATCTTGTGGTTGGGGAGTGATGGATAGATTTGAGGGAGTGTGTTTTTTTTTCATTGGTCTAATGTATAATTGGGCGGTCCTTCGTACACTCCTTAGGAAATGCCTATAAATGATAATTTTTAGTGCCAATTGTTGGCCACAACAATGTTGTCCCCCAATGTGTTGATGTGTGACTGTTCGTGAGCATGGTGATGTGTCTGGATGGTCTTCGATCATGGACTTGAACTGAATGTGTTTCTTGAGGTTATGAAATACTTACCTGACCTAAGCAGCAATTAGACTGAAACTGGGACGCTGCGTGCGTTTGGACGATGTGACATTGATCCAGAGTCTTCGAGATTCTCGTCCATATCCAGGTTGTTAATCGCCATGTCTTTTGACCATACCCGTTGTAGCCTCGAAATGCTCTGTCCGTCCTTCCAGTGCTTCCAGTGTAAAAACACCGCAGGTGGAAAGAGCTGAGGTTCACACAAAGTTGAAGTTTGGTGTTTCACTGTCAAACCCCCTGGTCGGCCCCACCTTTGTTCAACAATTCCCAACTCTTTATTGGCTGCACCCCCACTGCCCTGTGGCCCAAGCTTCTCCTATGCGGCGTCTCTCCCAGCCGGACTCCCCAACAATTGACGCGGTTTGATCCACTCAAGCCCAAGCTCACCTCCGACTTTTTGGCCGGAGCACGACGAAAAAAAGAGAGAAGCCACCTCGACAACACAGCACATCCCAGAGCTGGAGCAACCAGCTCCACCGAACCGCCCCTCAACACCCTCGACCACATTGTCGTCGTCTCCATCTTCTGTGACTATCATCCTCTCTCGTCAACCGTCGCCATGGCATCGCTTGCGGCAGCATGCCGCATGTCGGCCCGGGTCGCTGCCCGGACAGTCCGCCCTGATGCAGCAGTTCGAGGTAGCCATTTATTCGTCCCATGTACCTTCGGGAGAAGCCCGGACTGACATGATCCCCCCTCCTCTTCCAGGCTTCCGGACATCCTCCGCCGCACTCGCTGCCCAGAACTTCACCATGCCCGCCCTCTCCCCCACCATGACCGAGGGCAACATCGCCGCCTGGCGGGTCAAGGAGGGTGAGGCGTTCCAAGCTGGCGACGTGCTCCTCGAGATCGAGACCGACAAGGCGACCATGGACGTCGAGGCCCAGGAGCCCGGTATCCTCATGAAGGTCGTCCAGCCCGACGGCGCCAAGGGTGTTCGCGTTGGCACCCGTATCGCCGTCATCGCCGAGGAGGGCGACGATATTTCCACCCTCGAGATCCCACCGGACGAGCCGGCTGTTGAGGCTTCCGCTCCCAAGACATCATCACAACCTACATCAGCCCCTGCTCAAGCAGCAACAACGACAACGACGACAGCAGCAGCCCCGACCCCCGCGACCCCCGCCCCATCCCCAGCTCCTTCATCTTCACCATCCGCGCCGGCACCCTCGTTCAAATCCGCCCCGCGCCGCACAGACCCGAACCACACCCTCCTCCCCTCCGTCATCCACCTCCTCCAAGCCAACGGCATCGACCCCGCCTCCGCCCCCAGCCAGATCCGCGGCACCGGCCCGCACGGCCGCATCCTCAAGGGCGATGTGCTCGCCTACCTGGGCAAGATCGACGCGCGCGCGCCCAAGGAGAACTCCGCGCGGTTCGACAAGCTGGCGCATCTGGACTTGAGCAACATCAAGGTTGCTCCTCCTGCCGCCAAGCCTGCCGCCGCCAAGGAGGAAGGCAAGAAGGCGGCCGCGGCCGAAGAAGCGCCGGCGGTTCCCGAGAAGAGGCTCGTCTCGGTACAGGTCTCGCTCACCGCCGTGGTCGAGACGCAGCGCAAGATCCGCGACACGCTCGGCGTCAACCTCCCGCTGACCACCTTCATCTCGCGCGCCGCCGACCTGGCCAACAAGAACCTCCCCGTCGCGCCGAACCGCCAGCCGACGCCGGACGAGCTGTTCGACCAACTCGTTGGCTCAGCAACAACCACGAAGGCCGCTGCTAAGGTTTCGAGGGGCACATACAAGCCGGATGTCGGGCTCGTCAAGCCCCAGGGCTTTACATTTACAAAGCCTGCGGCGGTGGCGTCAGCGGCGAAGAAGAAGGTGGATATCATTGACATCCTTGCCGCTCCTTCTTCCAAGGCGCAGCCCGCCCATACGTCTGCTACTGCTCCTTCCAGCGTGCTCCCCGGCCTGTCGTACGTGGGCGGACAGCACGTGTTTAGCCTGCGCGTGCCGCCGACGGAGGTGAAGAGGGCGTCGACGTTTTTGGAGAGCGTGAAGCGTGTTTTGGAGAACGAGCCGGGGAGGTTGGTGCTGTAAAGGCTGTTTCCTTTCCTCTTGTGGAGGGAAGGGAAAGGGGGGGAGGGGAGGTGTGGTGGTAATGCGGATGGATGACGGCTTCGTTCGTGGAGAGGTGTATCTTTATATATGTGCTGGTGGTGGTTTGAATTCAGTCATGGATGCCGCCTAGAGATGAGCGTTGTCGTTTATGATTTTAGCATTTGGCATTTTAGAATGGAGGGTTGTGGTTTGGTCTGGGATGAGTTATTACGTCTCAGTCCAACTGGCAGCATGAGGTCCATGATGTTTGTGCTTGCATGACAGGCGTGGTTGAGGATGACTATGAAATAATTTGCCTGGCATCACCATTGGACGGCTGGTTTGGTTATAGAAGTGTCATCACCAAAACAAGGACGACATACTGGCGTCTCCCATTTTGATGATAACTAAGGTATTCATCAAGATGTCGGAGAAATCCCATTCCCTCCAGACAGTTGCGCTGCCACATATTGCGTCTAAACCAAATCTAACAATTCAAAAACTCACAAGTACTCGTACGCACTATCCAAACGACGACATTGCGAAAAAGTCGATCCAGATCGCCGCCCATCGCCTTGTCAACGAACCTCATTGATAGTAAAATGTTAGTAATACCTCCGCCTTTCCCAGTTGGTTAATACGTCTGTTTTGCCTTGCCGTCGCCAGGAAAACAAGGACAATAAGGCACGAAAAAACAAGAAGAGAACTGAATCCACCACCAATATCTGATGATAACTCCCATCTCCGTTGCGCCCTGTCCCTAGATTCCCTCTCCCTCCTCCAACTCAGGTACGATATCCTCCTCCCACTCCTCCTCGTCCCACGACGACGTCGTTGTCGTCCCCGCCGGTCCCTGCGCCAACAGCAGCCGGTTCGTGTCCCATCCATTGGGTCTCGAGGTGCGTACGTGTCCGACGCGGAGGCCGTCGATGCGCGCCGCCTCGCGCGGCCAGCGGAGCACGCCGTTGAAGCCGGCGCTGTAGGCTTCTTGCATTAGCCGGGAGGCGGCCAGTGCCGGTGCCGGGCCTGGAGTTTGTTGGTTTGCCGAGCAGGTGGGGAGCAAGGATGTGGATGATGATAAGGTTGACGTTGGCGATGAGGACGAGGAGGAGGGTGAAGAGAACAACCAAGGTGCCACGAGCCGCATACTCCCCAGCGCCCTCTTCCCGACCTCGTCCACGCTGTCGCTATGTCTCAGCCCAAAAAAACCCGCCTCATTGTCG
This sequence comes from Mycothermus thermophilus, assembly GCF_041956435.1. Classification (NCBI taxonomy): domain Eukaryota; kingdom Fungi; phylum Ascomycota; class Sordariomycetes; order Sordariales; family Chaetomiaceae; genus Mycothermus; species Mycothermus thermophilus. Next base: position 754,103 of record NW_027191427.1, read on the forward strand.
TGCAACGCCCTCAACCTCTCGCGCTCCCCCTCGGGCACCAACCCCAACTGCATCAAAAACACGTCGTACTGCACCAGGCTCGTCCTGCACACCCACGACCCGCCGACCTGCGCGCGACGCAGCAGGCCCGCGAGCGCGGCCGCGCTCCCCAGCGCGCCCGTGCCGTAATCCGACATGGGGAATGGCGGAACCACCGGCTCGTCCAGGCCCATGAACCTGCCTTGCTCCCAGGCCACGCCCGTCACGCAGTCGGCGATCTGCTGCCACCCCGGGCGCGAGGCCCATTCGGCGGTGGGAAGCCCGAGGCCGGTGCCGCCGAAGCAGTCTTCGGCGACGTAGACGTAGCCCTTGCCGCGGCGGCGGGCCAGTTCGGCAAGCAGGTCCGAGGAGTAGCCCAGCCGCGCCAGAGCGCCGGGGCGGTAGCCGTCGATGAGGACGTCTGCGTCGGCGAGGAGAGCGGCGAAGGTTTTTCTGTCTTGAGTTTCTGGCTCTCCGGGCGGGGTTGGGCGGAGGTTGAGGTGGATGGCGTGTTTGCCTGTGTTGACCTCGAGTTGGAAGAATGGGACGTCCGGGAGGGAGGGGCAGGTGACTTTGATGACCTGGGCTCCATGGGCGGCAAGGGAACGGCCAATGGTCGGGCCGGCGATGACGCGGCAGAGCTCGAGGACTTTGATGCCCGCGAGAGCGTAGCGGGGTCCGTGGCTCGGGAGCGGAGGAGGCCAGAGCGCTGGAGGGGTGAGGTCGTCGCCTGGATTGGGACGAACGGTGAGAGGGGGGAGGGAGGTGATGGCTTGGCCGTGCGGAGTGGCGCGGAATTGGCCGTATGTTAGGGCTCGGACGCCGGCCTGGCGATGTTTGGCGTTGAGGGTCTCGAGTTCGGCAGGGGTATGTTGTTGGACGGCGGATTCGATGACCTTGATAATCTCGCGGTAGTCGGTCAACTCGGGCACGTCCTTTGGCAATCCCAGCATGCCGAGTGTTACGTCGGCGTCCAGAGACCCGTGGATGTGATAGTACTCTCCAGGGTTTTTTGTGGCATACAAGCCAGCCGACATCCGGCGGTAAAGCACCGACTGAGCTCGATTCAAGTCGGTATCTAGGCGGCCGCGTATTAGCGTTTGCGGCCTAAGTCCATTGTCACGGCTGCCCGAGTGAATCAACTTACCAGGTATCCGAGTCCGAATTCGAGGGTCCGACTTGTCCATGCCGTCCAGCGTGGTGACGTATGCCGACATCAAAGATGCCGAAATCTTGTCGATATCGATCTCAATCCTTCTGCTCTTTGTGCCATACCGATGCTCGGCAATGGCGGCCGCCGCGGCCGCCTCGAGAGCTCTGATGGCTCCCACGGCCTCCTGCTCCTTGAATGGCACGGGGAAGCATAGTTGGTCTCCTTCGCCTGAAGAGGACGTGACTTGAACTGTCTTGGTGAAAGGAAGAACAGACTCGGGCAGTTCGTCTCGGCAGGTGTCGGTCAGCTTCCGAAGGGTCTCGAGCGTTCCAGCCGCCACGGAATACCGACCATGGGTCGGTGGCTCCGCGTGAACGGTAGCCGTAGAGAGATGCAGTGACTGTTTGTGAGGCATGGTGTGTTTCCAGGAACGCAAGGCCGAGAGAACGTGTTGTGGTAGCGAGCTATTGTTGCCGGCCTTCTCCTCTTCGACTTGGTTAACAGGTGCTTCCCATATCGGTGCTCCCATGGCAATGGCAGTTGAGGTAGTGACTCGAGATCCTTTTAGTGACGAGTAGCCTCTTTGTCTGGGAGGGCAGGGGGCGCTGGGATCCCATCGGAGAGGATCCCTTTGAAATATATGAGCCTCGATTCGGCCCATTCCAACTCTGTGTGTTTAGGTTCTGAGTGTTGTTTCCCTTAACACAGTGCCTGCGAGGCGGAGTGCTTTGTGTACTTTGATGTGTACAAATGTACGGAACCAGCGTGGCCCCGAGTCACAAAGCAGTGGAACGGAGGTTGAATATGCTTAAGGGAGGAGCAGAGATGGGGGTAAGCCGAAGTGATATCCGATGTGCCCATCTTGACCCCTGCCAGGGCCAGGACCACCGTCATCATGACTTCTTCCGCTCGTCCTGCCCCTTTGATGTCCTTGTTCCCCACGCGTTTGTTTCCCCATCCCCCAAGGCCGCATGAAGGAGCTCGGGATGTGACCAAGTGAGAAGTCACGGTCGCCACAAAAGCCGCACCTATCCTCCGTTGGTGCCTCACATCCGACCATTTACGGCCTTGGCCAGACGCCGCGGTCCTTCAAGTGCTTGGAGCAAAGCGTTGACGAATCCGATGCCTCGACTCCGGTGCACATAGGGCTACTCCACCCATGACGATACACGACCGAGAACGAGGGGTGACAGGGTGGAGAGGGTTTCGTCACCGGGGCCTGGAATCCCTCTGTCGGGCTCTGGCAGGATCTCTATCCAGGCTACGAGATGGGCTATTCTGCCACGTTCCGGAAAGTTGGACGTGGGACATGATACTTGTGATGACGCGGTCGACGGAGACCCGACGCTACACCCTGGAGTCGGTGAGAGAATGGTGATGATGTCTTCTTGGACATGACAAAACCAAGCCCAAGCTGGTCTGTGATGACGGATCTGGGACTTGCTTGTGACACGGACGGCCGAGATGAAAAGCGCGGGACCGCATACTCAGTGGGGGCCGGCGGAGTCCCCTGTCCTCTCAGAGACTGGGGAATGCTTAGAGGTAGGACAGCATGGTGTTGGTGGGTTATGGTGGTGATGGGACGTTGTTGTGTGGGGTTAGCGTGCGTTGAAGCGGGAGTCTAAAAAAGAGCCCCGGTTCGTTGGCCATCCCGAGACGTCATGCACATCGTCAGTGAAGTGAAAGTTTGTTAGCATCCCGCAATTCCGCAAGCCCAATGATGACGGTGAGTGGCTGGAGCAGCGCCGGAACGCATCCCTGCCTGTCGCGGGGTCGAGGTGGGCGAAAATTACGGAGTCTGAGAGAGATGCGCCGAGTCATGAGCACATGAAAGTGGGCAGTGGAGAGTGAGCACAGAAACCGGGAATGTCGAGGCTGACACTGCTCAAGGGAAAGACGGTCATCCGGATGCCACCATGCCATCACCAACCGGCTAACTCGGGCAGCGGACCAACCAACAAGACAGCTAGTTACCGTACGTATGGAGGCGCGGGCACCTGGGGCCAGCACATATGGCCGCGGACGAAAAGGACCCAAAGGGCAGGATGCTGGTCTTGGACTCAGGAGGTTGGCCAGATCGATGCCAAGATGAGTGTCGGCTGGTCGTGGCGGACAAGGCTGCTGTTGGCGAGACTCTAGCCGTGAAGAGTTGTCGTTAAGGTGCGGCCATCAGGGCCCGGGACGAGGATCCGACATGCCGTACCCGGGCTTAGTGTAGGGTTACTGCCGGCGTTCACTTGTGGCCTGGACGGAGCTATATGTTTGTACGACGCGAAGGAGCTGTTCTCTGTCGTCCAACCTTGATGATAGTTATCCGTACAGGAATCCGTCCAGCCGCTCGCTTGCTCCGAAGAGGCAAAGCTTCGCCATAATTGCCAAATTAGAACTGCCGACCCTTTTGGGAGCACATTCAGAGTCCTTTTCGGGCGGTTGTGTCGTCCGGATGCAGGAGAGTGGAGGAGGGAAGCGCGGGGACTTTGAGTGCTCTCGTGGGGGACCCGAGGCGAAAAAAGAGTGCCATCTGTATGTACTGTGACGTACATAACCCTCCATCCTGCAGCAGGTTGTGGTGACTGGTGGGAAGTGGTGGGAGACGGAAACATGTCCGTCCACACATTTGCTGTGTTCTGTGGACAGGACCAGTTCAACATCCAAAAAAGAAACAAAAGTTTCGGGAAAAAGTGGAGGAACTGAATCCCGGTTCCACATCCATGGGTTCCGGTCTGGGGGTCTGGGGAAGGAGCACCGGAACGGCACCCTGCGGACGGGGGCCTGTCCTGGTGCATTATCCGACGCCGACGAGGGCGCCTTCCTTCCAGACATCAGACATCATGTTCTTCAAGGAGGTGGACGTACCTATCTGCCTAGGTCAGGTATGTACATACCTAAGCGGCCGTTGCACCTTCTTCCATCCATCTGACTGATTCCCAGGCTCTACTGTAGGACTCGTAGAGCTCAGGGTTTGGCTTTTCCAAATTCGTGTTCGTTTCCATGATCCCATGTTTAATGCGCGCAAATTCACATCACATCTCCAACGTGAACATGTTTGGGCAACTGGCGGCTCTCTACTCCGGAAATCTTCCTGTCATGTGCATATGCACAATCCCTCCCTTCCTCCCTCCCTCCCTCCTCCTCGGTTCAACACGTTTTTCTGTTTGCATGTTCTGCTTCGCATTAGGCTCGCAGCCTGCAGCTTGCAACTTGCAGCTCTTGAAGACCCGGAGAGGTTTCCGAGAAACCATAACAACCTGCCTCCAGCCCCTCCGCGTTCCCCTTGAGTTTCCCTCCAACCCCAAAACCATGTGTCACACATCCCTCCTCCTCACGTCAAGACCGGCCGCCTCCCTTATGTCGCAGCTTGTGACTTGCCCCCGGAATCAAGCAGTAACCACATATACAGGATCCGGCAAGGCGAAGGAAGCTCTTGGACGCGAAGTGCTCCAGGCCCTTGAGGCTTCAAGGTCCCTTGTTCCCAAACGTCTTCCATAGTGTGGCCGGTGAGTTCATGACCCCCCATATTGATCTTGACACTTGTGTTGCACAAACATAAGCACAGCAGAGACACTCGGTACCTCTTGGAGACCACTGACGAGGCCAAGCTGGCCGACCGCAGAGAGCGGCAACCCTAAGGCACCGAGCGGATCACGGCCGGCCGTGTTAGGCTACCTGAAGTAGGTGGTCGTCTTGACCGCGGTTCGCAGCGGCAGTTTTGACTGACCCCTTTTTTGTTGTTTGTTGTGGTTGGCTTCGTGTGATGTGTGTTGGGGAGAGCTCTGCCTATCGCCATCCTCCATCTCGGAGATGAGGCAGGGTGAGGTTGGTCATCCCCACGTTGTGTTGTGTCCCCGTCTTGTTGGATGGACCCTCCATCTTGCTGCGGGTCCCCGCCGCTCCCCGCATTTCGGGCGCTGGGATCACCCCTGTTATGCTTCGCTGGCAGCTGGCGATCTTTTTTTTGAGCCAAACCCTGAGGTTTCTTTAGCTTCCAGGTTTTGTGAGAAGACCAAGACATGACTTTCCAGGTTGTCGGGACTGAGTCTATCGCTGCCATCTGTACCGTGCATGTCTTGATGGATATTGCTTCTATGTCGACCAGAGCATTACCATGTCGCCAAACCATCCAGGCTTTACATTTGAAGCTCGTCTGCGAATTTGCAGCAGCATGGGGCCCCGTGATAAGTGTGCATTCGCGACAGCCAACAACAACGCACGGTCCATCCCGTCAATCCAAACAACCAAGCCGCAGTGGGCGTCTGGCAGGGGGGCCCTATTCGAGACTTCATGCACAATGGATCGCGACAAGTTTCTGCTTGTTTGGCTTTTTTTCTTCGTTCCTTTCCTCCACTGTTAGTGACCATCGCCAGGAGCTTCCAAGGTTGTCAACGGGCTGCCCGACTAGCTGTTCAGCCGTCGACGCCTCAGCTCGAATCGAAGTGCTCTCAAGACTTGCCTTTGTACCCCTTTTCTTCCCCTTGAGAATTCCCTCTCTCTCTTATCTCCCGATCGTCCGCTCTCGCCCCCTTCGTCCCAGCCCAACGTCGTAGCTTGTTCCCGGAACGAGGCTCGGCAATCAAAGAGTCCCTCCCGTCTCCGTCCCTGCTTGACCTGCCTGTCTGCCCTGCACGGACACGGCGGTTCGTGCCACCACGCGTCTTCCCGCTGCGGGCACTAAATTGGATCGATCCAGAGCAAGGCAAACTTGCAGACTTGCAGCAGCAGCAGCAGCAGCACCAGCAGCAAAGTGCAGCCCATTTTCGCGGCCCACCTCAGTCGCAGCAGAGTGAACATTCCCATTGTTCACTTTGTTTTCGGGTTGGGCCCAACTTGGCAGCTGGACACTGGTCAACGGTGCCTAACATTGGATGGAGCTGGCTCGGTTTTTACCGAGTATTGGACTTCCCTCCTCAAAGTTCACTCATCTTCCCCTCATCTTTTCTTATCACAACGCAGCATCACAACAAAAACCCGAATCCGAGGTGGACGGAGAGCAAGCCAGGTCGCAACGACAAATGACGGCCGCTCTCCCGCCCGCCACTTTTTGAGTTTCCGTCCTTCATTCCCCATGTTCTGCCGCCGTTGATTTGTCGGTCCATCCATCCATTTCACCTGAACCCCTTGACGTTACCCCATCTCACGAAACAATCCAACAAAGAAACCTGCCCACCCGGACTGTCTTCGACACCGGGCACCCCAGGCATACAGACCACACACATCACACAGGTGCCTGCCTCCCTACCTTCGTAGCTACAAGCTACGGACCGGGATAATTCAGCTAGCATCCATCCGCCGCGCGACATCCACCCCGTCTGGGTCCGCACCGTCCGGATCTGCGGCCGATAGGAGTGCATCATCCGCTCCGCAAGCCCGAGTCCATCCCCGCCCGCGCCTGAGCTCGTCTCATCTGCGTCTCCGCGCTGACTCGCCGTTGCTTGCTGCTTTCCGGCTTCCGACGACCAGTCCCACGAATCCCGTCCTGGTCGCCGTTCCATCCCTCGGGCTAGGGAAAGCCTGCTCAGCCTCCTCCTGTCTTTCCTCATCGACGCATCCACCCTGCCCGTTGGGCCCCAGCGACGGGTGCTGCCCCTCGGCCGGGCCATCACCACCATAGAACCGCCGTCCTCTATCCGATGGTGGGGCGCCTGCACATCACTCCCCACGTCTCCCACGCCGTCTTCACCACATCACCTCCGCCATGACGCGACCCAAGGTTCCCGATGACAAGCGGCAGCGCACTGCTCAGGCCTGCGATTCTTGCAAGCGTCGGAAGCAAAAGGTGGGTCTTGATCTTCTCCAGGTTTCCACTGCGTAGCTTGTTACCAATCTATTCTGGCGTCCATCCACTTTTCTTCAACCTCTTCCGCTCCTGTGGAGATCTCCTTCATCTATTTTCCACTTTCATGTACCCAAGGATGACCACCTCCTCCCGATGCGCCGAGGTTGTGGACTCTGCTACCTCCTCATACGGATGCCAAATTTCTCTGCACTATTCCCTTCATATTCAGCTTTGGCCATCAATGTCTGGCCAGGCAAACTCGCATGTGCGAGTGACATCCCTATTCCCAGCCTCTGTGTTCCCCCTCTCCCCCAACAACACTCAATTCTCGTGAGATGTCTTGGTCACTTGCAGTTGGTCCAACCCTCCTCTTGAGCGAAGTGACCACGACTTCTACTCGAGTCCCGGCATTTGGACACTTTTGACAGCCTCGCTCGGCGCCGTGCTCATGAACCTCATTCTCGTCACGAGGCACAAGAATACGGGCTTCCAGACATGAGCTGTCTATCCGTCGAGTAACACAAGCGTGCGGTGGAAATATGGGAAGCTATCATCGCTCCCTCGTGTCGGAGAACCCTCCTAGGAGCGAGACTATGATGGCGCCGCTCGCTGAGGTCACGGGCTGGCAGCCCAACATCCGACCCGACCGGTCGTGCCATTTTCAAATGTCCGAGTAACCAGACTCGATCTCCGCAAGCAGCTCGTCCATTCTCATGCCTGGTGTTTTGGTACTAACAGTTCAACAGTGTAACGGCTTGAAGCCTTGTCAGACCTGTGTTCGGAGGAAATTGACGTGTTCCTACACGCCGAACCACAACAACAGCAACAGCAGCAACAGCAACACCTCCGACATTGATGTCGACTCTGCTGCATCACCCACCAAGCGGCGTCATCTGGATACAGGCCAGACCCCGTTGCCTTCGCCCCTTGAAGCTCCAGATCCAGTCTCGGCTCAGGCCCGCCATGTCCTTGCGCCTTGGGGTCAAGTGCCCAAAACCGAGGAGCGGCAGAATGACATTTCCATGCCACCACCGCCGTCGGCAGTGCAAACGCCGCTACCGCCACTGTCTGCCTCGATTTATGAGTCCGGATTGGTGCCCAATAGTTTTCCCAAGCTTCCAAACCGTAACAACGCCAACGGGTTGTCTGACGAAACCAACATCTACACCGAAACAAGGATGCTTCAGGACCAGACCGGCCGCCTGCGTGAGTACCGAGGGTTCATTGACTATCAGGATATCAAGATGACACTAACCGCGCTCTGCTTCAGTCTACATCGGAGATGCGTCGACCTTGTCTATTCTACAGTTGATTCGCATCATCGTTGAGAACACGGCGGGGCGAGAGATCGCTTCGCCATTCATCGACGACCCCAAGAGGCACCGCATTCTGGAATGTGTCGTCAACTTTCCGGAAAATGTGCGGATTCCTGGACCGCTCCCAGATAAACAAACCACCGATATATTGGTGGCATCATACTTTACCAATGTCAGTATTCCCGCATCCGCCGTACCTGCAACCTCAGTGCTCATGCTAGCTGCCAGACATGTGGCCTCATTGAGGTCTTTGACAAGGCGTCTTTTCTGCAAACCGTCGAGGACTGCTATCGAGATCCTCTCTCAGCGACCAACCCTAATCTTTGCCACTTGTATCTCGTCCTGGCCCTCGGCCTCCTGTTGGCCGCTCCGGTCCCTGGCACTCCCGAAGCTGCCTGGATTAAAAAGCTGCTCGAGGCGAAACCTGACAGGGCAGAGCTCTTTTTCCGGAGCGCCAGGTCCATGTGTGACCCTGGAGCCGGGTTCGAAGATGCAGATTTCTGGTCGATACAGGCCTTGACGCTCATGACTGTGTACATGCTCATCCTTTCCAAGCGAAACACGGCATACGCCTACCTCGGTGAGTCTTCACTGTCGGTCTGAGCGGCAGCCACGTCGTGCTGACCAGGTCAGGGATGGCCGTTCGGTCCTCATACGCCTTGGGTCTTCACAGAGAGGAGACCATGCATGAATTCATCTTCTCGCCAACGGAGATGAAAGTTAGGCGTAACTTGTGGAAGTCTTTGTACATCTTGGACCGTTTTCTGGCCGCTACTCTCGGAAGACCGACCGCCATCTCAGAGGATGATATTTCCTGGCAAATGCTCCAAGGGGACAGTGCGCGCCGCAGCCAAGTCGCAGGGGACTTGAGCTTCGACCCTGTCCATGCAGAAAGTCTCGACTCGTGCGTTGAAACGTGCCGTGTCATCGCCGAGACCCTCAAAGCCTTCTCGCGGAAGAAGATTTCCACGGCCAAGGTGCAGGAAATCGTCGACATGTCGAGGAACTGGGAACGGACATCGCTCGAGCTGAACCAAAGACATCCGGGAGGAGGAGTTCCCTTGAACGCAGCCCATGGCATTGCGGCACTTCACAGCAACCTCTTCGCGCTCCATTCGCTCGTCCTGCTCACCCGGCAATTGTTCGTCATGCACAACTGGATGCTGGTTGAGGAGCGCTCGGGCATGAAGAAGACATCCTCGCAACAAATTCGTGCATCGCCCATGGCCCGCTTTTCAGAGGCATGCGTTATCGCCTCGTACCGGACCATTGAACTCGCTCGCAGGGCTTGGAAGGACGGCTATCTCCCTCGACGGAATCCTTTCGTCATGTAGGTTATGAGTGAAAGGCGCATCTTGCGTCTTGAACTTTTGCTGACCGCCAATTTCTTCAGATACTTCATGTTCGCGGCGAGTCTTGTTGTTCTCATGAACCAGTTCTCGTCGCTGTACCAGACCAATGATTACGCCGAGACAATGAGCGACGCTATCAAGATCGTCGAGTACTGCGCCGTGGAAGACCCCCAGGCTCGGCGCGTCCTCGACATTATCCAACGATTCTCACAAGTGGTTACCACGTGGACCAAGGACCACGCCTATCCGGCCCCTCCGCTCTCGAGCGACTTTAGCTGTTTGTCTGTCCCCGCTGTGCGCCCGGCGGCACCAACGGCTACAATGTCGCAGCATGGCTCCGATGCTGGGGATTTGTCGAGGCGCAGCTCCGCTCACCAACTGACAGGCGCGCCGATTCCTGGCCTACCGCCGACAACGCCGGCGGTTGCGAAAGCGGCGATACGAGACCCCTTGGCCTCTTCTCAGCCCACAGATGCGATGCTCGAAGCCGCAGCAATCAACGGCGCAACAAGCCCCCAGCAAGTTCGCATTCCCATGGGCGCTTTTGTCGGGAACCGAGCCAGCATTTCGGGGCCTTCATCCATGTCGAGCGCAGAAGCAGCCCCCAGTGGCGACATTGAGGTCGATTTTGGCGCCATGTGGAACCACTTCATCAACTATCTCCCTCCTGTCTCGACAGTGGCATCCGGAATCACGAGCTTTGCCGTTCAGTTTCCGCAGCCGCCCCCGGTGCTCGGCCCGCCTACGGAGGTCTATGGTGTGTATTCGACTCCTCAGCCCATCGGTCTCAACAGGACATAGGCTTTCTTTACCGGATTGTGACACGGACTCTGGCTGATTCAGAAGACCACCCTTTGAAAAAATCCGGGGTATGAGCAGGAAATCCCAGGGCGCAAGTATGAGTATACACGCTTATGAGCGGAATCAGAGGCATTTGTCCATTTCAAGGCGAGAATGACAAGGTGGTTAGGTTTCTGCTGGTGAGCTCAGGTGTATGCACACGAATTTTGGTTGTTCAAAGGCATGGTCAGGAGAAAAATCGTTGCTGCATTACTATTAACTGTCTATGGGAACACACACTTGTTCAACACCGACCGAGCACAAAGTCATATTCGAGCGACCACCGCGCCTTCGGGTCGTCTTCCCGGGGAACGAACTTGACCACCAACTCATTCTTCACGGCAAACACGGCATCCTTCTTGATGTACTCATCCCTGTCGTCGTACAGCTGTGTCGTCAGGGCTCGGTGTCCTGGTGCCGTCACGATGAAGTGGATATGGCCTGGTCGATATGGATGCCTGTCAAGCCAGCCGAGCAGTCTCCCCGCCGGCCCGTCATCAGGAATCGGGTACGCCACAGGCCGCAGGCAATAGAAGGCATAGCGCCCGTTTTCGTCCGTCTCGAAGCGACCCCGGAAGTTCATGTCGGGCTGCGATTTGTCCTGCTGCTCGTACAGGCCGTTGGGCGCCGTGTGCCACACATCCACCACCGCTCCCTTGATGGGGGCACCTGAACTCGACAGGACACGGCCCGTCACGAAGGCCGAATCCTCGATGGCCGTGTTGTACCACGAAACGGACGGGTTGAGATCCCGGATGATGGAGCTTCCGTTGGGTAGGAGAGGCGCGTTGTGCCGGTAGAAGGGGCCGAGAATGGCAGAGGGGGTTTCGGCGTCGGAGGTTGCCAGCATCTTGGACGTGATCTCGTCCACGAGGCTCTCGAGGCCGAGGATGTCGCACAGCAGTTGGGTCTCGTTGCGCCGATCGTCCGACATCTTGCCGCACTCGTTGAGCTGGTGATTGGAGGGGCCGGCGTCAGTTTGGGGAATGACGTGATGATGATAATGATGGGTGACGGGAAGCATATGGGACTTACAAAGTCGACGGCGGCAGACCACTCGGCAACAGTCAAGTTGACCTCGCGCGCAAAGTCATGGAGATGGCGCACAAGGCTGGGCATGATCTGGGCCAGGCGTGGGTTGGCGCGTGGGCCTGTGGCGGCGATGACTTGCTCCGTGAAGGTTGGATCATATTGGAGCGTCTTGGATATGCTGTTGGAGCGGGAGAGGGGTGGCGTTTGCCCATTGAGGGGGATCATCTCGCCCATGTTGGATGGATTCAGGACGGACAATGTCGTTAAGTTGTGAGAGAGGCGCCAATTGGAATGACTACTTATGCGAAGCAAGCTCGAGTTGAGAACCGAACGGTGAAGATGTGTTGGATGACCTGAGGAAGGAGGAGGTCTCAGTCGAGGCAGTGGCCGAGTACTTGTATCCGACAATGTCGAGGAAGTGACGTGTATTGTACGAGGCAGGACAGGGCACTTGAACTCAGGAAGGAGGAGGGAACCAAAAAGAAGCCACGAATAACGTCACACCGCATCCCTTTTTGTTGTGGTCACGCAAAGGAGAGCGAATGTTGGGATGAACACGCCCCCTGGGTAACAGTTCGTGGGTTGTCTCATTTTGACATGCCCAGACTCTCTGTCTCTCACTTCGTTAGCCATTGATGACTTGAGCTCGACTCAGGATTAGCGGACAAAGATTGGACGGAAACCCTCGACGTTGCCCGAGAGCGCCATGGCGCATGGCGGCCTGGGGTTTCCCTTCTTTTTTCTTTTCTCAATGACATACACCTGGCATGTACAGTGTACGATATCAGGCCATGACGCTGTTTGATTCGATCTGATCCTTCCATTCGATGCAGCCCGCTCGCGCCGCAGGCGCAGCTACACTACCTGGGCAATAACTAAGGTATGTAGGCAGGTCAGCCACAACCACCACCACCATCAAGGTTCACTTGTCATATTGTGCTCAAACGCAGAACAGAATGAAGGTACTCCGTATAGATGGTGCAATGCATTGCCTTGCCGGGCGCCGTGACACACAACCAAGCACAACAACCCCCCACAGCACAACCGAACCAGCACAACCACGAGGGTGTTTGCTTATCCAAGCAACCGCCCCTGTCCTTGTCCCTGGCCTAGCGTAGCCCACCGGGCTTTTCGCTCAGCCTTCCAAGGGCCCAAAGGCCTGGGACTTGGGCAATGGAGGGATTGTTCGGAGGAGCCGTTGGACGAATGGAATTAATGGCCAGGGAAGTGAAGGGATGTGAATGCCGGTGCACGGACTGGGGGCCGAAGGTCTGACATCCATCCATCCATCTGGGTTGATGATGTTAGTGGTGGTGGCATCCATCCCGCCAGCCAGCCAGTCAGTCAGCCAGTCAGCAAGAGAAAAGGAAAGACAAGGAGACCGGGGAAGTGAAGATCACTTAGGTGAAGAGGTGAGGATATCCCCTGGCTACAGTGCACTAGGCCCTCGCTAGTTACTGACTTACACTAGCGTGCCGTCAAGTCAAGCAGCCAGCAAGCCTGGCATTCGCTTGACCGCCGCCGCCTCGCAGGAGGAGCGCGAAATTCACTTGACAGTGCGTTGGGATCAGCTTTCTTCTGTCGGTTTCTTCATTCACTCCTTGTCATGCATTCAATGATGCATGAATCCATGCATATTCACGGAGGCAGTCGAAACGAAGCGGCTGGTGGTGTTGCATTTGGCTTTTGCTTCTGGCGGGAGAGCATGTTTCTAGAAACCGGACCAAGTGGATAACTATCGAGGGGAGGGAACCGACAGGTTGGGGCGTGTGGGACGCCAAGTGTGACATTCCACTTGACAGGATATCATTCAGGGGCCCAAGGAGATGGTTCATTCACCTTTTCATCTCACCTCGAATTTGATCATCCAGCAGGTTGCAACGCTACAGCAGAAGCACGGACAGCCTTCACGGCTAGTGTCGGCAGGTAATGTTCCAGAGGAGGCAGAAGTTTGGTTCGGTGTGGTTGACAAAGGTTCGGGCTTCTTCGAAGCAGGCCAGCCTCATTCATTCATCCCTTCGCCCGTAAGCAAGTAGTTACTCAGTGCCCTCGCGGGGTTTTCGCCTTCGCTTTTAGTTGTGGTTTGTTGGCTTGCCGTTGTGATGTGTTTGTCTCAACTTACCTGCTTCCTCCTTGACCAGACTCGAACGATGAACGCCACCAAAATCCCTCTGCGGCGCTCTGCAGCCTGCTCGGTCTGCTGCATCAAGGCGATGTGCTGACGATCAGTTCATGGTTTGACGGAATCTGCCGTTGCTCAGCCTGTTGTTTCGCTCGCGTTTGCTGTTTCTTCCTCGAGCGCTTGGGGTCCAGATCGCACTGCAGGTTCCAACCAGCTGGGTCGGTGGACGAGGGGGGTGGACACAGAAACCAACCAAGCAGAGCCTCCACCACCAACCCAGCTGAAGAGCGACTCTGGGATGGGGGGGTTGCACGGTTGCATGGGGGCAGGGTCAAGTGAACAAAAATACCGAATATCGCGGCGGTGGGAGATCCGATAGGTTGGTTCACCGATGCTTGGCGGAGGGGAAAAGCAAGGTGAGAAGGTTTGGGAAAACGAACGGCGGCGAGAACACAATGTCCAAGACGAACCACACGCAGGAGACCGGGGATCAGCGACCTTGGATGATGACGAGATCATGACATGAGAATGATGCGGAGCACATGCTTCTCACCACGGCGGATGGACGGAGAGAGCTCGGTGTCGTCTCGGTGGTTGGGCTCAGCAGCAGCAGCAGCAGCAGCAAATATCGGCGAACAACAGGAGCAATATCACCACCAATACCACCACCACCACTACCACCACCACTGCTGTCCATCCAAGCTTTCGCCGATTCGATTCGGCGGTCTGCAGGTCACCCCCTTCCTTGGCCCTTAGGTCTGCAGGAGAGAATCAACTCAACGACAAACAAACACAACAATGACATTGGCTGGCCTCGTATCGCCATCGTGGCTGGCGAGGGGGTATATGCAAGACTTCGGGGATCGTCCGGTTGGAAAAGAAGGTGTCTGGCCTTGCGTGTCTTCCAGAACGAAGTAGAGGGCGGTGATAGCTGAGAGGGTTTGAGATGTGATGAGACGGTGGGCTTCTGTGGCGATACACGGCCGGGAAGTTCCATCCAGGTTGAACGGGGGATTCTGGCTCGGAGTTGATGGTTGGTTGAGAGCGTGTCTTGACCCCCATGGTGGCATGAATGTGTGCAGCAGAAGACGATGGGTGTACTCACATGTTTTCCATCATACCTGGATAAATGCTTATACAGATGTATCAGGCAAGAAAAGTAGAATCCATGACCTAGTCTTATAGGTAGGATCGGTAGCCCGTGCCCAGTCCCAGCCTAATCAAAGAGTACACCACGGAGTCCGTAGCCGAACGAAAAGACACCTCAAAGTTTCCTTTCTCCATCTTTCTCGGGACTAAACACCGATCGCGTTACACAACATTTCGACCGATTTTGACATCCCGCCACAGATGTATGTCCAGTAAACAACCACCACGAGGTGGCGTTGAAGATCGACAGCACTACTAACCCTATCAGCTTCGCCACCTCCCATCTAGATAAGTAAAACATACATGTAAACATCGCCGATGCACCCCTACCTAGGTACAGAAAGATCGCCCCCTCCCTCATGCATATCTGCAGCGCAGCCAAGCCGGTCAACCAACCCAATCTCTACTTCGTCCATACACTTACATATCTCTCTCTCCTTCTTCTTCTCTTTGCCTCCTTGCTTCATATTTGTCTCATCTCGTATATACTCTGAAGGGGGTGATCGGCATCGCCCCTTGCCTAGTTTGGTGGAAACCATGTATGTCCGTTTGAGAGGGAGATGGCGTTAAAAAACCGAAGACAGCTTTGGTTGGAGGGAGATAGATAATCAGGCTTTTTACCACCCACTCATCGCTGGCTGGCTGGTCTTGCTGCTCTTCACACGATCGCCGAGGCACGATTTCATTGCTTGAGATCGGCGAGGAGGGTTGTGTGATGTGGTGAAAAGGAGGGATGTGTGAGGATGGCGTCATGGTCAGTGTGATAATGTTGATCTCCTCAAGACTCGATTTGGCTGTTTCAGAGTTTCTCTGGCGGCGATGTGAGTTGAGGTATGTAGTATCTTGTGCTGTCAAAGGTGGCCATGAATGAATGGACCAAATCGTGGGGGTCCACAAACGTCCAGACTCGAACAACACAATAGAGCAAAGCTCACGATACCCACAGGGTTCTATTCGAGACCTAGGTACTTGAGTCTTTGGAATCTGCTGTGCCAACGAACAACCACAACCCTGGAATCTACAACCTCTATCCAAACCCACAATTCTCCCTCCGTCCCTCCCCCTTTAAACATCACCATCACCCCCAACTAGTCGGCCCAAACGTCTCCCCCGGCCCCAGCACCACCTGCACCGCATCCCCTCTATAATCCATCGTCCCCTTCACCACCTCATTTCCCCACCACTTCGGCGGCTCCACCTCCCTGATGGTAAACACAAAGAAAATAAACAGCGTGCTCAACGCCAGCCCCAAATCCAACCCGGAGCTGGTCAAGAAATTCAACCGGTTCCACCATGCAAAGTGCCTCTTCTTGATCCAGTACTGGAACACCCACCCCACGATGCCCCAGCTGAGGTAGTTGAGCGGGGTGGCGGGCGGGATGGCTCCCGCTCCTGCAAAGATGACGGGCGCCATGAGGTAGCGCAGGAAGGATTTGGGCCGGCGCTTGGCGAGGAGGTAGATGACGATGGGGGTGATGGCTCCCAGGGGGAAGAAGAAGAAGAGCCCCGCGTAGATTTGGCCTGGGGAAAAGATGCGCGCGGGGCCGATGAGGCCCCAGATTACCGAGGCTGTTTGTTTGGATGGATTAGTAAGTTACGGGCGTAAGTAAGGGAGGGTTGACAAAAACGACAACACCGGATGGGAAGTTTAAGGCCGAGCCTGGCCAAGGACAAACGGGAAACAATACATGATGGGGAGAAACGTACCAGAAAAGAACACCCTTCCACCAGGGCAAGTAAAATGTTCCGGCTGCGTCGGTTCACAAACCCCCGGGATGTTACGCAAAGCAAAGTTAAGCACCAGTACCTGAATAAAGCACGAAACGGTGGTGGCGACGACCTGGGCCATGAACATGGTCCGCGGTGGGATCTTCATGTAGTGGCCGAACTTGAGATCCGAAACGAAGGTCAGGGCTTGAGACATGGTGATGTATCCAAAGGTTTTGAAACTGTACGGAAGCAGTTAGTTACCCCAGACCAACACCAAACCAAATACCGATAGTAAATGGACAGGGAAGAGCGTCGTACATCATCAACCCCAGCGGCCGTCCCGGTTGGATATACCCGTATACAAACTCGGTAAGCACGTTCAAGCCAATCTGGTTGTTGGTAACAGCCTGGATGATACCAATCGGCAGCGAGAAGGCGAACGAGATGAAAACCGCCAGCAGGAAAGCCCACCACGTCATGTTGGTGGGCCAGGCAAGGACCGTTACAAAGCCAAGGACGAGCATCTAGGACAATCGGCGTGTCGAAGTTAGAAGGGATAAAAAGAAACAAAGGTGGTAATACGGCAGCAAATATCGGATGTAACACTGCAAGGACGGACTCACCACAGCAAACAAGGACATGTACCACCACGTCGGGGCCTCCTTGTACCGCCGCATCAGCTTCATGTGGATGTCGGGCTTTTCGGTGGTGCTGCTCTTGTACTGCCTCCAGATGGTTTTTCCGTGGTGGAGATAGGTGTAGACGACCAGGGAGGCGATGGCGGCGAAGGAGAGGCCGTACGCCATGGCGAACGTTGTGCTGTGGGTCGTGTAAGCTTCACAGTCGCAACCGGAGAGGGAGAAGAAAAAGAAGAGGACGCCTCACCTCAAAAAGAGTGGCGAGTAGTTGTTGTACGCCTCCACGTCCAGCATCAGGTCGGGGGTCAGGATGCGAGAGACGTTGTACTGGGCTCCCGTATTGTCGTAGGTGCTGGAGTCGCTCATGGGCAGATACCAGCCGTACCAAGTGTTTGTGTAATGCAGCACGGATGTGAGGAGGACAAAAAACAGAATCACTCCAAGCATAGTGTTGGCGATGGCGTGCCTGCGTGAAATCATTAGCCGCCCACCCTTCATCACAAACTCCCGGAGAGGATTCGACGGCCGACCTACCATGGCGGAATGAGAGGCGAGCCAACATAGCCGCTGATCTGGGTCCAGTCGAAGGTGATGGGCAGCAGTGAAAGACCGGTAGTGTATCCAAACAGTTGGTTTACGATGGGGCTCTCCGGGAACAGCCAGGTCATGAAAGCGAAAGAGCTCAAGAACTGAGCGAACCAGCCTGGGATGAAGTAATAGAAAAATGAGGCAGCGGTGATGAGGCCAAACCACGCGTACCGGGGCATGTTGCCGCCGATGATGGTGGGATCTCGGTCTTCGCCGCGCTCGTACATTGCGTTCATGAGCGTGACAGAGACGAGGTTGCCGGGCCAGATCATGGAGGCGGGATAGACTATCAAAAGTAAGTCTCTGATGATGCGACCACTTTGGGATGTATACTGGTTCACTCACCTAGGAATTTCCTCATCATGCCCGCAATCCCGTACCCCAAACTCTGGGTCGACACCACCAGCATCATCTGCCACAGAATGCCAAAGTCCTGCTTATAAAACACCTTTTGCGCCAGGATGATGTCCGTCGCGTACGCCACCGAAAACGACACGCCGGCCATGACCACAATAATCGCATGCTCCTTGACGTTAAACGGCCCCGGATTGAGCCGGATCCTTAACTTTCGGACCGGCCCTCCCTTTCCCAACCACAGCACGGGCACCGTGACAGTCTTGTCGGGGACAAAACGGGCCCATGCGCGGCCGATGGGCCATGCAATGATCTGAGCGATGAGGGCGCCCAGGCTGATGTTGGGTGAACGCAGCGAGAACAGGGTGTTCATGCTCGCGCCGATGAAGATGAGGGACAAGCCGATGGACCAAGCGCGAAGGGTGTTGCAGGGCAGGGTGGGGTCGTCGTAGGGGTGCACGGCGGCGCGGACCTCGGGGTAGGGCGAGTCTTCGATCTCCTCCTCCTGGGGCTCCCCGGATTGGCCGTTTTCCTGTTGGACCAAGGGGGCTCGGTCCGAGTCGAGCGAGGCCTTGCCGAGAGGGATGTCATGGTCGTGGTCGACGCTTGAGACGGAGTGGCGCGGAAGGGGCTGATGGCGTTGGGAGTAATCAACTGGGAGGTTGGGGTCGATCAACAGCTCATCGTCTGAGTTTTCGGGGTCGAAGGGGGCGTCTTGGAGCTTGTGGCCTATGGTGGATTTGAGGCGGGAGACGCGGTCTTTGAGGTGTGAGAGAGTGGGATGCCCCTCGAAGGATGAGCCAGTGTGCCGCGATGTTGAGGCTCCCGGGGCTGGCTCGGTATCAGAGTCATCATCATGAGACCTCGGGCCTAAGGGTTGAAGGGCCACATCCTCAGACGAGGATCCTGGAGGACGGGGCATGGTGATGGTGGTGGTGGTAAGGACTGAGGATTACAGACGCTACCCGGATGTCAACATGAGAGGGAGAGGACGGGGAACGGGACGGGCGGGGGCCTCTATGTTGACTCTGTCAATGTAACGATATTGGCTGGTCGATTTCGAGGCAATTGATGGCAGGCGATAAAGGTATGTGTGACGTTGAGAGGTTGTCTAAGAGTCTAGGGTTGATGCTGTGAGAGTCACGGCAGGGAGTATATCATATTTTTGTGCTTCTCCCAGTCAATGGATATGTTTCAGTTGGAAAAGCAACAAGCGGCCTGCGCATTTAATGGGAGAGGATGGCGGCGTGTGTTTACTGGGCAATTGGATCCTTTCTCATCTGTTTCCGTGTGAAGTTGTTTGTCTTATTCAGGTCGCGATCCGGACAAGTGACAAGTGGCCCCTGGCCGTCATTGTTTCGGGTGTTAGACGAGAAAGGGTTAGGGTTCAATATGTCGCCGAGATATCAACTCCAAACCCTCACTTCTCACTTCTTCTCACATCAACTCAAACCTCACCATCACTACCACCGCCCGATGACCTAACATGCGCCGCGTCGTTGTGACTGGCCTCGGCGCCATCACGCCATTGGGCGTAGGGGTTCGTCGGACATGGCAACGGCTCCTGGCCGGCGAGTCGGGTATCGTCAGTGTCGCCGACCGCGGCAGCGACGCAGCAGAACAAGCCCAGTGGCGATCTCTTACGAGCACCGTCGCCGGCATCGTGCCCACTCCTTCTCCTTCTGGCCCCAGGCAATCATCACACCGACCTGTCGACAACGGCCTCTGGCACCCGGGTGACTGGCTTGAGCCTGCCGACCAACGCCGCATGTCCACCTTCGCCCAGTACGCTGTCGCCGCCGCCGACATGGCCCTTCGCGACGCCGGCTGGCAGCCATCAAGTTCCGAAGATGAAGAAATGACGGGAGTGTGCATCGGAAGCGGCATCGGGAATCTCCATGACATGTACGCGACCAGTCTCGCTTTTGATCGAGGGGTAGGTTCCCCGCCGGTCCTCCTCCTCCCTTGAACTACTGCTGCTGCTGCCTGTGTAAGCAATGGGAGGCCAGCCAGGCAAGACCACAAACTTTTCAACAGCCAGAACATCAATTACTGAAACTAGAATGCACTCGATGGGGGACAAACACACAAAAAAAGGGCTACAAAAAAGTTCCCCCTCTCTTCGTCCCCAAGATCCTCATCAACCTCGCGGCCGGGCACATCTCGATGCGCCACCGCCTCCGCGGCCCAAACCACGCCGCCACCACCGCCTGCACCACAGGCGCCCACTCCCTCGGCGACGCGGCGCGCTTCATCGCCTTTGGCGACGCCGACGTCATGCTCGCCGGCGGCGCCGAATCCTGCATCCACCCATTAACCTTCGCCGGCTTCGGGCGCTCGCGCTCGCTCTCCACCTCCTTCAACCACGACCCTCCGGCCAGCTGTCGTCCATTCGACGCCGACAGGGACGGGTTCGTCGTCGCCGAGGGCGCGGCGGTGATGGTGCTCGAGGAGTTGGAGCACGCGAAGCGCAGGGGCGCAAAGATTCTGGCCGAGCTGAGGGGGTACGGATGCAGCGGCGACGCGCACCACCCGACGGCGCCGAGGGGGGATGGGGCGGGCGCGCTGGCGGCCATGAGGAAGGCGCTGCGTCAGGCGGGGATCAAGCCGGCCGAGGTGGATTATATCAATGCCCACGCCACGGGGACTGTGGTGGGGGATGCGGCCGAGGCGGCGGCTATCAAGACGCTGATGCTGGGCGAAGACGGAGTGGGTGAGGAGAGCAAAATCACGGTGAGCAGCACCAAGGGAGCGATTGGGCATCTACTGGGTGCGGCGGGCGCTGTGGAGGCCATGTTTGCTGTGCTGGCTATTTGTGAGGTGAGTTCAGGAGAGGGGATGGATATTGGTTGTTGTTCCAAGGTTTAGTTGCTGACTGGGAGCAGAATGCTGTACCGCCGACTCTGAACCTGTACAAGCCGGATGTTGGGGCACGATTCAACTTTGTGCCGCGGGAAGCACAGAAGAAGAAAGTGAGGGTGGCCATGTCCAACAGCTTTGGGTTTGGCGGCACCAATGCTTCGTTGGTGTTTTCTGCCTTGGATTAGGCAGGGCTTCATGGCATATGTGTCAGAGTGTATCTACGGAACATGTATCATATCCAGAGGACGTAGTAGCCCAGATATTAGACGTCGACGTGAGGAGGACGGCAACGGACCTTATGTGCAATACCTGACCCTAACCCTTATCGTCGACCCGATAATGATTTTCCGAGAGCTTCATGACGTCCCCAAACAGCTTCACCCACTTTCACTCACTCACCTCAACCTTCATCCCTCAGACTCGAATCCTCAGAAAAACTCTCGATGGCCTGTCGCAGCTGCAGCACAGGCCTGGGCAGCCTGTCCAAGAGGCTGGCATTGCCTCTTGAGACCACTCTCCTCCCCTCATCAGCACCAAGGTCGTCAGCGACTCGACAAATATCCTCACTCCCCCTCTCATCCTCACCTTCACGCTCATCCTCTCCTCTCTCAACCCAACCCTCCTCAATAATACCCCCCACCCGCCGATGGTTGTCCACCACCTCCCCAAACCGCGGTCTCAAAGACAAGCTCCTCGGTGGCATCGCCAAGAGCCTCGCCGCCAACAAGAGCTCCTACTTTGTCTACGGCGCCACGGAGCGCGCCTACAAGCACTGCGCCGGCCAGGCTGAGTACACCATCGACCCGGCCGTGCGCAAGAACGACACCCTCCAGCATACCGCCGACGGCGAGGAGATTGGCGTGAGCCAGGGGGGTGTTTGGCATAAGGGTATTTCTACTCCCCTCCCTCCTTATTCTTTTTTCTCATTCCCGGGTAATTGACGTTCTATATGTATATAAAAACTGACCACCGTCCCAACAGAACTCTCCCTCCTCCCCACCTTCAGCACCTGGTCCCACGTCACCATGCTGCACATGTACCTCCTGGTCGTGCGCTACCGCTGCTTCCCTCCGGAACTCCACCAAGCCTGGCAGTCCGGGATCGTCAACCACTTCTTCTTCCAAGCCGAGTCCAAAATGGAGGACGTCCACGCAATCACCTCCCGCGCTCTACGCCAGCGCTACCTGAAAGACCTGTTCGTGCAATGGCGCGGCGTGATTTTGGCCTACGACGAGGGCCTGGTCAAAGGGGACGCGGTGCTCGCCGAGGCGGTGTGGCGGAATTTGTTTAAAGGCAGAGAGGACGTGGATTTGAGAGCGCTGGCGGCCGTGGTGGCGTGGATGCGGGCCGGGGTGAAGAGGTTGGGGGGCATGGAGGACGAGGAGGTGGAGATGGATCCGAGGAGCGGGTTTGCGGATTTGGCGGCGCAGTTTGGGCAGGTGGATGTGCCCGTGGCGGAACTGAGGACTGCGTTTCAGAAGGCGGGGTTGAAGGAATGAGATGGGGATGGGGATAGGGAGGGAGGTTGGGCTGGCAGTGCCCGTGTATAAATCGTGTATGGAGATGTCATGATGGCAGACAAGCCATGTCCACGAAATACCACTCCCGTGAAGAACGTCAGCTTCTGGGGATGAGACAACTAAAATGTTGCCCATACCTAGGCATGTGCAGAGTACCGGTATCTATCTGCAGTGGTTGCTTCTTCACAGCCCTCTAGTCCCATTCCTTCTATATGCGCCTATGCTCTACAAGCTCGACAAGACAGAGCATCATCTTCCCCGACGACCAAGAAGCAAAATGCGCATAGCGTAGTAACAGATAGAAGAACCAATTTCTCTTCTGCCACGACGCTACCTCTCCCCTCTATTTCTTCGCAAAGGCCTTCTGCTTCTCGGCATATTCCTTCACAATAATCGAGCAGTTCGTTTCGGCACACAACCTCTTCCTCCTCTGGACGGGCAACTTGCTCGCAAACTCGAGCCCGCTCGCCCTCTCAACCGCCTCCAGGGGCACCTCGAAATCCGACAAGGGCTTGTCGTTGGGGATCGGGGCGTTGGGCAAGACGAACGCGCCCAGCGCCACCTTGCCGTTCCCTCCTGGCTGCTGCTTGCTCGGCGCATCCTCCTCGGCGTAAATGACCTTGTAGAAATGCGTTGGCACCGCCACGTTGGGCGGGTTCCCAATCACCTCGTACTTGACGTACCACTTGCCGTCCTGCTCGCGCTTGGGTAGGTACAGCGGGCCCGTTACCACCCGGACCGAGGGATACTTTTTGGTCAAGCGCCGGCAGAAATCCTCAAAATGCGCCCAATAGTCGCGATTAAACCCGTCGCCCACCTGCGGACACATGTTTGTCAGGTAAAAGGTATCGTCCATAGCCTGCTGGCTCCACTTGCAATCCGCCGCGGGGACCTGGTGGCCGCGGTCGTAGCCGGAGCGGAAGTAGTCGGCCAGCTTGGCGCGGAACTTTTCCGGGATGGTCGTATCCTCCATGAAGTTGGAGTTTTTCCGGTCGCCGGACTGGTGCGAGAGGGACCCGGGCGTGATGTGCTCGACCACCCAGTGCGGGTTGCGCGTGCGTCTGTCGTAGGAGGAGATCAAGCTCGAGCGCGCGGCAAGGTCGGAGACGGGACCCGGAAAACCGTATTGGAAGAGCCCGGCGGGGTCGACGGGAGGTACGGCCCCGGAGTGGGGCACGAGAGGAGAAGGAACGGGTGCGGCGGCCGGTGGTAGTGGTGGTGGGGGAGGGGGGTTGTTGAAGACTTGGCTGGCCGGGACGGGGACGGGAGAGGCGGCGTTCGAGAGGGAGGTAGGAGGAGGTTGGATGACAGGAGGTGGGAGGTGGTCGGACTTGTCGGAGCGGAGGGAGAAGACGGCGGCTGTAGCAGCTGCGCCGGCGCCGGCGCTGAGGCCGGCGATGACGGCGAGTGTGGTTTTGGACATGATGGCGGTGGTAGTCGCACTTGAAGGAGGAGGGTTGAGGTGTTGGGTTGGAGGTTGGGACGGAAAAGAAGTTGGAGGGTGTGCCGCAATTGGAGAAGTTGGTCGCTAAATTTTTGGAGGTTCCTTCCGGTGATGCTCGGGCCGGGCCCACGCCAAGGCCGGTCCGGGTACCCACCGGCTGCGGGCCCGATTCAGGCACCTCACCCGACTACTGCACAGTAGGTTGAGGAACCGTGAGGTGGGATCAGGTTGGCAGGCACCACCAAGACTCGGAATTGTTGATTTCAAATCTCAAATGATTAAGACAAACCAGCGCACCAATACTCGCTGACATTCACTGCGACTCGGAAGATCCGGACAGCTCTGGACCGTCATCCTCGAGGCAGCACACTGAGGTGGCACGGCATCGCTGGGGCTGGGGCTGCCTTCTGGGGCTGGCCAATGACAACTGACCGAATTGAATGGCAGCCGTCAAGGTGCCCAATGGCCCAGGCATCCTGGTAGGTGATCCTGATGTCTGGGCCACCGTCAGGGTTCCCCGCCACTACAGTGGATCTGGAACCCCCCGCGTCTTCCACTTTGACAGACGAAAACATGTCAATCCACTGTCCTCCAGGGTAATGCAATTGGCCTGTGTTAGCAACTCTCGGCTATTGATTGGGATTGTCGTTATCTCATCAGCTTGTGATCCTTTCTTTTTTGGTAGGCATTGCCCATCATCGTCAGTAAGCACAGCATTGTCAACTCTGAGAGTGTCCTGGACACACAGTCGAGGTTTACCAACAGCTCGGCACAAGAAACCAAAGAAAAGTTCCGGTTGGGCTCTTTCCCGGTTTGGGTGCGAGGTCTGATGCAATTAGCCTCCATTGTCAATCTGATTCTTGGCCCCCGCCCCAGGCCATCAAGGTTCCCATTCCACCGAACCGCCTCACTAGTCACGCTTTTGTATAGTGCCTCGCCCCCATTCTTTCATCATTCACTCATCTCCTGATTCCTCTTCTTCCACAGCCCTCTCAACGCCGGGCGAACACATATACGCATCTGGCCCCGCGTCCGCCAAATCTTCCCCCCTCATCAAGCAGCGTCAATCTGCACTATCTTCAGTGGCTATCTTTCCTAAACTCGAGATTTGCCACCGTCACCACACCCCGCTACCTATCGCCAATCTCATCTGGGGCCATGCAGAGCCCGTCTATAGCCCACTCCATGGGCGTCATCACCAACATGGACAATGATACTCGCGGCTGGATTCTTACGGCCTTCAGCGGCCTCGCCTGCATCTTGGGCGCCTCGGTCATCTGCGTTGACATTCCCATCCGTCTCCTCCCAGGGAAACGACGCTTTCGCATCCAAGAAAGCAATACCTTCCTGGCCTCGTCCCTCAGCTTAAGCTTCGGCGTCATGGTCGGTAGACTTATCAATCAGTCTGTCCCAATGCCTCCTTCATGCTAACAATGTCCCCAGATCTTCTCCGCCCTCTACAGCATGCTGCCCTCCTCCATGCGATACCTCAAAAAAGATGGCTGGGACAAACAACAAGCCGGCTTCCTTATGATGGCCTTCTTTATTCTCGGCTTCTTTGGCATTCAGGCCGTTTCCAGAATCCTGCACCGTTACATGCCATCACATGTCGTCGACTGCGAACACACCCACGACCATCTCGACGAGGAGCTTGATGGCCATCACCACCACCACAACCATCACCATCACCCTCCCCGGCTGGCGAAGAAGCCTTCCAGCGGCTTGCCCGCCGAAAACCCACATATGGTGCAAATAGCTCAAGTTATTACTGAGCAGACGCCCTTGATCTCTGCCTCTTCTCCCACCAACGGCCGCGTATACAGTGAACCTGCCAACGGAATCCCAGCTGCCGAAGCCACCACTCCGCTTCCCCTTCCTCGCAGTACCTCCACGCAGAACCGACGCCAAATCAATGTGACGACACGCGTCCTGTCCTTCTTCAAAGACACAAAGCCCAACTGCGACGAGAATGGTCCTTGTTACGGTTACACCGACCCCTGCGGCCAGGAATGCTTCAAACACGTCGGCGTCCGGGCTGCCATTACCCGTTCCGCCACCTTCCCGAACTTGACTGATGCCCTCGAGAGCCCGCTGCCCCCACGCTACCGCGTCGTCCGAACCAGCTCCCATGCCCACGATAACCACAGTCATTCGCACGCACACACCAACGGGCACGACCATCACCACCATCATCACCATCACCACCACCACCAACCACAATCCGATCCCCACGACCCCTCCATCGACGCCCATTCCGCCTGCTCCACTGACGTCGAAGCCCAACCCCAACAGCCACAACACCATCACCACGTCCCCACCAATGGCTTCCTTTCCATCGGCCTGCAGACCGTCATTGCCATCGCTCTGCACAAATTCCCGGAAGGCTTTGTGACCTACGCGACCAACCACGCCAGCCCGGCACTGGGGTTCAACGTCTTCATGGCGCTCTTCGTGCACAACATTGCCGAGGGCTTCTCCATGGCGTTGCCTTTGTACATGGCCCTAGGCAGCCGCGCGAAGGCGGTCTTCTGGTCGTCTTTGCTGGGCGGGTTCAGCCAGCCTTTGGGAGCGGGGGTGGCGGTGGTTTGGTTGAGGGTTGTCAAGGGGTATTATGGGGACGGGGCCGCGGTTCCTGGTGGTAATGAGAGGGGAGGAAAGGGGGTAGTGGTGGATTACACGGCGTATGCGGTCCTGTTTGCCATCACGGCGGGGATCATGGTCAGCGTGGCGCTGCAGTTGTTTGCTGAGAGCTTGAGCTTGAACCATTCCAGGAATTTGAGCGTCGGGTGCGCGTTTTTGGGCATGACGATATTGGGGTTGAGTAATGCCTTGGTTAGTGACTAGGGTGTTATCATTGTTATTACTAGAAGTGGTCGGATGGGTGGGGTTATAGATCTGGTTTTCTTTTCGCTGGTGATTGTTGGCGGTGACTGGGTT
This sequence comes from Mycothermus thermophilus, assembly GCF_041956435.1. Classification (NCBI taxonomy): domain Eukaryota; kingdom Fungi; phylum Ascomycota; class Sordariomycetes; order Sordariales; family Chaetomiaceae; genus Mycothermus; species Mycothermus thermophilus. The sequence goes on from NW_027191427.1 coordinate 780,911, forward strand.
GGGTTGGTTTGGTTCGGGTTAGGATAGGTTCGGCGTTATGGGTTTGGACCGGAGGTTGGGTTCCCGTGTTCGTTTCCAAGATATCATAGGGTTTGTATATCTGATCAGGCGGCATCATATACCTAGACAGGCAGGGTTATGACGACGGTTGGGCGGCTTTTGTTTCTGGGTACTTACCTAGGGATGGATGTGTTGACTCATGATAGCTAGGAATAGGCAGGGGGAAAGAAAGTGTTTGACACCAAGGAAATGGTATACACAGTATGGGGTGTTGACACAACCTTCTGTTCTCCAGAATGCCTAGGGGTCTGCCTGTATTTGACGTGTCCAACCGTGGACGATAAGTATGATTTTTGAGCACCCATCATCAATCCCAATCAGCGCCAAATGTTTGATTAGGTTCATGCCTAGGCACTAAAAAAGAATTCCTCAGCCTCTCTCTCGTGTAAAATCTATCCTCATCTACCCCCCTTATTCTCTCATCCGCCACCCCATGACCGTCTCTCATGAGGTTTAGCTTCTCAATACTCCAGTCCTACAAGCTGGTCCTCACATCCCCTTTCATAACTCGTCCCATTAAGTACCTCTCCTCCTCCTCCTACCCCTATACCGCTGCTCCTGTCCCATCACCACCATCATCCTCGTCATTATTATCAACCCGCTCCCACATCTCAAACTCGTACCCCGTCCCCGCCTCCTCCTGCAAACCCCTCGGCACCTCCTCGCCTACCCACGCATCCATTTCCGCTTGGGTACAGCGGCGCCACTTTGATCTTGTCGCGTCCATCTCGCCTTCCCCTTCGCCCGCGACTTGGGGGTTTGACCCTCCCGAGCCAGACCCAGATCCGGAAGAGTCCAAACCGGAAGAGGAGGAATTGTTGACGAGTCTCAAAGGAAAGAAGGTATCGCACTCAAACTCCCGATGAATCCGTGTCAAGAGCACCCGGCGGGTCTGTTTGAGCGCCAGCGCGGCGCGGTAGAGTTCCCCGCCGCCGATGACGAAGATCCTGCCCACCTCTGGGACATCATCACCGCCACTGCTGCCACTGCTGCTGCTGCTGCTGCTGACTTGTTGAGGTTGTTGTTGTTGGTGGGTTTGTTGGAGGGCTGAGAGGGCGTGCAGCGCGGAGGAGAGGGTTGGGTAAATGAGCGGGTTGTTTTTCAGCGCTTGTTCCGTGGTTGGTGGTGGTGATGATGACGATGTTGATGGTGTTGGGGGAGGGGCCAAAGTCCGCGAGATAACCACGTTCAACCTCCCCGGCAGCGGTCTGAACCGTTCGGGGATGCTCTCCCACGTTTTCCGGCCCATGATCACGGCGTTTTGTTGTTGCCTCCTCACCGGCGCTGCGCTACCACTTTCCGATCCAGATGCAGATGTTGTTGCTGCTGTTGAAGAAGCAGCCGACAAGGAAGGAGAGGGAGAAGGAGGCAAACGCTTCGTGACCCGCGCAAAATACGCCATCTCCTTCCGCAACCCCGTCCAGGGAAGCGCGCCGTCGCGGCCGATGCCCATCTGCTGGGTGGCGGCGACGATGAGGGTGAGTTCGGGGAGGGCTTTTGCAGCAGCAGCAGCAGCAGCAGCAGCAGCAGCAGCAGCAGCCGTGGAGTGGGGGGAGGTTGATGCTGCGCCCATTTTTGTTTCTTGTGATCTTGGGTTTTCTTCTTTCTTTAGAGACGGTTGATTGGGACAAGTTGTGTGTGTTGAGAAGGGTTGAATCTTTTCTGGCTGTGGTCTTGCTTTGAGGTCCTTGAGCGTTGAAGTGTTGAGAGTTGAGGTTTTCCTTGAAAATGTGGGGCACCCGAGGTCAAAGAGCACCTCACAAGGAGAGCCTCATCGACCATAACATCAGAAGGCAGCATGCACACCTGAGATGAAAGAAAAGAAACAATCAATACCGCTGTATAACATCGCAGTAGCATATGATCAATTCCAAATCCCAACCCATCTACCCAAGGGAACCAACCCCCAGCCAGCATCTATCTCTGGAACCAAGACAGAAAACCACCCAGTAGAAGACTCTATCCTCCCAATATGCACGCTCACGAAACAACAAACCGACCCTCTCCAAACCCTTCCTCTATCCCAATCCGCGGGTATCAATCAATTCCCTCTTTCTCATCAAGTGAAGCAATCCACCATCCTACCCAGCCAAACCAACCAAACCATCAATCCCTTCCCTAGCTACCAAACAAACCCCATTTGTGATAATCACTCCTTAATAAAAGCATCCATCTCCCCCAGCGCTTTGGCCAGCCGCTTATAATCCCTCAACAGCTCAAACATGTCTCCGACGGTCAAATCGGCTGCGCTCTGCGCCTCCATGAAGCGGGGGATGGGCGGGCGGATTTTGGGGTACTCGCGCGGCGGGAGAACGGGGGCGAGGTCAGGGAAGGCCTTTTGTTTTGAACTCTGTTAGTTTCATTCGTTTCTTCAACAACAGATCATGGTTATGCCATGAAAGTGAGTAGGTGGAAAACTTACAGTAGCCAAATCCACCACCCCATCCTTAGGCAAAGGCGGCGGTGGTACATCTTCCGTCTTCGCTGTTCCCGTTCCCGTCGCTGGCGTCGCTGTCGTTGACCCCGTAGCCACGACGGTCGTCCCACTCCTTCCAAACGCCCGGCCCGTCAACCCGCCAATTCCCGCCGACAATCTCGCCATCGGGTTCAACGATGTCCCGAGATTCCTGACAGAATCAATCAGCGGCGGGCTTGTCGGCGCAGCAGCAGCAGCAGTGGGACTTGGCGCGGCCGCTGTTGTCCCCTCGGCAGCGGCACGTTTCTCATCCCCTGCTGTTACTGTTGTTGATAACGTTGACCGCCTCCCGGGTCCGACAGATGACGCCGCGCTGCGGGTGGAGTCCGCACTACGATCCCGTCTGGAAGCGGCGCCGCTGCCGGAGATGAAGGCGAATAACGGCGAGGGGCGGTCTCGTTCGTGGGGTTGCTGTGGTGGTTGCTGGTCTTCACTTGCAGGGGTTATCTCATCCTGCGCCGCCAGCGGCGGGGTGCTGACCAACTTTCTCACATCCGCCAGGGTTTTGGGGACGACCGCCTCGGCGGCAGCAGCACCGCTACTCCCAGCGGCGGTGTCCTTACCCAGCAGCAACGAATCTGGTGCGCGTTCCCGCAGTTTACCGAGGAGGAACTTGTAGCTATCTCCCAGGGAGGTGCTGATGGTTTTCAGCCCCTGATCGGCGGTCGTCAGCACCGCGTCCGAGGCCGCGTTGAGAGCCTGCGACGGGGTCGGCGGGTTGCGGACCAGGTCGCTTAGTTTTCTCGGGCCGCGGAGTTGGGCGTTGACGGCCGCACGGAAGCTGGCAGGTGCGGCTGAGGTTGGGCTGGGGGAGGATGTGGCGCGGTGTGGGCGCTGGGCGGGAGTAAGAGTAGCGGAGGCGGTTTCAGTTGGATTGGGATTTCGCGTGGTCGGGGTGGAGGCTGTCGGGGAGAAGGCCGGAGGGAATGTGTCGCTTTTGAGGGAGGAGGAACTGCTGGAGGGTTTGAGCGGGCCGGTTGGGGCTTCGTCGGCACGGAGTGTGGAAAGGTCGACGGTTTCAAGGAAGGAGATGGCTGCCTCGAGAGTGGTCAGACAGTAGGAGGCTTCGCCGGTGAGCTTCTGCTCCCAGCGGAAACGCTGGATAAAGTTGACGTCGCTGATGACGTTGAGACTTTCGGGGGGTAGAGTGATGAGGGTGTAGATGAGCATGGGCATGAGCTCGTCGGCCGACGACGAGGGATGGAAGTGTGAGAGAGTGTCGATGATCCGCTTGTGTGCGGCTTTGAGATGATTGAGCTTTCCCAGGGGATATCGAGCCTGGCTCATAAGTACGAGCTCCGCCCTAGCTGGCTCGAGCCACTCCCTGACCTCACTCTGCTTCTTTGCGGCAGCCTCTGGGTCGCCTTCCGGGATGCCGAGGTCGACGCCTAGGTCGATCGGGCCGATGCCAACGACGGCGAGAGCGGCCGTCTTGGAGCGCAACTTTGCATCATTTGCTTCGTCCTGGGTGCTGCGGTGGCGGTAGATCTTTGTGTAGATACCCTCGCATAGCCTTCTCTCGACAGCCTCCTCCAACTGCGACCTCTTTTGCTCCAGAGCCTTCCTCGCGCGCTTCCGTTCAGCAAGTTCCTCGGTGGTCAGCAACTGTTGCTCTGACTCCCGCTTCGGAGGCGGTGCTGGCTTGGGTCCGAGGGAAGCTGCCGTAGCTCGCAACAAACTCGACGCTGAAGGACGAGTCGTGAGAGGAGGCGGGGCAGAGTCCTCCCGCTCTTCACGCCTTTGCCGGGCGGCCAAGGTATCGACATGTGTCTGAATATGGGAGGCAGCACTGGCGTAGAAGTCTTGGAACATGCGTGTCAAGTCGTCGATGGTGGGCGGGGTAGGATGTACGGGGGCGGTCAGGGAGTCAACGAAACGATCCGTCAAGCTGATGAGTTCGATGGGAAGGTCCTCCAGATCGACCGAGGTTCTTGGAGGGTCCGTGGACTCCTCCTCGGTGATGCTGGCGAAAGCATCGGTGGCTTCGCCTTCGAGGATGGCTTGCGTCAGAGGCGTGCCGGAGGGGGTACGCAGACGACTGGATGGAAAGGAGGGGCGTCCATTGTCGACGGTGTTTGCCCTCTTGGGGCGAGTTATGGACTCGGAGTTGGCATCGGGGTCGGGAGATGAGGAACGGTCTACTTGGAACGAGTGGACGGACCTCAGAGGGTGAGGGTTGGAGGGAGTCGGAGTCATGGGTTGTTGTGGCTGGACAAGAGCATGAAGTCAGAGTCAGAGTCACTGAGAGAGACCAGAGACGAACAGGCTCACATGAATATCAAGATTTGGGAGCAGAGGTAAGTCAAAGCAGCCAGCGGCGCATCAAGCAGTCACTGTGGGTGGTGTAGTTTGAGACAAGAAAAGAGAGGCTAGGTGGGTGGATGTTGGGCAGGCCTCGTCACCGTCCGAAGACCACCAATTGTGTAGTAGTTGACCTTGGGCGGGGCTGACGAGACATAAAAGAAGAACAAAAAAATAAAATAAAAAAGATACGTCTTGCCAACCAAGTGGAAAGATAACAATAAATGCCCTCCGCAATTCTATCCCATGGCCTGGCTCAATATGGTGGTGTGGATTTTTGTGTGAATTTTGTTCTGTTGTGAGACGTTTGTTGAGATGTTGCGAGATGGTGTCCTGTTCCTGCGCTAGCCGAGATGTATGCCAAACCGAGACCCAAGACGCGACGTTGGGCCTGGCCGCGTTCCCTGCGTCGTGTCAGTCAAGATGTCCACAGAGAGGGTGGAATGGAGAATCCAAGCATCCTGAGCCTCGGGAATCCCCGCATATCGGCATATCGGGACCCAATCGGTGGGGGTATTCCATACTGTAATCGCACTGTCCACGTCACTTATGCGGCCGGCTTTGAAATGGGCAGGTGCCTGACGACACACGGTGCAATCTGTGTCTGATGATTACTGTGCGACTCACCGCCCAACGATAAGACAAGGCGGTCGCAGACAGGTGGAACATGGTCGCCTCTGATTGGCGTGACGCTGGCCGACCCCAACGATTCCCCGGCACTCGTCGTCATCTGGCGGGCGCTCACGAGGACTCATGACTGGATCCGTTCCCGTCGGTGGCGTTCCCCGACTCGGTCATCTTCCGTCTTCCTTCTGCCTGTGCCTCGCCTTGATCTCAACCATCAACAAACAACAACAACAAACACATCAGCCATTCTTCATGCTCTCTTCTCCTATGGCGTAACCGGCATTTAGACCTGTACATACCCAGCCCAACCCGCGCCATCAACTCCTGTCCTGTACGACTACATCCATCCCACCGCCCGTCCATCTCAGCATGCTACCGAGGAGGGAGGCGAGTGGAGGGACGTCCACTTCCACCGCGAGGATCACGGCTCAGTTGCTGCTGTCCTTCCTCGCCCTCTCGCCGTCGCCCGTTGCCGCTGTCGCAAATGCACCAGCCCAGCCCCAGGCTGTTCTTCCTCCGGGCGCAGTAATACCCGAGCAGCCACAACCAGTTGCACCCGGAGAGCACAGCTTTGTATGTTCTGACAGCTGCTGTCGTGTTCATGTGTCGCTCCGCATCGAGTAGCCGGCTAACGAAATCTCCTGCTAGACCCTCCGCCACATTTTCCATCATGGCACCTACAAGTACCCGAATCTCCATCGCAAGAAGGATATCGACCCCAGCGTCTCCAATGTGTGGCTCGCCGCCGAGGATGGCTTCGAGGCCGAACCCCTACCGCCACTCCGCGCCCGGAGCAACGGCGTGCGCATACAACGACTGGTCGATCGCCGACCCAGCGTCGTCGATCCCATGGTAGCCCACGCACGCCGGTTTGGGTACGCGAACGTTCTCGCGCCTTCAGCTTGGACCCTCGACGAGGTCCCGGCGCCCGATATTACCGACCGCGACACCATCCTGACGCTTGCCTACATGGCATCCGATGCCTACGTGCAGAGCCCTGATGAAGCCGACTGGGACGACGTTGGTGGCGGCTTTAACCGGAGTGTCGACTTTGGCTGGGAGAGCGACGGCCTGCGGGGACACGTGTTTGCCGACGACACTAACTCGACCATCGTTATCGGGCTCAAGGGCACGTCGCCCGCCGTGTTTGATGGCGAGGGAACGACCACCAACGACAAGGTCAACGACAACCTCTTCTTCAGTTGTTGCTGCGCACAGCAGGGTCCATGGACATGGCACCAAGTATGCGATTGCGCCACGGGCCCCTACCAGTGTAACAACACGTGCGTTGTCCAGGCTCTTCACGAAGAGAACCGCTACTACCAGGCCGCCCGTGAACTTTACGCCAACGTGACCGAGTTGTACCCCAATTCCAACGTGTGGATAACAGGCCACTCGTTGGGCGGTGCTGTCAGCTCGTTCCTTGGTCTGACATACGGCGTGCCTGTGGTGACGTTCCAGGCGGTGCCCGAGGCCCTCGCCGCCGGCCGCCTGGGCCTTCCGGTGCCGCCGGGCATCAATCCCGACATCCCGCAGACACGCGAGTACACGGGCGCCTACCACTTTGGTCATACCGCCGACCCTATCTACATCGGCACCTGCAACGGCGCCACAGCCTCGTGCTCGTTTGGCGGGTACGCCCTTGAGACGGTGTGCCACACAGGCTTTGAGTGTGTGTACGATACGGTCGGCGACAAGGGGTGGCGCGTGGGTATTGGTACGCACAAGATTCGCGCCGTTATCCGCGACGTGATTCTCAAGTACAACACGGTGCCTGAGTGCAAGCGGAAGCCCGAATGCCGCGACTGCGGCAGCTGGACCATGTACGAGAGCAACGGTACAGAAACGACGACCACGTCGGCCACCAGCTCCCCTACGTCCACCAGCAAGACGCGCACACGCACCGAGACGTGCAAGACTCCAGGCTGGTGGGGTTGCTTGGACGAAACAACCACAGCGACGGGCACCAAGACGTCCGAGGTGACTCCTACCACTACGTCGACCACGACATGTCATACTCCGTATGTGACATTGAACCCCTGAAAGATGTGATGACAGTTTGCTGACAAGGTATTTCCAGAGGCTGGTTCGGGTGCAGGGATAAGACCACTACCACCACAACCACGCCAACGTCGACGACAACAACCACTACAACGACATGCCTGACTCCAGGCAGGTTCTGGGGATGTTACGACGAAACGACAACAGCGGAAGAGACGGCGGCGCCCACGGTCACCACGACACGCGAGCTCAGCAGCACCAGCACCATCACCTCCCCGCCGAGCCTGCCCAGCACTTCGACTCCGACCAGCGCGGCGCCGACGACGAGTCCAACGTGTGTTGACCGGGCGTGGTACGGCTGGTGCAGGGAGTGGGCAGGTGATGATGGCGAGAACGGGGATGATGACGACGAACAGGTGAATAAGAAGGAGGATATGTAGAGGACTTGATCGGACAGATTTTTTGGTTGTTATGGTTTGTGTTGGGTGTGTTCAGGCAGGGTAGGCGATGGCGCATGGGCGTTTGCATTTTCATTTTTGTTTGGGAAGTTTTGGGATCGTTGCATGTGGCGCATACATACACTCACAGTACACAGAGGGCAGAACGGGACGCAGAACACATACAGTTACAGCAGGATATGGATCTGGCGTGGGCTCCGAGTATGACAAGTTCTCGGTTTGGAGAGGCTTGGATAATGGACGGGACGCAAGGCAGTACATAAGGCAGAGCGGTGTGAATAGCAGGTAGCATCAGGTCCTCGCACCTACGGTAGTCCATAAGTAACGCATTGACATGATGAATACTAGTACCTTTGAATTACCAGGTCGGTAGTGAATCTCGTGAGAAATACCAAGATTCTCTAGAATGATCCGACATGATATGGAAAACCTCGTACTTGACGTCAAGCTGGGAACCAGGTGATGCATTCCATGCCCCTTCGCTCTCTCGTGAGCCTGACGTCTTGGCTTCCCATGTGAGTGGCACCGCTGCGGTGTGCTGCTGTCCCACCCCCTCCCCCACTTTCTTCAATATGCATGTCCACCTCAATGCTGGCTAGCCTCGGGCTCAGGCTCCATTCATTTCTACCGACCGCCTCAGCCAGCTTCAGGTTCCAGCAGGAGACAGACACGAGGAAGCATGTCGTAGGGCTGCTGCTGCTGTTGCTGTTGCTGTTTTAGCTAACTAGCCAGTTGGTCGGTCAGCCACTCTGGATATCCCTTCGCTTTTCTCTAATTTTCTCATTTCTCTCCCTTTTTCTTACTTTCTTCATTTTTCTTCCCTTCTCTCTTTATTTTCGAGGGGACATATTATTCCCTCCCTTACTTCGTATTTTTTCCCGTCTTCCTTCCTGTCCTGCCTAGGTGGTCTGGGCTTGACATCTCATCAACCTGGAACCCGGAAACCTGGACTTGGAACCTTGGAGGAGGAGGAAGAAGCCGAAACACATGCTCATACTCATCCCCCCTGCTGACTGAGCACACGCCCATAACCAAGCACCTGGGACACCGGGCACGCGAGCAACGATCTGTCACCTGCCCGAAACACGCACTCGCTCACACGCCCGCCCGCACGCACGCAGGCACACGCATGAACCGAGCTTGCCTAGGTACCTGCACTAGGTAGCTTGCTTCGGGGCATTTGCTTGGACAAGACGACTGGAAAGCTTGGCCTCGTCTGGGCTGGCTCGTCTTGGTCAGCCGGGTCTTGGTCTGGGCTGGCTGGGCTCGGCTGGGCTAAGCTGACGGACTGACTGTGCCTGACTTTGACTCCATCCCCGGACCCGGACCCCGTACCCCATACGAGTACTACCCCGCGAACTGACTAACTAGCTTTGACGGGGCAAAACTTGTTTGGCTTGGGACGAGCTGGATGCCGTACCTGATCTGATCTGATCTGATCTAACTAACGTCGACTTGCCTACCTACCTTGACCCAGTCTGGTTTTCTTCTCTTTTTTGGCTTGGTGCAGAGGTACTTGGCTAGGTTGGACGGCCTGGGATTCAGCTGCTTCTGAGAAGCAGACTGATTCTGAGATATCCCTCTGTCTGGCACTTCAGCGTATAGGGATTTGCGCACCCGGGAATCTTCTTCTTTTTCTTCTCCTCTGCAGTCTTGATCATGGCGGCCGACTCTCCGCGCCAGGCGCCCGCTGCCTCGGCGTCGGCCCCCGTTGCGCCTAGTCTCGAGACGGAGCTAACCTGCTCGGTGAGTACCTCCCGGCGCCTTATGCATATTCCCCCTGACGGCTTTGGTGTTTCGGGCTTCACATGCTCTTGTTTTCGTCTTCGACTCTTGTCACCGAGGAGAAGGGGGGATGAGAAGGGGGGGAGGGGACAGACGATAACTATGCGCAGTTCAGGAGAGTGAAATGCTTGGATAGCTACTAACATATATTTCTACTTCTCCATCACACAGATCTGCACCGACCTCCTCTACCAACCGCTCACCCTCCTCGACTGCCTACACACCTTCTGCGGCGCCTGTCTTAAGGAATGGTTCCACTTCCAAGCCCAACGCGTCGAGCTCAGCCCGGACCCCCCGCCACCGCCCGACGTGCCCATCTTCACCTGCCCCAGCTGCCGGGAGCGCGTGCGCGACACCCGCCACGACGCCCGCGTCGCGAGCCTGCTCGACGTCTTTCTGGCGCTCAACCCGGGCCGCGGCCGGTCCGAGGAGGAAAAGAAGGACATGGACGCCCGGTATAAGAGGGGGGACAAGATCCTGCCCAGGATCAAGAGGTTGGAAGGGAGGAGTTCGGAGGAGAGGAGACGGGATGAGGAGGAGAGGGCCATGATTGAGGAGGCGAGGAGGGTCAGTTTGAGGGAGGCGCAGGAACGGGCTGCCGCCGCTGCTGGTGGAACTTCCTCCGGAAGGAGTAGTAGGTATGAGAGGGAGGGGGATAGCAGGAGGAGGACCACCAGCGCGGCGAGGAGTTCGACGACTGCTACTACTGCCGGAAGTGGAGAGCGGAGGAGAAGGAGGAGTGAGAGTCGTCAGGGACGGCCGGCTGGGGTTGAGATGGCGGTTCCCTCGCAGCAGCGTCAACAACAGCTTGAGGTAGCAGGGAGGCAGCGACAGATCGAGCACCAGTCGTCGCTGAGGAGCTTGATCAGCGCGGGTGGGATGGACCAGAGGGATATCGAGCGCGAGATTGAAGAGTTTGCCCGCCAGATCCAGGAGGAGGGCCTGCTGGACGGCCTGGACCTGGATAACCTCGACCTCGAGAACAACGACGAACTCAGCCGGAAAATCACCGAGGCCTACCGCCGCCGTCAGCGCGAACGCCGTCGCGAGGGTGGGAGGAGAAATACGCCCAGCGCGCACTCGCACCGATCCGAGGTCTCGACCACCAGGCCGCGGTCTCGTGCCACCGAAGACTCCTCGCGCCCGACGAGCAGGGGACAGCCGTACCCGCCTTCTTCGAACTCGAGAGCCCCGAGCGCGTCGGGAAGCGGGAGCGAGGATCAGCAGCCGCGCGGTCGGTACCCGCCGTCGAGCTCGGCGCATCTGGAAGTCCAGGACGCGGCTCGCCGGAGAAGGGCGTCGAGCGCCAGTCGCAGCGCCACGCTGCCTGTTGTGCCGACACAGACTGACCTGGCCAGAGATGCGAGGGCGGGGCCGAGGGCAGCCACGGATTTGTCAGTGAGAGGTTCTACAGGCGCGGATTCTCTTGCTAGCAGGAGGTTGAGCGTCGGCATCGACCCGCGCACATCAGCAGCAGCAGCAGCAACAGCAGCTTCATCCACCATAACTGGTACCGGCTCAGCCACTCTCCCCCTCCGCACATCCATCGACCGAGACCGCGACCGAGACCATTCCCGCTCCGCCTCCCGCCCACCTCCGCGCCCCGACTTCCGTCCCGAATCCCCCACCCTTGGCATCTCCCCGAGCATTGTCAACCCTCAGCAGCAACAACCATCCCCGCCCCGCCGTCCGCCAACCCTGCCTGTCCCGCCGCGGTACAAAGAACCCGTCATCTCGTGCCGCCGCTGCGCGCGCGAGCACATCGAGTACACGCTGCACTACCGCTGTCCGCAGTGCTCCGGCGGGGATTGGCACATTTGTCTCGACTGCTGGCGTCGGGGCAGGAATTGCTGCGAAGGGTGGTTCGGGTTTGGCAAGGGCGCTTGGGCACGGTGGGAGAAGCGCCGTCGCGAAGGCGGGGGAGGAGGAGGAGGAGGAGGAGGAGGAGGAGGAGAGGTGGTAAGAGGAGGACCGCATTTTCTGGTGCCGCAGCGGTTTTTGAGTCCGCCGAAGCCGGGACCAGGGGTGGTGGTGAGCAGTCCGTTGGAGAGGTTGCAGGTTGGGGCTTTTTGCGCGGCGTGTTTGAATTGGGCCGGGGATTGTTATTGGAAGTGTGAGGTTTGTAATGAGGGTGAGTGGGGGTTTTGTTCGGAGTGTGTTGGGAGGGGGAGGACGTGTTCGCATCCGCTTTTGCCGTTGGTGTATAGACCACCGACGGCGGCGGCGGGGTTGGTGGCATCGCCGACGTCGACTACTGCTGGTGGTGGTGGTGGTGGGTTGTTACCCTCCCCGATGCCGGCTTCGCCGGTCGGTGCTGGGAGCAGCAATAACTCGCCTGGAAACAATAGCCCTACCACAGCGACGGCTCCCATCCCGGCAGCAATGGGGACATTTCACCCCCTCCCTCTTATTCCTCCCCATTGCCAGCTCTGCCGTCACCCCATCTCGGCGCAGCAATCGCATTATCACTGCCCCTCGTGCCCGTCGCCCCCCGGGCAAGATCATCAATCTACAACCACAACTTCCGGCGGCGCGGGGACGACCGCCACTTCCACAAGTACAGGCTCAGGCTCAACGACGACGGTGGCGGCGGCGACAGTCCCACCGGGCTACGACATCTGCGCGCCCTGCTACAACGGACTCGTCGCCCAAGGCCGAGTGGCGCACGAGAACGGCCCGGCGGGGTGGAGGCGTTGTCCGCGGGCGGGACATCGGATGGTGGTGGTTGGTTACGTGGGCTCCCCGGCAGCATTCTTTGTGCAGGGAGCGGACGGGAAACCCGTGGCTGCTGGCGCGGTCGGCGCCGGGGCTGGGACTGGCGGAGTGTACCTCCGGCGGAAGATCGAGAGGGATTTGGTTGGCGGTCGGAGGTTGAGGGTGGAGGATTTGGAGGGGGGGTCGTCGCATTTCGCTGGCGGGCAGTGGATGATTGCCTCGTGGCGCGACGATTCGGTCCCGTCGCCTGGCGGTTCGGTGCCACCTTCGACGGCGAGGCGGTTGCAGCGGCTGTACTCGCGCGATGTCGGTCTGTCTGCGGCGCCAGGGTCGGCTATCACCACGTCCACCGCCTCCACTGCTTCGTCCTCTTCGTCCTCGAGTACTGCTGCTGGGAACATGATGAAGGGCATCTGGACGGACACCTTCCCGCCCGACGGCGGGACGGGGTGGCGAGTGGCCGCCGGGTGGGGATGGATCCCTGAGCAAGGCGTCGATGACGAGCTCATGTTCCCCAAGGGCGCAGAGATTGTGGAGGTGGAAGATGTCAATGGGGAGTGGTTCCACGGGTATTATTTGGGCGTTTGTGGGCTGTTTCCGGCGCCGTATGTTAGGGTCGTTGGGGGGCGGTAGGGTTCTGTGTTTACCTCTATGAACATTTTGGGGAGATTTGGTGTTCAAGTTATATCAGGGGGAAAGGGGTTGAGTATGGATAGTATGAGCAAGGGATGGTACATCGGTATCTCACTGAGGAAGATTTTGGATATATCACCTGGCGAAGTCGACTTGGATCATGACATTATATTTTGTCTGGCTGGAAAAAAAGTCTTGCTGGCTCGCTGTATGAACTTAAACTTCTCCGTCTATCCGTCTATGCCGGTTTTGTAACCCGGAAACCAATTCCCTGTCTCCCACGTCTCCATTCATTTCCATAGGTATCTCGGAGAACTCATTAAGTTGTCATGCCTCCTCCTCCTGCTCGATTCTGATTTTCTAGCACATGCCTGTTGTGTTTCTCGATCTTTACGCACTGCCGCATGCAGATGCAGCAGACGAACAGGGCAAAAGCCCCTACTGGGACTGCCACGAGAATAACGACGAGTGAGTCGGTCATAGTGGTGGTGGTTGTGTTAAGGGTGTAGTAGGTGACTGGCAGGCAAGGCGGGAGAGTTGCCGGCGGTGATATAAAAGGAGAGGATGGTTTGCTAGTGTAAGAGTAGGTATAAATTGATGTTGGGTTGATAGAGTAAGGGAATCCTGTAGGGGAGTTGGTGAAGTTATATGTATCTGGACAGTCATGGAACCTGGGGCAGATTGTAACAGACTCATATCTTGGTCCTCTTTATTCCTTTTTCAACTGCTAGCTGGCTTTTGGGGTTAAAAGAACAGCAAGACCCGTTAACTACCCTAGGTGTTTAACAGCACACAATCCTCCGCTACCTCCCGAAAAAGGTAACATAATTCAAGCCTCTTTTAATACCTTTCAACATCACCACCTGTCTTTGCTAGCGACTCCACTCGGCCTTCCTTCATCTCGGGTAGGAACTTAAGTAGTTAAACCGCAGTGTCTCCTCCTTGATTTTGGTCGTTCTGCGCAGATTTCTTACGATCCCTGGTCCGCTTACAATCCCACACGCAGACTCCGAAGATGGCGAGGAATCCCAGCCCGGCTAGGCCGAGAAGGAGACCAAAGATGATTATAAGGTCGAACATGGTTGGGTATTGAGGATGCAGGTCGCTGGTAACGCGGTATCACTGTCGGTGGGGAGATTAGGAGGAGTATATGGTTTGCTATTGTCAGCGCAGTAAGTTGGTGTTGAGCCGCTATAAAAAGATGATGTCAGGCAGTTAGTAAGGTTAGGTATGTATACCCGAAGGAAGTGTGGAACTTGGAGCAGGCCGTAGGTAGCGAATTTATATCTCGGTCGTCTTTTTTCTTCGAAATGCAAGCTGGCTTTGGATACAATGACCAGCGGTGACTCGTATCGACACACAATCCCCTCCATTGTTTTTCCAAACAACCCAACAACACATAAACCAATCCCCCTTCCTTTAAACACCTCTCAACACCAACTCTTCCCTCACTGATGACTCCACTCAGGCTTCTTCTTCTCGGCAAAAGCCTTCATCCCAATCTTTTGATCCTGACTGCCAAACAGCGCATGGAACACGCGCCGCTCATATTCCACGCCATCCCGCAGCGCCAGATCCTGGCTCTTGTTCACCACCTCCTTGGCCGCCTGCACCGCCACCCGCGAGTACCCGGCAATCACCTCGGCCGTGTCCAGCGCCCCCTTGAGCAGCTCCTCGTAGTTCTCAAACGTCCTTGCCGCGACCCCCCACCGCTCCGCCTCCTCGCCGGTAAAGCTCTTCCCCGTCAGGATCAGCTCCATCGCCTTCGCCTTGCCCACCGCCCGCGTCAGCCTCTGGCTGCCGCCCGCGCCGGGGATCGTGCCGAGCTTGATCTCGGGCTGGCCAAAGTTGGCCGTCTTGGTGCAGTAGAGGATGTCGGCCATCAGGGCGAGCTCGCAGCCGCCGCCGAGGGCGTGGCCGGAGACGGCGGCAATGAGGGGTTTCTTGAGGGCGGTGGTGAGGAGGGACCAGGACTCGATAAAGTTGCCGCGGTAGGCGGCGCTGAAGGTCAATGGGGCCATCTCCTTGATGTCGGCACCCGCGGCGAAGGCGCGCTCGCTGCCGGTGAGGACGACGGCGGCGATGGAGTCGGAGCTCTGGAAGTCTTGCAGGGCGGCATTGAGCTCGGAGATGAGGGGTGTGCAGAGGGCGTTGAGGGCTTTGGGGCGGTTGAGGGTTACTAAGGGGAGGGGGTTAGTGGCGTTGGTTGCTGGAGGTGGGTTTAGTTATTTAGGTATTTTATATATATACCTTGGCCGACGCCGGGACGTGGCTCAGAGACTTGGATGTATTCATAGTTTGTGGGAGCCGAAGCCGAGAATGAGCGGGTGACGAGGCGGGGGAGGGGGTTGGGCTGGATGCGCGAGGCGACGGGCCGCAGGTTGCGGAGGGCGGTGAATCGGAGGGCGGCGGCGTTCATTTTGGATACGGACAGTGGTGTGCAGGTGGGAGTTGGAGTTGGCGAGTGTTGGAGTGGAAGAGGTGGACTTGAAGTGGAGGAGAGAGTAAAGACGGGAGTTGTCGTCGGTCTTAGCTGCAGGTTATCCTCGGTTTAAGCCCATGTGAGAGCTGCATGTTGCATCCACAGCTCCGGGTGCAAGGCACACTCCAGAACAGCTTGAATCCCGAGTAAAAAATTACTGTAAAAATGAGAGATGCTTCAGAGGGAATTCAGAAATATCGAGATCCAAAATATCGCCATTTCCGGCCTCAATTGCTGGAATTGTTCTCTGCCAGCGCTGTCCGGACTCGGTGTGTTTTGTTGCTTGCTCTTCCTGGAACGACGTCACTCTTCCCCGAACTGCCGCTGCCAAGACCTGAAACCGAACCCTGGAGCCCGCTCTGGAACGGACAGCGGACGGGAGGAGACCCACCTGATTCCACCCCCATGCCAAGCCAGGAACAGACCCACTTGCCTCTTTCCGGTCCACTTCCAAGGCTGTGCCACAGAAATTTCAAGCCCCTAAAGTCCGCTGAAGCACCCAAGCACCTCATTGCGTGGCTCACTGGAGGCTGAGACCCAAGACATTCGAAGCGACATTGACACGACGAAAGTGAAAGTGTCCAACTCAAACCAGCCAACCAGTCCGCCCATCCATCCACCATCCATCCTCGAACTCTCCCCCGTCATCCCTCAGCGCCTTGTTCTCCTGGAACAGCCTGGTCACTTCTGCCATCCACGAGGCAGCCCAACTTGTGACTTTGCCCCCCCTGACCATCCGCATCCGAACAATCCGCGCCCATCTTCCTTCTCATCTCAGTCCAGCGACATAGCGAAGCGCACCCTCAACTCAACACCACAACCAACCACCATGGACGTCCCAGATGAGCCTCAAACGCCCTTTGGCGTCGCCGCTGCCCACACAAGCCGGCTGCAGAGGGTATGAATCATTGCGCGACAAGCAAAAGACAATGCGCCAGACATCCAGACAAAGTATGCTAACATCTCTTCCCTCGCCAGCAATACCAAGCCCTCCTCGACAAGTCCACCCCCTACGTCCTCTACCGCTGGATCGGCACCGGCGTCGGCCTGATCATCTTCTTCCTGCGCATTTTTATCGCCCAGGGCTGGTATATCGGTATGTCCTTTTTGCTGCCCTTCGTCCGCCCCTCCTTAGTCGTCCCAACTGCCCACTAACTAGCTCCCCACCCCAGTCGCATACGCCCTCGGCATCTACCTCCTCAACCTCTTCCTTGCCTTCCTCCAGCCCAAGTTCGACCCGTCCAACGATGCGCTCGACAACGATATGGAGGACGGCTCCATCGGCACTCTCCCCACCAAGCAGGACGACGAGTTCCGCCCCTTCATCCGCCGCCTGCCTGAGTTCAAGTTCTGGCATGCCGCTTCCCGGGCCATTGTCATCTCGTTTGTCTGCTCGTGGTTTGAGATTTTCAACGTGCCTGTCTTCTGGCCCGTGCTGGTCATGTACTGGTTTATGCTCTTCATCCTGACGAGTGAGTAATCCCCGTTTTCTTGGCACTTCGCAACTCTAGAACAGTATGCTGATGGATCGTGTCTCTGCTACAGTGAGGAAGCAAATCCAGCACATGATCAAGTACCGCTACGTGCCCTTCACCGTCGGCAAGGCCCGCTACACCAAGAGCTAAGAGCCGCCGCCCACACGTACAACCACGAAACAAGACGTCACTCTTTACGGGAGCGGGGTGTTTGCGAATTGCTTTTCTGGCTGACTGGCGAGGCTGGTTTCAAATCAAGATCAACGACAGACAGGATGGGTACGGGTGAAATAGACTGGGGGGTTCGGAAATGTATGTGTTTTATGAAACGTGCATGGCTCGGGGTTCAACTCACGACGATGACGGACCGGATGGGAGGGGGTTTCTGGAAAGGGATGTGAAACTTACAAAGCGCGCGCGGAAAACGGGTTGTCTCGATGTACGTCCTTGTATTAATCCCCCGGAGGCCGTTTGTGTGGTGGTTCTCGAATCTAGGAACGACCCACGCGGCTGGGGGGACGTAATATTTAGCTTCGCCTTATGTTCGAATTTTGGGCTGTCTCGTCCATGAGGTGGCAGGCTTCTGGTCGACCAGACGGGATGGAAATCTTAGTCTTCCTGACAAACGCATCTTGATGCAGGTTTAACTTGACTCCTGAGCTGGACAGAGGTAAGTATCTTAGGACTTGGGGACAGCGAACCACCCTCGATTGTTTCGTTTTTCGAGTCAACCAGGGCTCTATTTTCCCTTTCCACATTTTCCCCTCTTGTTTTTGACCTTCAAGACGTTTATTTGTGTGCCATTGTCCCTATTGCCTATTGTCGCAGCTTGTTGACGTCAACAATAGGAGAGAATGAGAGACCAACAATAGCACACCCATCCCTAACCCCAGGACCCGAAGTCTTGGCACCGCCAACACCCGAGCTGCGCGACGAGCCGCGCCTCGTCTTTCCTCTTAAGCTCACTTAAACTTTTTGAAATCAACAAACTCTCCGACTTCTCCCCTTCCATCTCCCAACCCCCAAAATCCCGCCATATCCGACACAATGTCGTCCTCACAGTCGCGAAACGGCGAGCGCATGATCCATCAGGATTACATTGCGAGGATACGCTACTCCAATGCCTTGCCTCCGCCCCCGATCCCCCCCAAACTCCTCGACATTCCCAACACCGGCCTCGCCAGCGGCCAGTACACCGCTCCCGGCTTCGCTTCTCGCCTGGCCCGCGAGCAGCCCCTGAACATTGAGGCCGATGCCGAGCTGGGCATGCCTCTGGACCTTGTGGGCATGCCTGGCGTCTTTGACGGCGACGAGAGCTGTAGGTCTAGTTGGACTCAATCCCTTTCCGCCTCCGACTGACAACCCTCTCCCCAGCCATCCAGGCGCCCGCCGTGGCCCCTCCCGTCCATCCCCATGACCGTCCACTTCTGCGCCCGCTCTCCACCCTCGGAAAGCCCAAGCTGGGCGAGACCGCCGTGTCCTTCCTCCGCCGTACCGAGTACATCTCATCGGTCCAGATCAAGCCCAAGCCCGTCGACCACAGCGTCTTCCTCAAGTCCACCGCCGCCAAGCGCCCCGAGAAGCGCAAGGCCTCTCCCGAGCCCGACAAGGGCACCCCCGACTGGATCCGCCGCCGCATCGAGCGCAGCTTCGAGATCGCCGCCGCCCAGCTGGCCGACCGCTCGCGGGTTAAGCACCCGTCGAAGCGCAACCTCAAGGTCGTCGACGCCTTCCCCGTCCTTCCCGACCTCGAAGCCTTCCCGGATTCCGGCGCCTACGTGACGGTCAAGTTCGCCACCAACCCCGTCACCGCGAGCGACCAGTACGACACGCGTCTGCTGTCGGGCATCTTCAAGCCCATCGAACGGACCGCGGCAGAGGAGCAAGCCTACGAAGCCGCGCGCGCGGCGTGGGAGCGCGACCCGACGTCAATGCCCAAGCCCTCGCAGATGATGAACTATGACTTCTTCCTGCCGATTGACGCAAAGACGGGCGAGAACTTCCGCGCCATGTTCGATGTCGACCGCCCCGACCGCGACGACAAGTCCCTCTACACCCACCGCAACGGCTTCTTCCGCTTCCCTCGCGTGCGCGCCTATGAGACCGCCCAGGAGAAGGAGATGGACCACGACAACAAGTACGACAACGAGGTGATCCTCGCGTTCCGCGACGACGAGTCGGGCGAGCCGCGCCATCGCAGCGACGATTCCGCGCAAAAGGCGGTCTACTACTACCCCGTCATGCAGCGGACCACCATCCGCAACCAGCGCACCAAGAACATTGCGCGCACCATCGGCATCCCGCTCCCGCCCGACGACGAGGAGGAGCATGTGGACGAGCTGCACGTCAAGGTCGGCGAGCCGAGCGAGGAGCTCAAGGCCGAGCTGTTGCGCTACAAGTTGCAGCCGGTGGGGGATTTGCCTGAGGATGAGTACGAAGAGGAGGAGGAGGAAGGTGGTCGTGAGCAACGCAGGCGTGGGAGGGAGGACGGTGATGAGGATGCTGAAGGCGAGGAGGAAGAGGAGGATCACCACCACTACAGGAGAAGGAGGAGTGATGACGAGGAGAGCGAGCGCGGTTATGCGGCTGCCAGCCCGGAGCCGAATGGGGGACGGAGTCAGCAGGAGGAGGAGGATGCTGAGGGGGAGGAGGATGAGTAGTGGGCGGGGGTATGAAGGGAAGAATCTCTCTCTGTGTGTAGAACTAATATTGCTGTTGTTTGTGGGTGGGAGATGGGAGTTCGCTCGGGACAGTAGGTACAGGACAGGACGTGACTGCATTTGGGGAGCATGGAGTTGGTTCAGTTGGCTGGTCATTTAGTATCAAAAATGATCACAGGGCTAGTTACCTAGCTAATAACTAGGACTCTGGGAGGGGGAGGGTATGGATCTGCGCATATAGGGAACAGGGAGTTGAAGGTTGATCGGGGACACAAATGCAAACCAGTTCATCTGACAATTTCCCTCGTCGTGTGTCTGCTGAATGCCATGGTGATGCCGAACCAGTTTGACATGCCAGGCTAATATTATTATGTGCGCTGTAGGTTTTTCATGCCCATCATCAACTACTCTCGCTGCCGCCATAAGAAATCAATACTAAACAACCCAACCTCAACGCCGCTTGTCCATAACCATAAACCATCCTCATGACGCCGCTCAAAGGGGGTATCAATAACCCAGTCGAGTCCGACTTATTCGCTTGTAGTAAAGAGCTCATCCAGACCGTCCCATAAACACTGAATTCAACGAGAGGGAATCAAACTCCAGGACTCCAGCCTCCAGGACTTGAGTCTCTAGAAGCCTTGAGATGTGATCCCCATCCCAGACACGCTTTGCTGCGCTTAAGCCGGGATGGATCGTGCCGGGATATAGATGCAGCATCAACCGACGAATCCGATATTCTCCCTGTTATCGTCGATTACGCGACCGTATCTGTTGTTTAGTTGCTGTTGTTAGCGAATATCTCGGGCTGGTTGATGCCCATGTTCCTCAGAAGGGAATGCTGGAGGGAAAGCAACAAAATGACAAGAAAGCGCCTGGGAATATGAACTTACTCCAACAGCAGCCGGAAGAACCACACCTCCATATCCTCCCTCCTCAATGCCTTGTTCGCCCACTCCCGTCCTTGGTTTGCCAACCTCTCGGCCACTTTGGGTCCGCCTAAGGGTGAGGAGGCCGGGTCTTTTGCTTTCTCTTCCTTGTTCGTCGAAGAAAAAGTATAAGGAAACCATTCCCTCTTCCCCCTCCGACCATCTGCTTTCTTCTTCTCCTTCTCATTCCTCTCCCCATCCCCACTTCCCCCTCCTCCTCCTCCTCCTCCTCCTCCTCCACTACCGCCACCCAAAGCAAAATACCTCACCACCTCCACCCACTCCCCTCCCGCCAAACTCATGGGAACAAAATGTACCCACGGCCGCAGCCACCCGTCGTCGTGCCACTCGCGAAACACGGCCCACTTGTACACGAGCGAGCGGCTGCGCAGGAGCGCGTAGAAGCGGCCCGAGAAGGCGTTGCCGTCCGCGTCAAGGACGTGCTTGTGCCGGTAGGCGGCGGATTGCGGGACGTATGGGGACAAGGGTAGAAGCGCGGATTGGGAGGAGCAGGCGGAGGGGGAGCATTGGCCGATGTGGGTGAAGGAAAGGTTGAAGATGTGTGAGAGGCGGGAGAGGGGGAGGGGTTGAGGGGTCCATTCTTCTTCTTTCACTTTTGTTGCTCCTGCTGGAGTTGAGGTGGTTTGGGAGGAGGAGGAGAGGGAAGAGGTGGCAGTTGAGGACCCAGAGCCCGGCGGACTCAAAATCAACACCTCCTCCGTCTTCGAGTTCAACCTCATCACCAACCTCTGCCGATGGTGCCTTCTCCACCCCTCCCCCTTCGCATACCCTCCGGTCGTCGACCCCCGCCAGTACAGACTATCCAGTTTCTCCTCCCACTCGCAATCCTCCTCCTCGTCGTACTCTACCATCCCCACCCAGTACCACGGCGAGGGGTACAGGATGTCGGCGTACGTCGAGACCTTGCTCTGCGAGAACACCGGCGCAAGATGCTTGACCACCGAATATGCATTCGGGCTTTGGAAGAAGCCGTGCCGCTCGCGTACGGACGGGGAGAGGCACACGTCCGACATGGCCGTCCAGTTTCTGACGAACCCGCCCAGCGGGCCGACAGCGTACGTCGCCACGTCGTCGTACCCGTCCACTTCCTCTTCCACGATCCGTGCCGGCGAAGACGGGGGACACGCCATCCTGGAATCCGGCCAAACATTCCGCCGCGACGCAGTGATGAACATGCTTGTCCTCCCCTCGACCACCTCTCCAAACCCCTCCTCAGCATCAACAGCCCGGGTAGTCCCAATCCCCAACAACCCCCCATCATCCTCCTTCTCACCGTCCGCCGGACGCGTAAACTCGTTCCTCACCCCCCCATTAGCAACCCTCCTCCCTGCCCTCCTCATCCTCTCCCTCCCCGTCCTCACCAACCCCTCCATCTCCTCCCCCAACACCACCACCCGCGGCTCATCCATCAAATTAAACCCCAACTCACAATCCGGCAACCACCGTACAAACCCCTGCATCATCTCCACGATCGCCTCTCGCATCCACTCCCTCCCCTCCTCCACCTCCGTCGCCTCCACCACCCGTCCATTCCTGATCATAATTCCCAAAATCTGGTTCTCCAGGTTACTACTAATCGCTTCCCGTGCCCTCTTGCGCACCGTCCCCGGCCGCAAGCCCCAAAACGGCGCGAGCAGGTCGTGGATGGTATCAAACTCGTCCACCAACACCACGCCCCTCTCTTTTGCAAAGGCGAACCACTTGTCGAAATGCGGCGGCGGAGGCAGGCCGTCATATCTGCGGCGGTATTCGCGGACCGCTTCTTCCAAAGTCTTCGACTGTCTCGCTACGAGGGCGTCAAACTCAGCTTCGGCCGAGACAATAAGCTGATGGATCGGATGGATGGCGGCATCCGGGAGCGGAGGGGGGAGGGTACCCCGGATGCCGGAGGGGAGGGTGACGATCGGTTGGTGGGGGTTGGTAGCTTGGATGTCGTTGAGATTGGGGGAGTCGGAAGAGGACGGGGTGGGTAAATCCAGCGGGAGGAGCTTGAAGCGACTGTTTCTGTGGTTGCGCCCGCGGGGACCGGGGTTGGTGATTTCGAATATGAGGAGGGTGGTGGCGATGATGAGGGCAAAGACTGCTAGGGAGCCCAGGGTCCGGAGGCAGGGGAGTATGGTTGAAATCACTCGTCGCATTTTGATGCTTGATCTGGATGTATATATGTACTCCGTCGGTACCTGGCAGTTGTTGGTTTATCTTGATGCTGGAGTCAAGGTTCTCAATTGGGCCCTGAGTCTCTCATGGTCGGGATACAAGGTGCGTATTCATGATTAGTAGGAAATACGAAGGATTGTGTAGAGTGTAGGGGACAGGTTCTAGGTTAGATGAACGGTGAGGGTGGTGAGGTTAAGGACTGAGGTCTTATTTACACTCCTGAACAGGGAGATTTGTTTGGTTTGAGAGTGACACGGTGACGGGCCAACCCTGCCATGACTCGAATACGTCAAAAGGTCTTCCATCATGTCTGACCTGCAACTTCCATGTATGTGGAACTGGGAATAACGCCGAGGAAGCAACAAGGTAATGACTTCAAGAGTTTGCATGTCACCGAGCCCTCCATGCAGACGCCAGATCACGTTTGACAACTGCGGCCATGGGTCCACAATGCCGGCCGATCTATTCACTCAAGGGGTATCATCAAACGCAGTTAAATCCCACGCCCGAACGGGCAAAACAGACTTTTGTGCTTTTTGGGTCTCTCCTCAAATCCGCTCGTCTCTCATTTAACTTTTGGTTTGTTTGTCTAGTAGAAGAAGCCAATGATCTTGCCAGCAACGTGCTTGCGACGGGCCTCCTCGTGGTCCATGATACCAGCCGAGGTGGTGAGGATGACATAGCCGAACTGACGGGCAGGCAGAAGCTTGACAACCCACTTCTCGAGCTCGGCGAGACGGACGTTGTAGCGGGGAGAGATGACACCGCACTTGTTCAGGCTACAGACAGTGTCAGTGACCAGCTTTCAATGTCTGGATGGGAAAAAGAAGTTACTGACCGGCCGTTGAGCTGGACAACGATCTTGCCGCTGCGGTGGTTGTCGACCTCCTCAAACTCGCCAATGTAGCCTAGACAGCAACTTGTCAGCAAAATGTTGCGCGAGATTAAACATTTGCCGATACAGGCAAGCCCCGGAAACGTGTAAGACCCTCGCATTGGTGTTTAATTTCTCGGCAACTTAAAGGGCGTCGATCGTGGAGCAGACGAGACCGAAGCCTAGTTATCATGCCGAAGTTTTTAGGGTGCTGAGGGTCTTGTGCGTTCCGCTGGAGCTGCCTGTGGTCGTCGTCATCGGAAAAAAGGGCGTGGCATACCGTGGCGCTGCATGACCTGCAGGAACTTGACGATGACCTTGGAGGAGGGGCGGATCAGGACCTGGCGCTTGCCGGCCTTCTCGGCGTTGTTGATGCTGTTCAGAGCATCGTGCAGGACGGAGGTGCGGACCATTTTGGCGGTGTTGTCGAGAGGGGGGAGATTCTCAAATCGTTACGTAGAAATGAGGTATCTGCCAGCGAAGACGAAATCGCGCCAATGTTAGCCTTCCGAGGCTCGATGAGCGTGGAGAGTGCCCTCATTGACGGTCGCAAGAGGGTTCTGCCTGCTCAGTTGCCGATGAGGAAGAGGGTATCACGGGTTGGTTGACCATTTGATTCAACCTGCCTGTGATGCCTCTCCTTGGCCTTCGCGAAAGGCATCTTCCTGTTGACGAGTCATTTTGGCGGTTGGGAGTTTACTACATACCTCGAGGGTGGTGGGTTGCCTGCTTGATGCCGGTGATGCTGATCAGGTCGAGTCGAGGAGGAGCTGGAAGTTGCAAAAGTTCACCACCAGAAAAATGGACTAGGAATTTCGAGGTGTGGTGGTCCGTGCACGGCAGTGGAAACTTGCCCTAACGACCTGAATTGGTTTTAGGCCTGTCCAAATCGGTACTAGTGCGTTTTCTGCCGTCGAATTGCAACCACCACACAAATCCAATTGGGTGGGGCGTCCAGGCCACACACAACCTGGAATTCCGTCCTTGAACTTCGCTCCCTCCAACCCACGAAGAAAAAAAAAGATCCCTCTTCCCCATCAACCAACTTCAACTCTTCGAGGATCGTAACCGACAGCTTACCGCAACACACAACGTCAAGATGGTAAGCCAGCCCATCCCATGCCCAATCCATCCATCATTCTTCGCCAACACCGACAATGTTTTCCTTGCTGGCAACAATATCTACAATTCCAAACCCAAAAGCAACCCCGCGCTAACACATAACTTTACACAGTCGGACGTAGAAGAGACCAACGCCCCCGGCGCCGAGGAGGTCGAGGTGTCGGCCGAGGCCACCAAGGGCCAGATGTCGGTGCTTGACGCGCTCAAGGGCGTGCTCAAGCTTTCCCTGATGCACGACGGCCTTGCCCGCGGCCTGCGCGAGGCTTCCAAGGCCCTCGACCGCCGCCAGGCTCACATGTGCGTCCTCAACGAGTCCTGCGAGGAGGAGGCCTACAAGAAGCTCGTCATCGCCCTCTGCTCGGAGCACAAGATTCCCCTCATCAAGGTCCCCGATGGCAAGCAGCTCGGCGAGTGGGCTGGCCTTTGTGAGTGATCCCGAAGAAACAGGACAAGACATGATATGGATGGGATGGTGCTAACCATGACACGTACAGGCGTCCTCGACCGTGAGGGCAACGCCCGCAAGGTTGTCAACTGCTCTTGTGTCGTGGTCAAGGACTGGGGTGAGGAGTCGCAGGAGCGCTCCATCCTCCTCAACTACTTCCAGCAGGAGGCGTAAAGGGGTCGTCGGCGTCCGCACATGCAACCACCAAAGCAGGCAAAGGGGTCTCTCGGCATTTCCGCCCTCCGGATTGGGATGGATGATGACGAGGAGATGGATGGGTAACAACACGACGGCTGGAGTTTCGGGCAGGGTTGTTCTTCTACGACGGCCGGCACGAAACGGCCTGATGATGACGATGACATGTTGCTCGGGTTGACTCGGGTTCATTTCGCTGGCTGGGAAAACGGACACACGGAAAACGGACGGCGGAATGGCAGTAGGAACCTCGCGGTGGCGCGGTTACCCCATCATTGCATAGCATGGAGGACTCGGCGAGACCAAAAATACAAAAAAGACACCCCGCCACACTGGGCGTCCGGTTGGCACCAATTCTCTTTTTCTTGTTCTCTGCATGCGTACTACTATTTGCGGCCCTCGACCATGATGATGTGATAGCCAAACTGTGTCTTGACCCTTTCATACACTGGTTGATTGACGGTGCTTGGAGCAAGGTTGAAGGCCACCTCCTCGAACTTGGGGTCCAAATTCCCCTTGGACTGCCACCCGAGAGAGCCTCCTGGAGGATGTGTGTGAGCATGTCCGTGACCATCTAAGCCTGTAGAGAAGAGAGAGAGAAACAGAGAAACTTACCAGCCTTTGCCTTATCCTCCGACATCTCCTTGGCCACCTTGTCGAAACTCTCACCGTTCTTGAGCCTCTGCATGGCCTCCTCGCTTTTGCTGAACTTTTCGCACTGTTATTGTTGAACAACACCACCGTCAGCCACATCAGCAAAAAATAGGTAACTACATACACACTTCTGAGAGTCCCAGATTAGTGTGGATGTGGACAGGTAGGTAGCCAGGTATGTATGGCAGCTTGCCTGACCTGAGTCAAGCACAAAAAGAAATACCAAGCAGATATGAAGTGAAGTAAGGAGTAGGTGTAGGCTGTAGGTGTTGGTGAGAGGGGATACTCCTGTATGTACATACCAAGATATGCCGAACATTAATGCTCTGCGCTCCCTTCAACTTGGTAGCCTTCCCACTGTCCTCGGCATTGTCGTTCTTGCCCTTCTTGCCCCCGGCCGCCTTGCCGCCCTTGTCGTCTTTCGAGTCCTTTTTGGAGGGTTGAGGTTTCTTGTCTTTGCCCATTGTGTTGTCGTCGTCGTCGAGTCGAGTGTTTTCTCCTTCTTTCTTTTTACCTTACTTAGGTGGTTGGGCCAGGGGTGTTTGGTGGTGGTGATCTCACGCTCAGGATTGACTTCGGTCTGAGGTGAGGTGAGAGCATTCACGTGGGGGATGAAAGGCAGTGTATTGCCCCTCTCTCATGGCCCTCAAATGATGAGTGGGTTAGGGTTGGGTGTGACGTTGGCTTCATAGCTTCGGCTCGTCTCTCACTTCAAAGAAACGCCAGATACTCCGTACAACCGACTGTTTACACTGAGTCATCTTCATCTCACACTCCATCAAGATATTGTGGAAAGCTCGGATTGATAATAAGTACTAGTACGTATAGCATCATGACATTTAAACAACAAAAACCCACACATCTCTATAGGTATCCGTTCCCATCCTCCCCCTAACACACTCAAGAACGGACGCCAAACGAACAACACAACAACCAAAAAAACAAGCAACTGTATCCCAGAAACCACGCTATGCTACCTACCAGACTATTAAGCAACGAAGAAAAAAGAAGAAACAAAATAAGAATAAAAAGAGGGCGGCATACCACTCAACCCTGGAATCATAATCATAGCATCACAAGTGTCCACCCCACCCAAAACAACTTGCATGCCCTCACGATCCTCCCCCCACCCCTTCTTACTTTACTTAATGCACCCCCCCATTCACCTTCCCCCCTTTCGTCGGGCTCGCGCGCCCGCTGCTCACGCTCACCGGCCCGTCGCCAATCAACTGGTCCATAAACTTGATGTAATCGTACTGGGCCTGGCCGCGGTCGCTCTGCAGGTCCGGCCCGTGGTGGGGCGGCATGATCTCGACCAGCTTTTCGATCACGTCGTCGGGCACGAGCGAGTGGCGCAGGTCCATCTCTGTCACGTAGGGCTTCCCGTCCGCCACCTCCCGGAAGCTCTGGAACACCTGCTCCGCCGTGTTCTGGTCCTCGGTTACGTCCACCATGAACCGGATGAACTGTTCGAACGTCACCCTGTCGCGCCCGCCCGAGGTTTCTACGAAGTAATCGTGCATTTCTTCTTCCGAAAAGATGAGCCCCAGCGAGGCCAGCGCCGCGCTAAACTCGATTTCCGACAAGCAGTTGGTGCCGTCGCGGTCGAAATGCCTAAACACGCTCTCAAACTCCTCGAGCTGGATGGGCGTCAGGTTGGTCATCTCGCGCGCGACGATCTGGTTCTCGAGGAAGGCGAGCTTCTTGGACACGGACGACTTGACGAGGGAGAGCTCGTAGCAGAGCTCATCGTACGTGTACGTGGTGAAGTCGTTCTCCTCGATGTTGGCTTCCTGGCACTTGGCGTCGACGGCCTCGATGGTCTTGAGATAGGCGTCGAGCGGAGGCAGGTTTTGGGACAGCTTGCGGACGTGGTGCAGCTGGTCTTCGGCGTCGCCTTCGAGACCGGAGATGGCGAGCTGGATGGTGTTGAGGGCCAGCGCGAAGTCGTTGGCTTTGTCGGCGAAGGATTTCCGGAGCGCGTTTTTGATGCTGTGCAGGGTTGGTTAGTGGTGTTTTTGTTGGGCGAACGGGGGATAATGGGTGGTTACGTACTCCCTGATGGTCTCGTTGATCAACTGTCCCCGGGCCATTTCGGCCTTGGTCAAGTTGGCCCATTCTTGGTCAAGCACCTCCAACTTGAGATGAGCCGGGGGTTCGTACGGCCTCAGCCGGTACGTGCCCAACTTCGTCTTGATGTTTCCCAACAACGTGGCCAGCTCGCTCCTCTCCGCTACCCACTCCCGCTTGAGCCCGCGCTTGTATTCGGCAAACTTGGCGGCCTGGGCTTTGGCATCAGCGTAGGTGCCCTCGAACGTCGCCTGGCGCCAGCTCTGCATCTGCTCGCGAATCGCCTTCAGCAGCGCCGCCATCCTGCGCTCATAGGCGCTCTGCATATCCCACGCCCCGCGCATGTTGTTGACGAACTTTTCGACGCGGCGACCCGCGTTCTCGACCTTCTCCATCTGCGAGAAGGCGTGGAACCAGTAGGCAATGTACGTCATCAGACTGCGCTCGTCGGGCTTGGCCACGTCGCACACGTCCTCGACGTCGAGGAGCTTGGGGATGCCAATCTCGCGGTGGGCAATGTCGAAGGCGAGCTGCATGTTGCCGCGGTGGTCCGACTTGTCGAGCTTGTCGTAGTCGATGAGATCGGGCCGGTGGATGTCGAGGAGCGCACAGAACGCCAGGCCGTCGTTCCAGCTGGTGCTGAAGTCGCGCACGTCAACCTCGTCGTAGCAGGCGGTTTTGCGTTGGCACCAGAGCAGCAGGCCCTCCTTGGCCGTCATGCCCTCTTCGTTGATGTCGTTGATTGTGAAGCGCAAAATCAGCGTCCATATCAGGCCGAGTATGATTTTTCGATTCCCGTCCACGACATCTTCGGCGCCTATGTTTGTCATTTGGATGCCGCGCGACTTGATGAAGTCGAGGGCGATGTTTGCGTTTTCGAAGCGCTGGACGCGCAGCTTGGGTTTGGCGGCATAGCGGCCTAGGGACTCGCCCGAGAGGCATTCGAGGAGGTGGATGAGGAGGACCTTGGGGTTGGAGAGAGCGCGTCAGGGGATCGATTCTCTGAGGATGCATCGTTTTTCGAGGCTCTTTCAAGGGGGGCAAATCAAGAACACGTACGCCATCAGAAAGGTCCTTCACCAGATCCTTAACCACCAGATTCCGGACCTCGAGCTTTGTGTTGAGCCATTTGGTAAAGGTCTTTTGCTGGACGGTGACCCATTGTTGTTGTTCGGCGTAGGCCATCTTGTTTGTGAGGGAGGAGGGAGCGGGGATCTCGATGAGGATGTGCAGTTTAGTGCTGTCGGCCGTGGTGGTGCTTGTGTTGGGGTCCTGGCACAGCTGCTGCCGCCATCGGCTTTTGGGGGGTCGTTTGCGGAAGAGGTGGTACTGTTTGGGCGGTCTGGTTGGCAGCGAGGATGACGATGTTGTTGTTCCCGTCACATTCTGGCGTCGCTGGAGCTTCCCTGCGTCTACTAGCTGCATCTTGACTTGACAACGGCCCGCCACGATCAGGCCCGAGTGCCCCGCCGGGTCCCCACTGTGCCAATATCCTGGATCCGAAAGGCGGCCTCTTGGCTGGACTGGCCCTGGCTGCCCTGGCTGCCCTGGATTTCTTGTTTGACTTTAATTGGACGGCACCTCCTGAACTCGGGTCGATTGCCGGATCCTCTGGGCCTGAATAAACAAGATGAAGGCAGCGATTGGGCTGAGAAGAGATGCCACAATATTGCAATTTTTGTCACTGTGGTCATGTTGGTTGGAATTCCAGCAACTCCCGTCCAGGGGCTCCATCTTGTTCATTAAGTATGTATCCTCTGCGAGCCCGAAGACCATCCGACTCTTTGTTCCTGTTGATCGTGTCTGGGTTTCAGACATGTCGAGTCCGTCGATCAGCCGGGTCATCACATTCTCATGCCGTGCTGGCTGGCCAATGGAGCACACTTTACATTCCTTGGACTCCTCAGATACTGTTTGACAGAATTAGCCTACATTGAAATCCAGGCGGCATCTGACTATTTCTATGACCCTCTGCTCCTTTCTTACGTCGGCTTTGGTAGACTTCCGGGAGCGCATGTTGGGTCAGCCATGGTTCCAGGTTGGGTCATTATCAATACCCTTGAGACTTTAAGGAGATGATAAGCCTTTTGGCTCTGGTGGGAGACAGGATGCTGAACCAGAACTTGTGAGAGGAATGCTTTGCCAAAAGCCCATACCCTTGGTAGTGTGTTGTTCATGCGGTGAGTGATGCGTTATCAGCACCACGTTGATGTGGACCCGGACGCAAGAAAAGGTCATTACCTGCATCCCGAGAGAAGCCAGATCTTCACTCACATTGATGACCCGGACCAGAGAGCACTTGACTCCTGGTGATGGCATTGGTAATCCTTTGATCCCCTGATTTCAGATGTTCGGATTAGGGATGCAGTCCCCCATTCACAGAGTGCCCAGCACTCATGTGTTCTTCCAGGCCAGATAGGCAGATCTGACATAGAAATGACCACCTCACGTGCATAGTGTCGGTGAGGTGTGTCCCCCTGCTCAAATGTCCAGATGGAACCTCTTCCATGTGTGCACTTCATCTGCTTTGACAACCTGGAATCCCCCAGAGATCCGGATTCAGGGGCAAAGAAAGTCCAGAACACACAAGTCACCTGAATGGATGCATGACATCCATGAATGACGAGTCACCTGCAACCTAGATGTAGGTAACCTTGCAGTCAAGTGTCTTGACCGCGCAACCCGGAATCCCGCGAAGCAGACCCACCCATGGCCGTGCTGGGCTCCGTCCGGGGTTCGTCCGGGTTCCGTGCCCAGACCAACGTCCCTCGGGGCCCAGCCCGATCCTGCCAGCTGGTGGGCCGGCCTCGTCCCAACTTCGGACGAGTTTGGCAGGGCGGTGAAGGTGGGGCCATCCGCGCTGTGCACGGCCCCACATACCCCGCGATTCTGCCGTCGCACTTTTCGGCCATTTCTACTTTGGGAATTGGAGCTCCGACTTCTCTCCATCTTTCTGCAACAACAACCGCGACTTCAACCTCACCATCGCGGAATCCATCGCCACAACCCACAACAACACCAGGTATGTGAATCATTTCGATATCCTCTATAGTCTTCAATTCCTTCAATCCCTTCAATCCCCCCTGTTTCTTTTTTTACAATCGCCGGTCGCGGAATTGATCCGCGACCGGCGATTCACCACCTGTGGTACCAACCTCCAAGTCCCGACCCGCGATCCACAGCCTGCGATCCATGACCTACAAGCCATGGCCTTTGATCTGTGACCTGTGACCCGCGGCCTGCGATTCACAATCATCAACAGAGGGGCAATCGGCAAAGGAGTCATCGGCAGAGGGTTGAGCGATGGGCAGAGAGGTTGGTCATCATCAGAGGGGACATCCATGACCGGTGGTCCTTGACTTGTGATCTGCAGTCGCCGGCGGAGAGGTCATCATCAGAGGGCCATTGGCAGAGAGGCCATGAGTACAGCGGCCGTCCAGGTCGGCCAAGAGGTTCAAAACTTCAAAGGCGGCATCTTTGCTGCTATGTTCTCCCCTTGGCCGAATCCGCAGCTCTCTTGCACATCCCGGATTTCTTTTTCATTTTCTGATTTTTTTTCTTTCATTCTTTTTTTTCACATCTGATCTATGTCATCTCATTTTGTGCGCTGCCTGAAGGTTCACTTTTTGTGAGCTTGAAGGTTTAGGTTTGGCTGATTTTGGCCACAACTGATCTTCGCACACTGTTCCTTTCCTTTTGTTTACTTATTTCTGGATGCGGACCCACCGACTTTTTTTCTTTTCCTCTTCTCTGCCTGTCCGCTTTCCACTCACACAACTGACACAAAACCTCACCCACACACAGCTCTGCAACTGACATCCGCAACATCAACGCCCACACACCCGCGACGACTTGTCAACAGCGACAATGTCGTCCCATCGCCGCTCCACGCACGTGCCGGCCGTGCGTCTGGAGACCGAGAAAAGTCTCGGCATCACCCAGCGCCGCGCCCCCCTCAACTTCGCCTGGACTGGCGACATTCGTAAACGGTAAGTATCAACCCACTCTCTGCTCCCCCTTCTCTTCTCTTCTTTATCGTGTGGTGAGCGGGCCCTCGTCCTCGCCGGCGTCATCTTCGTGATGAAACGCATGGTGGTTGCCGACTCCGGTCGATCCCACCCCGCTTGGTGCCTCTCGGCGCATCAAGATTGATCCCATCAATCCGGATCCAGACCCGCACCTGGTTATTACACTCTGGACTGCTCAGAGCTGTAAGACCAATTGGAGCGATCAGGTCGATTCGATGGGTCGACTCGATGTGACCGACCAGGTAACTGGGTCGATTGGAGAACCAAGACCGAGTCGAAGTGGCCAGGTCGAAGATCAAGCCTCTTCGATCATGTTTCTTTGATGACGTCGCGGAATCCATCATTGCGTCGCAGAATCTATCATCGTGTCGCGGAATCCATCATCAGGTCGAGTGGACAACCGAATCAACCGACTCAAGCGATCAGTTCCATTTGCTGATCGAGCGGGCCTTGCTTCATCATTGACTTGAAATGAGTCGACTTCTTTCACTTCAGCTTTCTTCAGAATCAATCTTCCAAGCTAACATTTCGCAGCTACACCGACTTTCAGGTCTTTGAGATCGACAAGCAAGGCAACGTGCTTCATCTTCACGACTTCAAGGAGTACCAACCTGCTACCCCGGTTACCCAGGTACGTGTTTTTTACAGATCCATCCCCAATCTGTTTCCATACATACTCTTTGCCCGGGCATCCACGCTCAAGATCTTCCCATTCATACTGATCGCTCCAAGTCCATTCAGGGTCCTGCCATTCAGGGTCCTGCCCAGGAGAATGAGGTTCAGGTCATCGAAATCCCCGAGCATGACCGCGAAGCCCTCGAGCAACTCATTGGCAAGGATGCCGCTGAGAAGCTCATTTCCCTCGATAAGGACAATCAGCTTCGGAAGGAGATCCCCCAGGATCAACGCACCGTGAAGCTCGACCCCGTGACTGATCGCGGCAAGCGTGCGACCATTCATCAGGTTAGTTGTTCCCTTTTCTCACCGAATAAGGAGACCTGGGCTCACGCCTCCTGTAGGAAATCCGCCGCATCTTCCACTCTCGTTTTGAGACCGTCGCGGATCCGTCCGGTGTTATCACGGTCAGCCTTTCCAAGTTCGCCAACAAGTCGCGGTTTGGACAAGGCAATCGCGCCAATCGCTACCCCCAATTCCGTGAGGCCATCCCGGGCCGCGGTAATTATCTTCACCTTACCTTGTACAAAGAGAACAAGGACACCATGGAGGCCGTCAACACCATTGCTCGCCTCTTGAAGATCAAAGCCTCCAACTTTGGTTTTGCGGGCACCAAAGACCGCCGTGCTGCCACCACGCAGCGCATCAGCATCTTTGGCCAGAAGCCGCGCGACCTCATCTGGATGAACACCCGCATCACGAATGTTCGTGTGGGCGACTTTGCCTTCTCTCCCAACGGCATCGAGCTCGGTGACCATGCCGGCAACGAGTTCGTGATCACGATCAAGAACTGTGAGCCTCTTATTGGCGAGGATTGTTCTCTTCTCCAGAAGATGAAGATGATCCAGCAAACCGTTAAGTGCGGACTTGCCTACCTCAAGCAGCATGGCTACATCAACTACTTCGGCCTCCAACGCTTTGGAACCTACAATATCGGTACCCACTTGTTGGGCATGAAGATCCTCCAAGGCGATTTGCAGGGGTTCATTGATGACGTGCTTCACGTTGATCAGGCTCTGCTGGACATTGTCCTGAACACCCCGCAACACTCCTATGGCATTGACAACCCAGTCATGCAAGACGACCTGAATCGCGCGCGTGCGATTACGACTTGGAGGACCACCAAGCGTGCTGATGCCGCTCTGGAAATCATGCCCAAACGCTTCAGCACCGAGGCTGCCATCATCCGCCATCTGGGTCGGAACCCGAATGATTTGGTTGGCGCAATCCTCAGCATCACGCGCGGCATGCGTATGATGTACATCCACGCCTACCAGTCCTATGTCTGGAACTTTGTTGCGACGCGCCGCTGGGCCAAATTTGGCTCCAAGGTCATCGAAGGTGACCTCGTCTTTGTTAAGGAAGCCTTGATCCCGACCGGTCCCAAGGCCGACATGAACCCCTACGCTCAGAATGACGAGGACTGCAAGACGGTTCGCCCTCTCACGGCTGAGGACATTGCCAGCGGCAACTACACGATTGACGACATTGTCCTGCCCTTGCCCGGATACGACGTCGTCTACCCTGCCAACGAAATCGGCGACTACTACCGTGAGTTTATGGGTCGTCCCGAGAACGGCTCACTGGACCCTGACAACATGCGCCGCCAACAGCGCGACTTCAGTTTGTCTGGTGCCTACCGGTACCTCATCGGCCACTTTCTTGGTGAGCCTGAGTTTGCTGTACTCCCATACCGCGACGACACACAGCAGCTGTGGCCCACGGACCTGGATGTGGTGACTCAAAAGAAGCTGGACGAAATCGCTGAAGCTGCTCCATCCATCTCGGAAAAGGACACCACTGAGATTGCCAACCGCTGGGGGAACCCTACTCGGAGCGTTGTCGAGTTTGATAAGGCCGTTGATGCAGCTATGGAAGAGCAGCGGCGTCAGGCGCAACTTCGACGCAAGGCCGAAGGCTTGCCTGAGACCAATGTTGTCCGGACTCAAGAAACTTGGATCCAGACTGGGGTTGATGGCAATTTCAAGCGCATTAAGATTGCTCGCCACCACCAAGTCGTTGAGAATCAAATCGGTGACGCCAACGCTGCTACCGACACCAACGAGACCATCAACACTGAGCCTACGCCTGCTGCCACTGGTGCGCCGGTCCCCACGGGCGACCAGCCGAGCTTGCCTGTTGGACAGCTCTTGACTGACGGCCCGATCCCTGTGATCACCGTCCCCAAGGAGACGACTCCTGCGCCTGCTGTCCGCAGTGTTTCTGAAGCTTACTACGCCCAGGCAGGCTTGGCTCCTTACTTTGGACCGCTTCCTTCTGGGATCGACACGGAGCTTGGCAACACCACTCTGGCTTTGCCCAGCACTGAGCAGACGCTGGCTCCTACCCCGCTGACCATGGCTCCCATCCAGCCGTCTCTGGGCGCCATCGAGCAGACGCTGGCTCCTGCTCAGCAGGCTTTGGTCTCGACCCAGCCGACTTCTGGTCCGGTTTCACAGCCCACCCAGGGCTCCGTCAGCAACAGCGATCCAGCCTTGACCCTCGACCTGAAGGCTTACCTCGAGGAGCATGCCCGCAAGGCCGAAGAGAAGCAGGCTCAAGAGGAGGCCAAGACGTTGTTGGAGGTGAAGGAGGCGGCTCAGCCCACGCCTGAGGTGCCCATGACCCGCGGTGACCACATGATGGCATGGATCCTTGGCAAGGTGGACAAACCTCCCAAGTTCACCTTCAACCCAGATCGCAAGGCTGTTTCTACTCCGACTGGCCCGAGGGCTCTTGTCGACGCCGAGAAGGCCAAGTCCGCTGCCGTTTCG
Organism: Mycothermus thermophilus; assembly: GCF_041956435.1. Lineage (NCBI taxonomy): Eukaryota > Fungi > Ascomycota > Sordariomycetes > Sordariales > Chaetomiaceae > Mycothermus > Mycothermus thermophilus. The sequence goes on from NW_027191427.1 coordinate 816,528, forward strand.
TCGCCGTACGAGCCCGGAAAGCTCGTCAACGGTATCAAGGTGCCTCGCTTGCAGCGCGCGTGCGACAACCCGCTGGCCAAGGAGCCGGAGATCGATGAGAGCCTCATCGGTCCCTTCGACAACAAGATTGCTGTCGTCCTGAAGTTCCAACTCAAGGTCAGCAATTACGCCACCATCGTTCTGCGTGAGCTGATGGGCACCACTGCTGAGGAGCAGGCTCATTGAGCGCCCGTTTTTCTGGCGGCATGAGGTTGAGTATCTGCTCCCTCGCTGCCCGGCGCTAGACGGGACTTGAGCCACCTGTCACGACATTTCTTTCGGCAAATCTGTTGAGATATTCGCCCACACGCTGCGGGTCATCGTCTGTTTCTTCTTCTCCTGTTCTTTTCCCTATTTGTTCGACCCATCATCGACATTTCGCCCTGAGGTGTGCGCACACACATCATCCACATCATCTACACGGATATCGGGAGACACACACCAAAAAAAGTTCGGTTCGGCCTTTTGTCTTCTGGGTTGGGTCATAGATCGATCTTCCAGACTTCCGGCTTCGGCGTTGGGCATTAGAAGGGAACCATGGCGCAAGCAAGACTGGCACGGACATCATGATGACTTTTTTTTTCTTTCTTTCTTTTCCGACTATGTATTGATGGATTGGCGCATGGTGGGATTTGATGGACATGGGCATGGGATACATGGATCGGATCGGCGCGGCATCACTTCTGGGCTTTGTCGGAATTGTTTTTCCTTTTTCACCCTCGAGAGATACCTCCCATTTCTCTCTCCTTTCCAGGCTTTCTCCTCCTCTCTGGGTCGGTTCAGGTCAGGTCAGGTCATTCGGGTCTCTGCACTTTCAGCGAGACGGAATTTAGACGGACGGACGAACAGACTGATGATGATGATGGGTGGATAGAAGAAGATGGATTGGGTTTGGGGCGGGATTCTTCTGATTCTTCTGGGAGGGAAAGGGATTTGTCATGATTAATTTTCTTTGCAAGGTTTCCTGATGGGACACGGAACAACAAACTCTGAATCGGATCCGACGCAGCCTCGCATAATTCTTTCTCTAGCTGAGCGGTTGACTTGGCTGGCTGGCCAGATAGCGAGTGGGCATGAAATGGATCTGACATTTTACAATTTTGATGATGACGCGGTGATTTGAGTGAAATGTCTTTATGTGTGATGTGATTCCTAACTTGCCAAATGGGAAGTGTTGGTACTGCTCTTCCTGCTAATGGTGACCCTCTTCATTCCATGCTTCCTTCAGGTTTTGTTTCGACTAAGTACATACCTTACATAGGTCAGGCAGGTGTAATACAACTGGACATGTTCGCTTTGTTCACTCATTCTACCTACCTACCTACCTACCTACTCCTATCTTTTCTAGGGATAGAGGCATGTACAGTACATACCTGGTGGTAGCTATTGTGTCCCCCGGTCCTCTCTTGTCCTCCTGTTGTCCATCCATTTCCAAATGAAATCACCGAAACCTGAGGAACCATGAACCTGGAATCAAGAACTCCAAGAGCAATGAATTGGTGTAGGTAAGGGGTAATCAAGCACGGTGACTGACAATGATAGGAAAGCCAGCTCCCCTATCCTCTTTCACATTTTCCCCTTGCTATTTCTCTCTCTTTACTCGCCCAATCTCGCTTTCTTTATGTGTAAAGTAGCTAACAATGACCATGCCATACCAACAAACCAAAAAACCAGAGCCGAACCAAAAACAACAAAAAATACATAAAGCCCTTCTCTACCAAAGTAAAGTAAACCAAAAAAAGATAAAGTGGTAAGTATGTAAGTAGTACGTATCGTAGATAGGTACGTAGGTAGATGAATGAATCGTGTCATGATCGGAGTGGACAAGCGGGTGGGCGGGCGGGCAAACGCGATGGCGGGAAATCTCATCCTCACCACTATCGCCTCGTCATCTACCTACCCAACAAGGGGAAAGATCAGACGATACCTCTTCCGCCCACCACACCAAGCTGCACCACCTCCCACTCCGCTACCGTCACCACTGCCCTTCTCATCATCTCTCCTCCCAAACAACCACCTGGTTGTACGCCCGAGCTTGATATGCCAAGCCCTGCGTCCTACTCCTGGTTCTGCTCCTGCTTTTGCATCTGCTGCTGCTTCTCCCACTACTACATCTCCTGTAGTTTCCCTTCCCCGTGCGCTCTACGCACCCTGAGACGGCTGATTCTCGTCCCAGCCCCAGACCTGCGCCAGGTAGCGGCGCATGTTGACGCGCTTGGACCTCATGTCCACCATCCACGGGTGTTCGAGCATGCGCCAAGGGGTTGCGCGGCGGGATTGTTCCTTTTCGAGGCTGGATTGAGTTGAAGAGTGGTTAGTTTGACAAGCCAAATTCAGAATCATTCCTTAGACAGGGAGAAAAAAACATACCAGCAGTCGATGAAATACTTGAAATTAGCACTCCAATAAATTCCCGCCTCCGGCTCATCCTTCAGCTTCGGGGTTGGGTGCTTGACAATGTACGTCAACAAATCCAGCGGGGTAGCGCGGGGCTGCATCTCGGTGCCGTCCGCAGGGAACGGGAACCGGTGCTGCGCCACCTCGAGCAGCGTGATGCCCGTGGACCAGACGTCCGAGGTGATGGTGTACGACTGGCCCGTAATGCGCTCGGGGGCCATGTAGTAGCTGGTGCCGATAAACGTGCTGGCGTCGCCCTTGGTGCCGAACTCGCCCGAGACGCCGAAATCGCAGAGCTTGACGTCGCCGTTGCGGCACAAAAGGATGTTGCTCGGCTTGATGTCACGGTGGATGATCTTCTTGGAGTGCAGGTACGTCAGGCCCTGGAGCACGCCCTCGGCCACCTTGCCCAGCACCTTCTCGCCGGTACGGCCGCCGAGGCGCTTGACTTCTTTGTAGATGCTGTCGAGGGAGCCGCCTTCGCAGAACTCCATGGCGATGGCAATGGTGGCGGTGGAATGGTCGATGAAGGTGCCGTAATAGCGGCAGATGTGTGGTGAGACGCAGTGCTTGTTGAAGCCCATCTCGCGGACAATTTGTTTTCTGGCATCCGGGTCCGGATTTGCTGTGATGATCTAGAGGACGAAAAAGCTCGTCAGCAAAGAGATGTCCCTCCCCCGCCCGGCTGATAAGAAAAAGTACGTTGACATACCTTGAGGGCAAATATGGTGTTGTGCCCCTTCAACTTGCATTTTGTCACGGCGCCGCCAGCGCCCTCGCCCAAACTCCCGAGCTCGATGATCCTCTTTTCCAGGTTGACAATCTTCCAGCCGTCCTCGTCGAGTTCCTCGACATCTGCGTTCCTTGCCCTCTCCCGGGTGGCCTCGTCAAAGCTTTCTAGCGACTCCCCATCCACATCCATGCTCTCGCTGGCATTGGAGTAGAGAGACCCGACCGCCGAGACGGGGTCACCCGTTTGCCTGCCTATCCCGTATTGGCTGGCAAAGGAAAGGGCGCTGTACTGGGAACCAGCACTCGTGGGGTTGCTGCCGCGGCCATCGAACGGGCCGAAGCTCCCACTCCTGCTGTGGGCGGCACTGCTCTCGCTGCCGCCACTCGCGCTGTGCAGATTCAAGGTGAGGACGGGCTTGGATGGTTGCTCCTGGGGTACGGTGGTGGTGCCCATGGGAGTCGCAAGGTGGAGGGTCGGCAGGGCTGGACGGGGTGGTGGGGCGGCCGGGTTTCCGACGGGTTTCGCATTCGGAGACGGAGGGATGGCAAGGCCGAGGCGGGGAGCACGGCCGCCGGGACGAGAGCCGGGAATGGCTGGGCGAAGCAGCGGCGGGGCGGCCGACATCATGGGGACACCCATGGGAGGTTGGTGTGGGATACCGAGAGAGGGCTGCAACAAGGCAACAAAGAGACGTCAGCTCAAGGGAACAGGTGGCCAACAAGGGACGGGCGAAGAGAGGAAGAACAAGCCACGGGTCAAGTCATACCAGGGCGGCGGCCTCGCCATGCTGATTTTGTGGGGTGGCCATTTTCTGGGCCTCAGGACTAGGAAGGGGAATAGATGTGTGTAAGTAAGCCTGGCTCCTTATTCACCTGTTCCAGCGGTGACAGGAGCGAACAGACTGAAGCGGTCGGGACCGCAGACGAGGCGGACGAGATATGCAGCAGACGAAGGAGAACGAGCAGGGGCAAAGTGTAGTTTGTACTGCGGTGTCCGGTAATAGGGCCGAAGCGACGGTGGGATGACGAGAGCGAGGAGACCCGGGGGACTGGACTCGACGACGACCGAATGAGTTGAGGCTTCGGACAAGCACGACAGGACACGGCAGGAACAGGGATGGATCCCGGTGCGCGGGCGATGCTGGATCGAACAGCGGAGGGGGTCAAGTTATGCTGCGCGACAGACGGCTGCTGCAAGGCGAGTGGCAACAAGGACGAGCTGAAGAGCTGGGGATGTCGAGTCGGGATGCTGATGTTGGGACGGAGTGCCCGAGAGAATGGGGTTCAGAGATGGGATGGGATGGCGGGATGGCGGGATGTGGATGGTCTGGGCCAGCCCGAGGATAAAGATGAGAAGAGATGGCCTCCTGAGCCTGACTCAATGAAATGTGCCTGGGAGGGCGGGCGAGGAGATGCTGAAAATGTAATATGCGAGAGTGCGGTGCTGAAAGGGACACAGCAGCGCAAATGACGCAGAAGTGCGGCTGGCCCAACAAGCGACGCGGCGTAGGCACAGTAGCTCAGGTAGTTCACAGTCGGGAGAAAAGAGAGAGACGCCTAGAGGCCGGACGACGGGATAGCGTCAGGTTGGATTTTTATCCGTTGGCGGATAGTTCTGGACCTGATGTCGGGGAGGGGTCTGACGTCCAGCCAGTTGCCTTTTTGTTGGCTGATGGAGGTCAGGGTCAGGTTTGACTTGTTCTTGTTGTGTTGGCTGGGAGCCCTGTTGGTCTGTCTGCCCCGGTGGTGGTGGTACAATAAGGTACGGAGTAGTACGGTACAGTGTCCAGTCCAAACAGGTTCGGGCATTCGAGGGTTTGATGCGACGACAAAAGGGTTGTTGTGGAGGCAGAGGTGGGATGCGGGAATGAGGAGGAAGCAGCGCCTTTGATCAAATCAAAGCCCAAAGCAAGCATGGAAAGCAGAGCCTGAGCTGTCCCGCAGTGGCATGGACGCCCGAAGCGGGCACACTCCACTGAGGTGAAGCCCCCGCACCTGCCGAGCCTGGAGGAGCCTGGAGCTTCGTTAGCCGCCGTTCCCAGGGGTTCAACCTCCAAGGGCCAATCGGGCCAATCACAGGTCGCCCCCAGCAGCGATCGGGTGTGAAGGGCCCCTGGCCCCGGCTGTCGTTTGGATCGTTTGGATGCGTTGGATGCTGCTGCTGCATGCCTGATGGAGGGAGGTAGCCATGTCAGGTCGGTCAACGGCTCGACTTTCATCTCTTCTCTCATCAATGAATCCTCGGCGTGCAACCACTCGGACGCGGCCGTTTGTCGATGCCCCAATTGGGACTATCAACCTTAGTTTCGTTTGTTCACTCCTGCCAGGTGTTTGCACTCTGCCGTCTGCATTCCCAGATCGAGGCGACGGCATTTCATGACCAACACAAACGAATAAAAACACACCACGATGGACTGGCAGAGAGGAGGGGGCCGACGAGGACCCCAACAAGCTGCGCGTCTGGTGCCATTGGGCTGGTAACTAGTAGCCGCCCCCGTTGAGCAGCCGCTCAGCGCCACCTGCATCCAGATGGATGGACAGCATGGATGGCATCAACATTTCCGTCCGTCCTGGACAGTGCGCTTCACCTCTCTATCGTCGAGCTCAGGTTAACTAGGTGCTCCGATGCTTCGGATTCCGAACCCGTGCCGAGCTGACGTGAGCCCGTTGTAGGTACCGAGTCCTCTGATGTATTTGCCGGATGTGCCGCTGCGGTGACAAAATGCATGTTGATCCTTGCCTGTTCCATCTTGTGTGATCTCGTGTTGATGCTGAGACAGCGTCGGAAAATCTTATGACTACGTAACGGCTCTGGAAACCTGGAACTGTCAAGCAAATCTGTTGAGCTACTGTGTAATGCTGATGAGGGACCGGACAGTAGGACTATCCGTGGCGATACCTCCAAAGTGTCCTAGCCCACAAATCCCTTCCCGGTCGGTTGTCGGACTGTGGCGGATGCAGGGCGAGGACTCGGCGCCTACGGCGGTGTCCTGGCGTCCCGGGCGTCTCTTGCAGCATGTTAAGCGCCGTGACGGGCGATGCCGTTGGACAAACGACAAAGGAAAAGAACGGGAAACGAGTCTCGGTTCGTCTGAGCCAAGACCAGACCCACCATTATCCGCTGCCAAGACCGGCCCCACACTGTCTGCCAGACCCCTGTCCCAAATTTTCAACCGTTGCAGTTCATGGAATTCAGTGAGAACAGCGCTTGAAGCATCAAACACTCACAGCAACTCCGACGAATGACCTGAAACCAGGCAGCTGGTTCGCGCTTAAGGGATACCGGTGAATAATTAACCAACAATCCCGTTTTATTTTAGTACCTCATCATGCCATCGGCTGTCCAAAAGAAAAAATCCCGGCCGGGGGTGGTGAGCCGGGCTCATCGAGTCAACAACACCAGGCCTGTACACTCAGATTCAAACTCAGACTCGGACTCGGGCTCGGCTTCAGCCTCGGATGCATCTCCGTCCTCACCCTCAGACGCCGAATCAGACATCCACTCCGATGCCGAGTCCACTACCGGCAGTCATAGTGCCGCCTCCGACTCCGATATCCTCGATGACGCCGGCCCCAGGAAACGCCGCCGCACCTCACCACCACCTATTCAACTAGACGACGACAGTGACGATGACGTTCCAAAGGTTGTCAAGACGGCAATTCAAGTCCCGTCCCGCATAAAACGGAAACCCCAGGCCGAAGACACCAAGCCTCCAGCTCCCCAACCGAAAGAGGAGGAACCCGAGCCGACAACCGGCGTCACGGCTCCCCTCGACCACAAAACCACCTTCGAGTCTCTCGGTCTGAAGCCATGGCTGGTACAATCGCTGGCCAACATGGCCATTCGCCGTCCTACGGCCATTCAGCGCGAGACTATCCCCATGCTGCTCAAGGGACGGGACTGTATCGGTGGTAGTAGGACAGGTTCCGGCAAGACGGTGGCTTTTGCCGTCCCCATCCTTCAGAAGTGGGCTGAGAACCCTTCTGCCATCTATGCCGTCATCCTGACACCGACTCGGTGAGTGCTCATCATCTTCCATCAGACATCAAGATATCCAATAAGCTAACATGACACTAGAGAACTGGCCCTCCAGATCTTTGAGCAGGTCAAGGCCATCTCCTCGCCCCAGACGCTCAAGGCTATCTTGGTCACCGGCGGCGCCGACATGCGGGAGCAGGCTCTGGCGCTCTCCAGGAGGCCACATATCGTCATCGCCACGCCGGGCCGTCTCGCCGACCACATCCGCACCTCAGGCGAGGACACCATCTGCGGCCTACGCCGCGTGCGCTTCGTCGTGCTCGACGAAGCCGACCGCCTTCTCGCTGCTGGCGGACCAGGCAGCATGCTCCCGGACGTCGAAGAGTGTCTCAGCGCGCTCCCGCCGCCCTCAGAGCGTCAAACCCTCCTCTTCACCGCCACCATGACCCCCGAAGTCATGGCTCTCAAAAACATGCCCCGCGCGCCCGGCCGCGACCCCGTCTTCGTTTGCGAAGTCGACACGGACCGACTCGCCATCCCGCCCACGCTGCGCCAAATGCACCTCCAAGTCCCCGTCACCCACCGCGAGCACTACCTCCACACCTTCCTCCTGACGCCAGCCAACGCCGAAAAATCCGCCATCGTCTTCTGCAACCGCACCGCCACCGCCGACCTGCTGCACCACCTCCTCCGCCTGCTCGGACACCGCGTCACGGCCTTGCACTCCCGCCTCCCCCAGCGCCAGCGCATCGACAACCTCGCCCGCTTCCGCGCCTCCGCCGCCCGCATCCTCGTCGCCACCGACGTCGCCGCCCGCGGTCTCGATATTCCGGAAGTCAAACTCGTCATTAACTACGACATCCCCCGCGACCCGGACGACTACATCCACCGCGTGGGCCGTACCGCGCGCGCGGGACGCAGCGGCGACGCCGTCACGTTCGTCGGGCAGCGCGACGTCGAGCTGGTGCTGGCCATCGAGAAGCGCGTCGGCAGGCAGATGGAGGCGTGGCAGGAGGAAGGGGTTAACTTGGAGACGCGGGTGGTGCGGGACGCGCTGAAGGTGGTGAGCGAGAAGAAGCGGGAGGCGCTGTTGGAGCTGGAGGAGGGGAGGGAGGTGGGAGGGAAGAGGAAGAGGGGGAAGGTCAAGTTGAGGGCGGCGGAGTAGTCGTAGTGGTCGGGGATGTGTTAGTGTAGTGTAGAGAGGAGGGAGGTAATAATCTATAGGTTGTTGTGAGTTAAGTTGGATAGAGCTGTTTCAAGAATGACTCGATATGTGCGTGCCTCTGTTTCTGTCCGAGAAAACTTGGTTTGGTGGTCGTGGCTGGCCTGGTGCTCCCATCTCGTCGATGTTTCTTGTCCGATAAGTCTTGCAGGCAAAGCCCAAGAGTAGGTAGCAGGCCTTAATAAGTCTCAGTTTTGGATTGGCCTAGTACATACGGCCATACACACAAGGAAGTATGGGATCCCGTCCGCTCTGCCCTTGTTAAGCTTAAGTGGGGAGATATATTTCGGATAGAAGATCAATACTGGAAGGCCATTCCCTTAGGAAGTCACCATGTAGGAAACCACGAGAGGTGTTTACACCCTCTTCTTCTGTTGAACGGAACGGCTCTCAACGGCTCTGGAAACCGCTCTCAACCGCTCCTTTCCGAGCTCTTCTCCTGATGTCTCCCCATAAAGCTCCCTATTCATACCACGATCGTGAGGTCTAGGGCTCCGAAAGGTTCTACTGGTATGATTGTGGTTCAGAGGTGGTTCAACACCAGCAGGAATATCGGCAGAGAGCTAGTGAGGGCTCCCACCTAATTCAACGAGCTCACCGAGCACTGCTGGAGCTTCTCATGTATTTATAGGGCTCTCTTTTCCACTCTGTAGCTCTCCGCTCTGGAAATTCGGCGATTCTTTAGAGTTCTTCCCAACTTTCTCCCTCCTCAGAGCTAGTCGGGTTCAACATCTTCTGTTTTTTCTTCTGAATATCTAAAGTGGGTTCTCATCTGTGTGCTGAAATTGCATAAGCTAGACCCGAAACTAAAAAAAAAAAAAAAAAAAAAAAAAAAAAAGAAGAGAGAGAGAGAGAGTGTGTGTGTGTGTGTATAGAGTACATTGGGTATTCCTTTATTCCTTCTTCCCATGGATTTCCTCCCATTCCTACTCCCTACTCTCCACCCCCCTTGAGCTCGCCCTTAAGCTCTCCGTCTCCCTCCTCCCCTCCCTTCTCCTCCTCCTCGTCGTCGTCAACCCACGCGCCAGGCATGAGTTGCTGTCGCTCAGGCTTCAATACCAGGTCCCTGGACTTCTCTTGCTCTGTATCATCTTCTTCGTACGGGGAAACGTCCACCAAAACATCCCAATCCTCCGGGTTGGGCCCGTACTTGAAACCTTTTAGTTGGTACCGGACAAGGCGGGAGTGCCACTCCCCATCCTGCTGATAGCATTCCCTTGCAAGGTAACGATAAGAAGTTTGCACGAACGCAGCCATCTCGGCCTCACCGTATGCCACAAGATCCTGCTCGGCCATTTGGAGGTCCTCCACCCAAAGTCGTAGCGTCTCTCGCGTCACATCTACCCAGCTGAGTGTACTCGAATTTATCATTTCGGTGATGTCGCTGGAAGATTGTGACCTGAAGCACCGTGGGCAGTGTTGGTTTGGACACCAGATGTGCTCGACCGGCCGTACGTCAGGTCTCCAAAACAACGACAGCCCCACGGCTAAAGTTGTCCCTTCATCTTTCCAAGGTAACCGAGCTGGGTATTTGCTTACAAGATCGCTGGTGTCCAAGACAGAAGCCATGGCGCGACAAAGCCGTCGCTGCGTCTCCCATCGTTCGTCCCGCCAGCCCGGGTTCCGCGGATCGCTCATACCCCTCCTAAAGTGAAACCAGGACCTGGTTGCAAAGGCAAAGAGCGGGAACCCATCGTGTTCACGCCTGAGATCCTCGGCAAAGAAGACGTCGGAGTCGCGAAGGAAGCGGGGAAGTGTTGTGATATTATTCGAATCAGGAGACTCAATGATGCCTGCAAGGTGTTGGAGTCGGATGTCCTCAGGCCATTCGTAGAAGGTTGGAAAATAATTCGCCCGGAGGTACTCAAATTGCTCAAGGCCATGGGACATGATCTTGCTCATAACATGCCAGTCTTCGGACAAGTCAATCTGAGGAGGGAGATTTGAATACAAGTCATCGTATATACCTAATGAGATCATCAGGCGGTGGAGGCTAAGGTTGTAAAGTTGGTCGCCCGAATAGTTCGCATATGTGGCAATAGGTGTTCTGGCATTGCCACTGTAAATGAAAAAGTCCGAAGGAGAATAGATGGACATTCGCACAAGCGGCTCAACGAATTCCTGGCGGAAGGCCATGGCGGTCTGCTTAATAAGTCAGCTACAGGGCTAAACACTACCTTATCGCTGTTAGACACCACTTAATTATCGTGTTCTTACGTGTAGTAGAGTCCAGCCGTAGGGGTCCACTGAATATGGAGATGCGCGGCCCTCGCGGAATAATTTGAGCAGTTCGTCCAAAGTCCCACGCTCAAGGACTCGAAAGACTTCGGCATCATCAGGTAATTTAATGTATGTTCTAAGACCGAAGGTCCAACCGCAGGACGCCATGGATAACTGGAGCTCCCAGGCCCTGTTGAGGAGCCAGGTCGGGGGCGAAATCCGTATCTTATAAGCTAGTAAGGTCGATTTATTAGCATTCATTGTAATTATTTACTTTTTTACAGGGCAGAGGACCGCCTAGGCTCACATTTAGTCGAAAGAACAGATTGGAAGCTCTGTTCTTCGATCTCACACAGAGAGATCCCTAGTCTTTTCAGCATCGCGCTGGAATAATAACGTCTCGTCCTGCGCTGAGAGGTCCTGATCCCGATTTGTGAAGATGACGGCAGAGTCTCGCAAATCTCCACTGCTTGACTGTGATTCCCTTCATCCTCGTCGTTGTTGTGTTTGGATTGAGTACTGTTAGGGACGTCGTTGATGTGTTTGGATTGAGTTCTGTTAGGGACGAGCCGGTTGGCAGTAAGGACTTGGGTGATTTCTTGGACAACAAGTATCGGTTGCTGGTGCATTGAAGTACTAGATCGATTTCCTCGTTAGCGATGTACGATTCCATATTCCTTAACACTTGCCAGGATGGCTCACGAGATATCGAGTAGAAGTGCAGTGTTCAAGAACTGAAGTGCTTGTTGAAGTCGGCCCACGAAACCATCGAGCGTTTCCTTATTCAAAGCCACACGCGTCTTAGCCACCGCGCGCCTCGTTTTTCTGCTGGAGGTAATATCTCGAGAAAGACCGGCAACGAAGGATACCATCTCCTGATGTACTTGACTGCACGACTTGATGGCGAGATTCAGGCCGACTTTGACGGAGCCAGAAGTGGTGGCTGTCGCTTCCACCTCTTCTATGAACTTGGCGGTCATCTCGAGCTGCTGTAACGTGTGGTCGATGATTGTCGGGACGTCTCCGGCGTCTCTCCACAACGTACGCATGGACATCGCCAGCTTCCCTAGAGCCCCGGCGGCCTGGGCAACGGCGATGCCGCTAGCCACCACGCCGAGAGCCTCCGCCATCGTAGCTCACTTGACAATCATTGCAAGTCAGAAGCGATCCTTTGGGGTGATCTGTTATGATACAAGATGCAGACCGTGGCCAGATGGTGTCAACGAAACTCGCGCAAGTCGTCGATGAGTGAAGCAGATAATCTGTGCCTGAGAAGATGTCGGGTGTTAATAAAGAGGGCTATGCCAGAGCCTTGTGCGGGGTAGGTTCAGTACCTGCTGGCCGCCTTCTCTGGCGCCCTGAAGGCTGACCGTGCTGTGCCGCAGTCATTTTTGCGGTTCATTTGAAACGGAGAGCACTAACGGCGGAAAAAGGGGCCTTGACGAGTCAACCACTCACACATGCAGCCAGATGACAGGATATCGTCGCCGTACAGCTGACGTGGCTTGGCAGTGAGAAGGTTACGTGGACAGGAACTTCCGAGGCGCCTAAGACTCGAAGAGATTGGAGAGGGATTGGGATCCCGATGGTGTTCTAGATGGGCACGTTGTGTTCAACTGTCGTGGGGGAGGAGCTGAAGGAGTTTGTTCACATTAGCGCGCTGGCCGGTGGTGTTGAGCTGGAGGATACCTACATGCACTCATATTTCGGGTTAGCTGTCGGTCTCAGAATGCTTTGGAGATGGGATAGGCACTGGAAGTCAGAATACTGTTCAGTGAGCTTTGTAACCATCGGAGGGCATACAGTCGCTCTCCTTGCGTTGGGGTGGGGGGGGGGGGGGGAGTTAAGGCAGGGACTTGGAGGTAGATTGAAGAACGTCCCGACTCCGGCCTCAAAGCTAGGAGCACCTCCAGCTGCTGGCTAATACCCGTGGGCCTTGTGTGGCTTCGCAGAAGCGGCGGCGGCGACAGCCGCAGGAGCAGTAGTGGTAGTAAAAGCAGAAGTAGCAGAGGCCTGTATAAACAGTAATGTAACCAGATGGGCACCCCAACTATGTAGGTTTGTATGTCGAGTCCAGAAGAACCATACCAAGGTCGCTCCAGGCGCAACATAGTCCTTGACAGTAGAGTTGCTAACTGCCTCCGTTTGTTTATGCTGGTATCCTCCACATATACGGGGATATTACTTGGCCTTCGTTACCTTCTACTCCGAATAATGTAAATTGACGTTGATCACCTCGACTCCCGCGCCTCACATTGCATCCTCAACCGTAACTTATTCTGTGCCTCGAGTATAATCAGTCTTAACTGGAAGTCCCGTAGATTCTGGTCGGCGCCTTTGTCGACATGAAGCCGGACGCGTAGAAAGTCCGCCGCGGTTGACTTGTCTGCCTCAATATCCGCAAGGGCTATGTGGTCGACAGAAGTACTAAACGGGAAGTCCCAGCACCGCGGCGGAATTTCGCGGATTTGGAGGAACACGTCACATCCGTCGGTTGTGCTGTGTATGTCTTGTCAGCTTCTCCTCCCGAATTAAACAACCCGTGGGCTTCACCATCGCATGCTAGCTGTCGGCTGGACTTCCAGAGTGGCATCTTACCATTTCCGCGTCTTGTTTATGGCGTCTTCAACTGTCTTGCCGCACCGCGGACACTTGGGGACTTTGTCATGGAACAGCATGCTCATGTTCAGCCTCATGCCCCGGCGTAAAAAGGAGGCCAGCGGCTCGTTCCGATCGGGTTCCCGTCCGGTGCCATCCCCTTCAAGCACATATTCCCGGATGAGGACGCGGCCGTATCCCTTCCGTCCGCGGAACCAGTCTTTGAGCATGCCGTCAAAGGTCTTGGAGAGGTTAGCCGGCGCCAAGTGATAGCACAACCACAACAACCATGGTGACCTACATCCCACTGAATGTCGTCGACGAGCTCTGGTGCAATGTGCAACGTCCGACCAAGAGGATCCTCAATCGTGACGGGAAGGTTCCGTGTCGGATCCAGAGCGCGCACGAGCCTCGTGGATGAAAGGTAGACTTTGAGTTTCTTGACGCCATCGGCAACCCGAGCCACCAAGTCTCTGACCTTCTTCTTCAAGGCGGCGATGGACTGCTTCGCGTATCTCATCAGGGGTCCGAGCTTGCGAGATAGGATTGCGAGGGAAGCATTGGCGGCCCGGAGTTCGGCGGCAGTTTTCTCCTCGGCAGCGCGCCGCTGTTCGTCCAGGATCCGAAGAATGTTCTCCTTGCTTGTGAGATTATTCCAGATGACGCGCTCTACCTCTTTGGTCCGAGCGATCAGAGAGGTGGTGTTGGTGCGGTTGGTGTTCCTGTAATGTTCCCTGTGATATTGGCCGTGTTAGTGCTGTCCTGGGCAATCCTCGAGTCGATATTAACGCTATAAGGAGGGAGATACGGACCCAATGGCAGTGTAGGTTTGGCGGAATATCTTTTGCGAATACAAACCCAGTTGAGTGCATAGCCCTTGGACACGCTCCCACTCTGTGTCTGTCCAAGCACGTGTGTTGTAGATATGGGAGACATTGGGGAGTTGATTCGAAGAGCGACCTGGTTTCATGCTCGCTCTGTATGGGTGCTTGAAACCGTCAAGGATGTTTTTGAATAAGCCGGTGCATTCATCAGAAACGGCCTTGACCATTACGTCCAGATCCTGCATGGACGGCGAGGGGTCGCATTGCTCAGAGGCTGCAATGACCTTGAACAGGTAACGGCGTCAGCGGAGGCTAGCTACTTGGTGCCTTACCTATCATATATAGCGAGGGGAGAGTTGTTTGGGCTAGAAGAGCATACCATGAGTAAAGCTGTTCCAAACTGTTGGAGCGTTGGCTGAAGCTGCTGGAACTTTCTTCTACTCTCGCCATCTTCAACTCGGATAGCGAAAGTGACCGCCCGGATTAGCTGGAGGGTTAATTGGGCTAGGGCGATAAGATCGCCTAGGTTGCCTAATGTGCGAGCGGCCTCCATGGACGATGGACTGCTTGGGATCAATGTAAACAATGGCGCAGAGTTGCGATAAAGAAGGGATAGATAGTTTCTGAGCAGACCAGGATGGAGGGAAAAGAAGAGGTGAGAGCAGGAAAGACTTCCCCGTGTCCGCCCCACGGTTTTCTACTTCACACCAAGACCCAAACCACTGCTGACAACGCAGGCTGTGACTCAATTTGCGTCACATCCCCAAGCCTTTTGCTGACTTGGCCATATTATCTCAGGTAGCTATGTATATAGATAAGTATTGTACATTGGCCAAAAATCCCTTACACTCGTCGTCGTGTACATAGGTCGGGTTTACTCCGGGGCCGTAGGGGTTACGTGCTCCGCAGACAACAACCGTTTAATAAGTCCACACAAGCTATCAGATAAAGGACTTCCTCCGAAACGGTGCACACAAATTGAAGGATAGGAGAGGGCCCAACTTAATGGAGTTCGGGACCAAAGAGAGACTGCCCGGGTTGATGTTGAATTGAGAACCCCTACTCGTAGGTTGGATGTTGACATTTCTCCATTCATGGATGCTGAAGTTGTTGCACGGGGAAACAACCAGGGCAGTCCATGGCGGGGCGTGGTGAGGTTTAATCGATGTTGGATTGACGTTGACATGGATGAATTAACACTGTGTTCTGCACTGTCCACATGTCATCGTGCCTGCCGGATGCCTGAACCTTGCAGAAAAGACATGAACATCAACATCAACAACAACCTTCCTTCCAGAACTTTTCCTTCCACTCTTCTACCTGATACCATCCAGGTTTCTTCAGCACACTGGACACAGACAACCACATACCATACCCGACAGCATACCGAAATTTCTCATTTAACAGCCTGCTCCCCTATCCACCTCATCAAACCTAACCCTTCCTTCATCACATCCACATCCCACCCTTCCCAGCGCCATGCCCGACATCGACCTCCTCGCCTACGCCCGCGAGGTTGGCGCCCAGGGCACCGACCTGTACGCCCTCCTCGGGTGCGACGCCACCTCCACCGACTCGGACGTGCGCCGCGCCTTCCGCCGCCGCGCCCTCACCGCCCACCCGGACAAGGCCGGCGACGCCTACGACCCCAAACTTTATGAATCGCTCGAGCGGGCGCGCGATGTGCTCCTCAACGCGGAAGCCCGCGCCGCGTACACGGAGGCCATGCGCGCCGTGCTCCGCCAGAAGGAGGAGCGAGAGCGCATGAGCGCCAAGCGCCGCCGGCTGGTGGAGGATCTGGAGCGGCGCGAGCGCGAGTGGGAGGAGGAGAAGAAGAGGCAGGCTGGGGTTCAGGAGCCGCAGAGGACGGATCCGGTGATGGAGGAGTTAATTGCGCGGGGCAAGGCGAAGGCGATGGAGAGGCAGAGGTTGATGGAGGAGGCGGAGAAGAGGGAGCAGGCTGCGCTGGCGGCGCAGAGGAAGGCGAAGAAGGAGGCGGAGGGGGAGAAGAGCCGGTCGAGTGAGGAGCCTGCCATGCGGATGGATGAGGAGGATGAGGAGATGATGGACAGCGGGAGTGCCGGCTACGACAAGACAGACGGAGACCGGTTTTTGTCTGAGGCCGAGTACGACAGACGCATCGCCGATTTGGAGCGCCGGCTGGCTGAGAAGAAGAAGGCCAAGGAGGAAAAAGCGCAGCGCAAGGCGGAGAAGAAGGCGCGCAAGGAGGCTGAAAAGGCCGAGAAGGAGGTTGAGAAAAAGGAACCCTCCGTCACCGCTAAAGTGGATGACGTCGATGACCAACCACCATCCCATCCTAGCCACCAGCCACGCGCCCCGACAACCTCGACGGCGGCATCCAATAATGGCGGCAAGCCAAAACTGAGCGAGCGATACTCGCACATCTACGAACGGCTTCGAGCCGCCCAGGCCAAGAAAGATGAGGAAATGCGGCGGAAGTCGGTGAATTAATACAGGGAATGCTGGAGCATTCTTCTTACCAACGGAGAGACATGTAATAATACAATGATACCCAGCGATTCATTGGATGGTTGACCCATACACGGTGTTTCGGTGATAGGTGAGAATGCAGACATCTAGTGATGATAGGTGCGGTGTGCATGATTTACTAACGGCTGTTCATGATGCTTGCCCCTGCTCATTGTTATCCTGTTCCGTGGAAAAGTATTGCAACATGCACTGCTAGTGCGTGAACAAAGAGGGAAAAGGGGAAATAAAAAGGAAGATAAAATATAAAAAAAGAGAAAATAAAAAGAAAAGTTAAAAACGAAAAGAAAAGTAGGAGAAAAGAAAGAATCAACAATACGACATGGCCAGCAGCATCACGCCCCAACACAATGATCTTCTCGCCTATCACTTCATCTCCATCATCATTTGGTCCTCAGCAGTGCCCTTTTCTATGTACCATCAGTTGTGATATACCATTATAACATACAAGCCGTCTGCCAACCTCCTCACCATCCTCCCCCCCTCTCCTCATCATCACCCCTCCTTCCTCTCCCTCTCCCACCGCTCCAAAACCTCCCCCAACTCAACACTCACCCTCAACCCCCGCGCCAACATACTCTCCCCAACCGCCTTGAGCTCCGTCTCGCTCAGCACCGCCGTTCTCAACACCGGCTCGGTGAAAGCCAGCATGTGCACGTCCTTGGACCAGGGGCAGGCGCCGACCGCGCGGTAGAAGAGGGTGTGCAGGTTTTTGGCGGCTGTTGCTAGTGCGGAGGAGGATCCTGGTTTGGTACCACTACTAGTAGTAGTATTACTCTTTTTGGAGGAGTCTTTGTTGCTTCCGCTTCTACTGCTTTTGTGGTTGCTGGTGGTGGTGCTACCGGTGGTGCTGACGGAATCGGCATATTGCCGGCAGCAAAAGCGGAGGTAGCTCACCCACAGCTCTGGGCTGCTGCTGGGTGGACCGCTGGTACCATTACCGTCATACTCAATGTCGTCGTCGGTGTTGTTGTGGGGGAGGAGTGCCGCCTCGAACGCGGCGCGGACCGAGTGCGCCGTGCCGGCGAGAGATTCGTGGCGGATGGCCAGGAGGTGGGTTATGAACCGGTCTGCTCTTAGACGATGCTGCTGGGCGGGGCTGTCGGCGTGGTTCGTTGGGTGCAGCTGCTCATGGAAGAGAGCGCGCACGGGGTCGTTGAGACGCGCGGCTGGCCCGGACGACCAGAAGCGCAGGAGGGTCGGGAAGATGGCGTTGCGCGGGAAGAGACGGGCCCAGGCTGTGAGGTGAGATTGGAACTCGGAAGGTTTGTACGGCCTGGGGAGTGGTTAGCTAAATTGACTAAGCACGAAGAAAGGAGATGGAGGCAATGCTCACTCACCCGTGTCTTGAGATTGAGTGGAGATAGAGCACCCGGGCAGCGGCTTGGAGGAGGCGCTCATGATGAATTGAGGTGCTGAGGCTCCGAGATTCCAGCTCCTTGGAAAAGTGGTCGACGATGGCTAGGGCACGGCCAATGTTGCCCGGGGGTTTCGACTTCGGACCGCCGTCTCGCAATATTGGATCGGTGTAGTCGAGCAGCATGAGACTCTCGGCGTACTGCGCGGCGGCTTCGAGCTGCTGAGACGCGAGCGAGAAGTCGCGGGCAGTGGTAAGCTGGGTTCGCGTTTTGAGTCTGGTTGCCCGGGAGCCGTTTGCAGGGATGTTGGCTTCCTTGTCCACGGATAAGCTAAGATGCCAGAGCACCTCGCCGTACTCAAACGCCTCAAAGGCGAGCCAGGCCCAGGTGTTCCAGAGCAGCTGTGCCTCGGCGGGAGGGGATGGCTGGGAGGTGGTCAATATCCGTCCGGTATGGGGAAACGATAGCTCAGATCATTTGCTTACCAGATCCATCGCCGAGCTGAGAATCTTGGTCGCCAAGTTCGGATTGCTGTCCTTCCCCTCTCTGAACTCTTCAATAAGTGCGTAGGTGTTGTACAGCCTGGCATTGGAGTTGTAACGCTTCAGCAACGCCTTTGCCACCTTTCTCGTCCCAGAGGGCGCATTTACCCACTCCAAGGCCAGGTAATACTCGGCAGCACTCTCCATGCCGCACTGCTTAACCAAGTACCCCAGGATCTGGAGCACCCAGGTCAAGTCCACCTGTCTTTCTGCGGACGTATCTGGCCACTTCTCGAGGTACCGGAACCAGTACGGGCTCGCGATCAACACCTCCGGCGAGAGGGCCATACACCCACCGTGCCCGCCAAACTGAGGTTCTGGTCGCACGTATCCCCAATCCGAGTCCTCTGACTCCGAGTCTTCCTCGGTCTGCTCCGGTTCCCCGCTCAATGCTTGATCCAACCCCTGAACGCGATGACGAGCCACGAAAGGGTCGTCCAGCATAGGCGCAAACCTGCCATCGGCCAACCCTGCTGTAGGGAGGCCGCAGAACACGAGAAACGCCTCCACCAGCATGGGCTTGACCGAGTCGAGCGCCTCGGCGGGGAACCAGACCAACAAATCCCGTATATCTGCAAACAAGACGACGCGGAACGGGTCATCTTCGGCTCCCTCATCCAGCGTCCTAGCCGGCATGCGCGCCTGGGTTTCGGCGACCTTCTCAGCAGCCGCCCACGCCTCGAACGGACTCGTCGGCGCCGCGTCCGGCAAATTCACCTGCCCTCCACCGCCACCACCGCCCTGCTCCGGCAAATCTGCCACATCCGCTCCCCCTTCTTCAACAAACGCTCGCCATCCGCGCGCCCCCTCCTCGCCTATCCTCGGGACCTCACTCTCCCAGAATTCCGCAAACGACTCAACCGCGGACTGAGCAGATTGCACTCCCGCTGCTGTCGTTGTCGGTCGACAAAACACCATCTCCAACATAGCCTGCCACGCAGCCACCGCGCGTTCCCCAAATCCCGCGTCCCAAAGCAGCCTCGTCGCGCGGAGGAAGACGTAAACAGCCTGCCGACACAGCTCCCCGATCATACCCTCTCTCCTCTCCAGCGCGGCTCCCAGCTCCGCCAGTTTCCGCACCATCAGCCCGTTCACCTTCTCCACCTCAAACCCTCCCGCACGGCGCATCTCGAAATCCAACCTCCCCCGCCAGAGACCGAACCAAGCGGTCGCGTCCGTTCCACTGGTGGTGGATGATGATGGGGAATACCTTCCCACCACCTCCTCCCACTCCCTCGCCAGACGGGCTTCATCCCACACCACGGCCGCCTCGCGGAGCATGCCGAGCAGGAGGCGCTCGCGGTGGGGATCGTAGACAGCCTGTTGCTGCTGTTGCTGGGGAGTGGCGTTGGCAGCGGCCGTCAGCGCGTCGCGGTAGAGGGAGATTTTGAGCTCTGCCAGGGCGGCGCGTTCGTCGGGGGTTAATGGGGGTTGGGAGCCATATGCCGAGGCGCTGGTGGTACTGTCTTGGTTGGGACGGTTCTCGATGAAGAGGCGGTTTTGCAGGGCGATGAGTTCCAGCCAGGCGGGGAGGTCGGCGGGGTGGGATTTGAGATGTGAGTTAAGTTCCAGGGAGCGAGATTTGGCGGGTGAGAGGGGGAGGGTGGTGAAAGTTGGGGATTGGGAATCAGAGTCGGAGTCCGAATCGGAAGAGGAGGATGAATGGCGGAAGTCGGAGGGCTTGGCTTTGCCGTGGATGGAGCGGTAGTCTGGGTAGTTGCTGTCGTCATTGTCGGAGGCAGAGGAGGAAGTGTCGCGGCGTTTTCGTTTGCGGGACGTGGTGAGAGGGATGTAGGGGTCCAAGTCGTCCGAGGTAGGGGGTCGGGTGGAGGAGGGCTTGATGAGTCGAGAGACGCGGCGGTTGGCGGCGGCGATCAAGGCTTTGTCGCGGAAGGCGGAAGGGTTGCTGGCGCCATCGCCTGGTAAGCGGATGGTGAAGGGCTCCTTGGGCGAGTCGCGGTCGAGAACGATGAAGCCCCGGGAACCGATGATGCGGCCGGCACCGAAGCGGCGGTAGATGGGGACCTTGGAGCGTTCATTGGTGCCGTATTCTACGATGAGAGGGTCGCCGTACTTGTCGAGGATGAAGGGATCGTCTGGGCCGGGTTGGGAGATGGATGGTTTGGTGTTGGTGTCGCAGGCCCTGTCGTGATGGCGGTCTCTGCCATGATCTCTGTCTCGGTCCCTTTCTCGACTTCTCTCCCGGTGCCTCTCGCGGCTTCTGTCATGGCGATGCCGATGTCGATCATGGTCTCGGTCTCTTTGTCGATCCCTTTCACGGCTCCTATCCCTCTCCCGACTCCTGTCTCGATCACGATCCCGGTGTCTGTGTTTGTCATGATGCCGGTCCCTCTCTCGATCCTTCTCACGGCGCCTATCCCTGTCTCGGCTCCTGTCCCGACTTCTGTCTCGATCCCGATGTCGATCCCTCGACCTGTTCCTCTCCCTGTCCCTTTCCTTGTCTTTCACGCCATCATCCTTCTTAGTGGACTCCTCTGGTGGTGGGACCGGTTTGAAGGAGGAGAACTTGGGGATAGCCCGTTGGCGCTTCTCCTCCATTTGTTACGACACCCAGATGTTGTTCACGAGCATGTCATTGTTGATTTTAGGTGACACCTGTCAGCAGCCGTCAATTGGATGTCTTGTCTTGTCTGGTTCCATCAAGTGATGAGATCTGGAAATAACTCCAAGATTCGACGAGTCCCACAGACATCCGCGGCTCGCTCTTCTCGGGTTCAGGATTCCCAGGATCTGGTGCCTGGAATTGACTGACGTTGAGCGGGATGGAGGTCACTTCAGTTGGAGAAAGTGGGTCTGGCCAGTCTTCAGATTCCTCTGGGTCTCTGACATCACATTTGAGTCCGCACACTGTAGCAGATACTGTACTGTGGGGTTTCCATCTCCAGATTGAATCTGACCTTCACATCTCTCTTTTCAACGCCAAACTCAGAACTCAGCGCTGCATGCATCCCTCCTTGTGCATCTCATCTGACTTGATCTGCCACCCTCCCTCAATCTTCAGCCAGCCCCATCACCATGGAATACATGGTCATATGCCGGATCTGTCAGACAGTCAGACAGAGGCACTGCATGGCCGCCACACACCAGCTGAGACGGTGAAACTGCCCACGTGAAGATGGCGGTGGGGGTACTCGGTAGACGGGAGGCTCCCTCAGAATGGCACTGTGTGTGGATCGACCTCGAACAAACCCCCGAAGTCGAGGGCCGTCCACTCCAATCCACTCCAATCCACCGTGGAGCTAAGGTCCAGCGGGTGGAGCTGCCCGTCCTCCCGTCTCCGCAGCAGTCTCCGCAGCACATGGCGCCGTCGGATGACACCAACCAAGCTGGAAGCATCGCCAGGGCAGCACCAGCCTCTCTTCTTGCATTCCCATTCTCACCTCCATTTTTACCACTTTTTTTGGTGTTCCCTCTCGTATTTTCCTGGGACCTGCAGCTGCACCAGAATTGATTCTTTTTGGGTTCCGCTGGGTTATTATTTACTTACATATTTCCATTCTGTTTGTTGGGGGCAGGGCTGTGGCTTTGCCGATCCCAGGTGCTCTCTGTCTTGTGTTTTTCTTGGCTTTTGTCCGTTGGCCTTATGTTGACGGTTTCCCCGGCCTCATCCTGACTGACCTCATCCTCGTCTCTCCCACCATCCCAGGCTCCCGGCCCGCTTGCCTCTCCCGGTCGCTGTCGCGTCCGTACTGTGATTTGTGATATGTTTCTCCCACAGTCCCGCCGATAGCTTCCTGGAGATTCAAGTGGACGGCCAAGTCGACATCTTGCCTGCGTCATTGTCGAGAAGGCTGCTCGCAACTCTGGCGCGTCGTCCAGTGGCTGACCGGTCCTCCGTTCCACACAGCCGCCTTACCTGCTTATCACCACCAACCACCGTCCACAACACCTCATGAGCGCCAGGCGACACGGCAGGCTTCGTCTTCCAGACGTTGCCACTACGGCCGACGACGATGACACCTCCAACACCCTGAACGGCTACGGGACAGAGCATCAGACCCAATACCTCTCTCTTCCCAGCTCTCCAACCTCCTACTTCCGCCGTCAACCTTCCACCATGAGCCGCCGTCCGTCCATCTCCGACCTCCCAGATGAGCGCTCCCCTCTCCTGGGTGCCACCACCCGCAGTTCGCGCATCCGCATTCACAGCGCCCACGGTTCCCCCAGGATGCCCAACCTGTCGAGGAATCAGAGCTATGCGGGTACGCGTCCTTCCCGTCCCGGGTTTTGTACGACTACTTTGTTGCCCTCGGCTGCTTGCTGACCCTTCTCTGCCTCCGTCATACAGACAGCTTCAAGGACCTGCGTAACCACAGCCGCCACAACTCATGGAGCCAACGTCTCATGCACGCCCTGGCCGAGCGCCAGGACTCCTCCATGACCGACTCCAGGACCTTCTATCCCGAGGACCGTGTCTGGTACGACCAGTTCACCTCGACCGACTGGGTTCACGACAGCATCGCCGACGCCTATCGCGTCAAGGCCCTGCGCGCCCGCAAGGATTTCTGGGGCCGCGTCTACGTCCTGTGGGATGGCGCCCAGGGCTGGATCCTCAGCGCCCTGGTCGGCTTCATCGTGGCCGTCATCGCCTGCATCGTCAACGTCGGCGAGGCCACCGTCTTCGACTTCAAGTACGGCTACTGCAAGCGGGGATGGGCCATCTCGGAGAAAAAGTGCTGCCCCCACGGGCCCTGCACCGACTGGCGAGAATGGGGCGAGGTTCTCAAGGGCTTCCCCTTCGGCGAGCGATGGACCGAGTACGCCGTCTACGTCGTCGCCGCCATCACCCTGGCCACCCTGTCGTGTCTTTTTACTCTCACCACCAAGACCGTCGTCCCGTCGGCCTACCGCCTGGCCACATTCGACGAGAACCTGGGAGCCGAAGTCCCCCGTCCGCCGTCCGATGTCGACAGCACCAGCACCGCCGCAGAGTCTACCAGCACCAGCGCGCCCCGCCTGCCCGGCAAGATCGAGCAGCCCCAGCCGCCCATGATCTACTACTCCGCCGCCGGCAGCGGTGTGGCCGAGGTCCGTGTCATCCTCAGCGGTTTCGTCTTGCACGGTTTCCTCGGTGTCAAGACGCTCGTCATCAAAACGATTGGTCTGATCCTCAGCGTCGCTTCGGGTCTGAGTCTCGGCAAGGAGGGCCCCTACGTCCACATCGCCTCGTGCGTCGGCAACATTGCATGCCGTCTGTTTGCCAAGTATGACCGCAACGACGCTAAGCGCCGTGAGGTCCTGTCGGCCGCCGCAGCCGCCGGTGTAGCTGTTGCGTTCGGTGCGCCGCTTGGTGGTGTGTTGTTTGGTCTGGAGGAAGTGGCATACTTCTTCCCCGCCAAAACGCTGTTCAGGACCTTCTTCTGCTGCATCACGGCTGCCTTGACGCTCAAGTTTTTGAATCCGTACGGGACGCACAAGATCGTCATGTTCCAGGTGCGGTATTTGGTGGATTGGGAGTACTTTGAGATTTTCAGCTTCATCCTCGTCGGCGTGCTGGGCGGCGCGGCGGGCGCGCTGTTCATCAAGGCCTCGCGGCGCTGGGCGCAGACGTTCCGGCGGATTCCCGTGATCAAGGCGCATCCGCTGCTCGAGGTGGTCTTGGTGGCTCTTGTTACCGGGTTGGTCGGGTACTGGAATACCTTGACGAAACTGCCCGTGGCCAAGCTGCTGTACAACCTGGCTGCGCCCTGCGATGATCGGGATAACAATCTCGAAGACCTCGGCTTGTGTCCGAGCGACATCAAGGACATCCCGCCGATTTTGGCCAACTTGTCGGCGGCGTTTTTGATCAAGGGGTTGTTGACTATTATTACCTTTGGCATCAAAGTCCCCGCAGGCATCTACGTCCCCTCCATGGTCGTCGGCGGTCTCATGGGCCGGCTGATCGGCCACGTCGTGCAGTGGGTCGTCATGGCCACGCCCGACTTCAGTCTCTGGGGCACCTGTCCCAAGATGCCCAACGCCACGTGCATCCAGCCGGGCGTGTACGGCCTCATCGCCGCCGGGTCGACCATGTGCGGCGTGACGCGGCTGTCGGTGACGCTGGCGGTTATTCTTTTTGAGCTCACGGGCAGCTTGGACTATGTGCTGCCGTTTTCGCTGGCGATCCTGGTCGCCAAGTGGACCGCCGACGCCATCGAGCCGCTGAGCATCTATGACCTGCTGACCGAGATGAACTCGTACCCCTTCCTGAGCAACAAGCACAAGCCGATTTTCACCTCGGATCTGGCGGATATCGTGCCCCGCGTCCGGCCCGAGCGCATCATCGACATCACCAACTCCCCCGTCGTCCCCGCCACCAGCCTGCGCAAGAAGCTCGAGATCCTGCACCGCGCCGGCGAGCTGGACGGCGGTCTGCCGATTGTCCGCGACGGCATCCTGGTCGGGCTGATCCCCGCCCCAGACCTGGAGTACGCGCTGGACCAGCTGAGGGATGAGTCGTCGAGCCTGTGCCTGATGGCGCCCGTGCCGAGCATCGACGACTCGGACGACGGCGGGCCGGATCCGACGGATTTCACTCCGTACATTGACCCGGCGCCGGTGGCGCTGGATATCAGGAGTCCGATGGACTTGGTGTACGAGTGCTTTGTGAAGTTGGGGTTGAGGTATATTTGCGTGTTGAAGGATGGGAGATATGCGGGGATGGTAAGTACTTTTCTTTTTCTTTCCCTCCCTCCTATAAGCGCTTTTTGTGTGTGTGTGTGTGTTGTGTGCGGTGATTTTGGAATGCTTTGCTAACGGGGTGAATGAACAAATAGACGCACAAAAAGACGTTTGTCAAGTATGTCCGCGAGCTGGAGGAGAAGGAGGGGCATATGTGAAACGCTCAAAACAAAACACATTTGTGCCCTCCCTTTTTCCTCTCCATGATCGTTCCAACAACGGAGCATGTCGGAATATCATGACGGAGCATGAAACCAACGACTTCACCTCACCGCCCCTTTCGAGCTGCTAGCGAGCTAGCTTGATTAGCCTGTTCTTCTCGCCTCATAGATCCCGGGTTTCCAGCAATAACATGGCTGGATTGATGAGGGCTAGCAGGCTTGTTTGGATGGTTGGTTAGATGGACGGTTGGATTTCAAGCTGAAACTTCTCTGGGGAGGTGTTGGCTGAAATGCGATACACGAGTTGAGATGAGAGATGATGGATGAGAGGAATGACGAGATGAGAAATGGAGAGGAGAGATATGACAGGATATAACAACAGAACCAGAGAGAGAGGAGGCCAGCAGGAAACGACGATGATGAAGCCAGACGGACGGTCGGACCAACAAACAGCGCAGCATCACAAAGCGCCGGTGGGGATGTTGATGAGAGGAGGAGGAGAGAAGAAAAGGAAGGAGGGGGGTAATCTTGCACTTGGCTTGACTTGCACTTGCATTTGCATGGCATCGGCATGGGTATTGGCATGGTATGGATATAGGTATGGCGCCTACTACCATTCATCTTCATCGGGTTGGTTTAGGCATGCTTTTGACCTCAGGTACAGTATCTAGGGGTCAGAGGTCTGGGAGCGAAGCGAGCGAGTTTCTTTGATACTATGGATATTTGCATTTTTTGTTTGGGGTTCTTGTACTGTACATTTGGTTCTCTGTTTTATTAGTTGCTTACCGGTAGCTAGTGGCGGTTTGTCGACAGACAGTTGTTTTTGGATGCATAAGGGAGGTAGGGAGGTAGGTATGCACTTGGCATGGGGTGTAGGTTAGGTACAGTTAAACTATGAGGTAGTTAGAGGGTTGCTTAATTGTATGGATATTTTGTGACAGCTGCTTTTTGGGGAACTGGTTGATACTTTTATGTTGTCCCTTGATTTGATGGGTTGGTTTGTTGTACTTGATGTTGCCCGTATGTGTTTATGGTTGTGTTCACTCAGAGAGTGTGGGTTCCCCGAGCCTCAGATGGAGCAAGACCTTTGCTGACCATCCTCCTGACTTGGTGACACACCTGGTGAGGTAAGAGCGCAACAATAATATTTTTGAGAACACAAAGCCATGAACCACTCATTTCGATTTTTTACAGAAAGCATAAGCCAGGTCACACCAGAGGAGGGTGAACAGAGGATGGAGAATGCCTTGGTCCCAGGGTATCAGGCAGGTATATTCCTACATCTAAAAACAGGCTGTTTTGTTCCGTTCAACAACAAGAGAAAATGGTCTTTCTTCCTGCAAAGGGAAGAAAAATCAATCAGCAAGCTCTGAGCTGTGTGCCCGAGGATTTGACTCATCTCACGGGTCTTCTTTCCCCACTCTGCTTGCTTCCACCGGTACATATGCTTGGGTTGACTACCTCAGCATCCCAAGTCTCGTTTCTCCTTGCCCATGGCGGCTCTTGCTCTCGTGCTGCTGCCGCTCTCGAATAGTAGGTAGGTGAGCAAATCCGCGACAATTCCCCATCTCCATGGTTGTCCGCAACAAGGGGGTTATTAATCCGCGACAAGCGTCTTTCTTGTGCGCACCATCTCACTTCCTCTTGGCATGATCATGCCCATCATGATCATGGTGGTCATGATCCTCGACCTCCTCAGGCTCGGGGCTACTCCTCGGGCTTTCATCCCCCAAAATAAACTCATCCAGCAGGCCCTTGACCTCTTGCTGCTCTGCCGCTGTCATCTTGGGAACAAACCGCACCCTCAACCTCCTCACGCCGCGCACCTTCTTGCCCACGCGCTCCCGGACCGCCTCCTCGATCCTGCGCACCCTCTCCACCGTCCAATCGCCCGGAACCGCGAGCTCGACATCCACGAGGTAATTCTGCCCGGACTTGACGCCCGAAACTTGCACCAGCTGGACCTCGTGCGCAGAGATGCTGCCGCCGGTGGCGGCGGCCAGCTCGTCGAGGGCGCGGTGGGCGTGTTTCGCCACGGAGTCCTGGACCTCGGCGTCGATGGAGCGGTCGGCGAGCTCGTACAGCGCCGAGAGGGTGTTGGAGGCGCCGGCGCGGATGACGAGCAGGGAGATGAACAGGCCGCCGACGGGGTCGAGCCAGGTGGCTTCATGCAGGAGGTTGGCGCCGAGGATGGCGAGCAGGGCGACAATGCCGGTGAGCGAGTCGACGCGGTGGTGGACGGCGTTGCTGGCGAGGACGGAGGATTTGCGCTCGCGGGCGACTTTCATGGCTGTTGCGGGTTGGTTAGTTACCTAGCCAATTACACAGGTTTGGGTTGGAAGCGTTGGGAGGGGAGAGAGAAACGTACTGGCATGGTACAACCACTCCTTAATCGCCACCGTCCCTGCCGCTAACCAAGCAGCATGCAAGCTCGGCGCACCACCATGCTCACCATGATGGTGATGGTGGTGATGATGATGCCCATGACCATGCTCCATCAACACCTTTGCCGCCTCCGGGTCCAAAAACAGCTGGGCATACAAGCTCTGGCAACTCGATAGACACATAAACAGGCCACCGACCAACAACATGCCGCTGACGCCCAGAGAGCCAAGGCTTTCCACCTTTCCAAACCCTTGCGGGAACAGCTTGGTCGGAGGCTTCAAACTCCAGCTGACGGTGGCCAGCGTCAGGAAATCAGATGCCAAGTCGGTCAAGGAATGCCAGGCGTCGGCGATCATGCTCTGAGAGTTGAAGGCGTAGCCTCCCGCGCCCTTGGCGATGGCCATGCCCAGGTTGGAGTACAGGCCGATGCGGGTGATGCGCACGCCGGCATCTGACTTGTTTTTGGAGGTCAGGTAGACATTGTCATGGTGGTGGTGATGATGACCCAAGACGTGAGAGTGGCCATGGCTGTGGCCGTGGCCGTTGTGGTGGGAATGGTCCGAGTGACCGCGGAGTTGGCCCATGATGGCGACAATGAGACGAGGCCGCTTGGTGGGGTTTGAGATTGGGGTCGGTGAGGCGCAATTGCTGCGCTGGAGGAGTAAAGTGCTTCGATTCCGTCGGTGGTAGTAAGATGGGTAGGATTTCTGCAGCAGCAGACGCTGCATGCGGCGGGTGAAGGCGCGTGATGGAGAGAAGGTCTGGAAGACGCGCACCGATCTTGAAGAGGACGACGACGGGGTAGTAGTAAAAGAGGTGAGATGTGGGTTATGTGTCAATGTCTTGATTCCCGAGGGGCGGCGAGCGGGTTGGAGGAGGCTAAAGACGGGAAATGTCGAGGATGGTAGTATCGGGGAGGGTGAAGTTGTAAAGGCTGACGTGGTCCATGGAGCTTGATGGCTCCGTGCCTTTCTGGGAGCCCGGGCCCCGGAAATCGAAGACACGCCGGCAACGGTTGGCGCGACTGCAGCCGCAGGCAGTGCGCGCGCCCGGCGGCACCAGTACCCCAGCCAAGGCATGGCCGGGGTGGAAAAAAGGAGGGGTGTGTAAGGGTGTGAGGGTATGAAGAAATTTAAGTGTGACTTAGTGTTGTCGATGGGCTGAATGAAGAAAAGGGGTGCTGTGTGCGGATTGTGAGGTCGACAACAAATAAACGTCGCGATCGGCCGGACGATGTGGAGTTGTTGTGTTATTTTGTTGCTGTAGGTCGGTCGGGGTTCTGTTGATTTGTTGTTGGACCGAAAATTCAGGCCGAAGAATTCAGGTTTGAAGTTGACCTTGAGGCCGACTCCGCGACCATAAAATTGGGGACAACAAAAGAGATTAGAACCAAGGCACAAGAGCCGGGGACTGCTGTGAGCCGGGAACAGTGGAACAGCGTGCTACAGCTGCACTCAGCCCGGGTGCGAAACGAAGGACAGAAAAGAAAGGGAGAAGAAGTGAACCTCAGGTAGTAAGTGAATGGAAGTGAAGTGAATGAGAGAAAAGAGTGTACGGAGTACCCCCAACTTCATCCCATGTCATTCTTGTCAATCAACGACGTCTAAACTCCGAAAAGTCCAGAAATTCTCCCGCTTCCAGGCTCTTTTCCGATAACGTTCAGATGTGCCTGCATCAGCCAAAATGGCACCACTTTGGACTCTCCAGATGCTTCGCGTGGCAGCTTGACCTGCAACCTTGGCTGCAAGCCGCAGACGGGGACGCTGGACGGAGCCGTTGGCCACCTGCGGACCCGCCTCACCCACCGCCCGAAGGCTGAAACTTGGCCCGAACTGTCACTGGCCGGGCCTTGGCAGGGGTCTGGGGAAGACCCGTCGACTTTTCGGCCAAGACCCGCCTTTTGCCGCACCGACTCCGGCCGATGACGGCCCATGACGACGGAACATCCCACCGCCATAACTGACATACACCACATATGGTATGCCGCTGACACCCCGTCCACTTTCCAAAACCGGTTTTTTTGTAGGGATCTATATTACTGGTGGTACAAACATCGACTACTATATCACCTAGCATTTTTACTCATACACTTCCACCATGCTGCGCCCCCTCATGCGCATCCCCTACACCGACCTCCTCCCTCCTCCCAACCCCATTCCGCGTACTGCCAACTCCCTGCCCGGCGCCGTCGCTGCGCTACAAGAATTCCTCCTCGCCCCGCCGCGCCGGCCCGATCTCTCACCAAACACCGTCGTCCTCACCGGTGCCGGTCTGTCCGTCGCCAGTGGCCTGTCCGATTACCGCGGCGAAAAGGGCACCTACCGCGTCAACAAGTCCTACCGCCCCATTTACTACCACGACTTCCTCACCAGCCATGCCGCCCGCAAACGCTACTGGGCGCGGAGTTTCCTGGGCTGGGGCGCCCTGCGCGACGCGGAGCCGAACGCGGGGCATTATGCCGTGCGCGATCTGGGCAGGTTGGGGTTGGTGAGTCAGGTGGTGACGCAGAACGTGGACTCGTTCCATCCGCGTGCGCATCCCGAGTTACCCACGCTGGAGCTGCACGGGTATCTGCGCGCTGCCAAGTGCGTGTCTTGCGGTGGTGAGCTGCCGAGGAATGATTTCCAGGCTGAGCTGGCAAGGTTGAATCCCATTTGGGACGCCTTCCTGCGCGAGGCGGTCGCGACTGATGCGAATTCCATCCGCTCAAACCCGGACGGAGACGCAGAGGTGCCGGGCGCGCCTTACACCACGTTTCGATACCCTGCATGCCCGTCGTGTTTGCGCAATCCACCGAATGCGAGCGTGAAGGTTGAGGTGGACAACGACGGCGCATGGAGCCCGACAAGCACAGGAGGGTTCCCTAAACCAGCTGTGGTCCTGTTCGGCGAGAACATTGTCGACAGTGTAAAACGGGCGGCTGAGGAGGCAATTGACGGAGCGGGTCGCCTGTTGGTGTTGGCCACCTCTCTGGCCACTTACTCGGCCTGGCGTCTGGTCAAGCGAGCCAAGGATAGGGGCATGCCCATCGCCATTGTCAATATGGGCGGGGTGCGCGGAGAGGAGGGCTTCTTTGCGGATTTGGATCCTGATCAGACCGGCGCCCAAGGTGTGAGGGTTGATATGTCGACTGATGTGGTATTGCCAGCGCTGGTCCACGAGTTGCAGCAGCCGGCGTTCCGGAGGCCGTTAGCTGCGTCGGTGGAGGAAGTGTCAGAACACCCCAGAGACGGGGTGTTTAAGGACCTGGCGAAATAAAATTCAGATGTACAGTGTAATGATCCCCGTAGCTCAGTAGAATCCTTTGCTGGCGAGCGTGCTCTGCAATTTAGCTTGTTCTGTTTCGGAAGTAGACGGTATGGCAGAGTCAGAAGTCGATGCTGGCGTGTGTTCAGTCTGCTGCTGCTGTTGTTGTTGCTTCTGCTGTTGCTGTTGCTGCTGCTTCTTCTTGCGCGGTTTATGAACAGGCTCCTCGCGCTCAATCTCCCTCAGGACTGCACCTGGTTGTCAGCAACATGACGGCGTAATCATACAGAGAAGCAAGAATATGTCACGCACCCTGCTCCCACAACTGCTCCTTCTCAGGATCTCCGGTGCCGAGCACTCTCTCGACGTCCACGTCCTCACCGCGCTGCAGCTTTTCGACCACCTCGCGGAGCAAGCCGATGCGCACGTCGGCCTGACGAGTAAAGGTGGAAAAGTCCTTGCGCAGGGCGATCATCTGGATGGACATGGAGCCAATGAATAAAAAGATGAAGATGAAAAAGGTGGCCGGGTTCCATTCTTTCTTCCCGTTTGGCCCTACCTTGGCTTTGGCGGACCGTCCCCTGAAGGGTTTGGGGATGAGGGACTTCCAGAAGGACACCTCAGCGACAGAGCTGACGGGACGGCCTTGGGCAAGACGGAGAAGAGGTGTGTTGTGACGGAGGATGGCCTGAGTGTCTGTCACCAGAAGAAGACGATGCGCCGGCGGGGTGAACCGGAATGGACGAAGAGCAATTCGATTCATTGTACAGATAAAGTTGTTGGTCTTCTGACTTGGAATCAAGTTAGTTGAAGCTGCAGTAAACTCAGGCTGGTCCGATGTGTTGAGACCGGGTTGAGGTGAAGTGGGATGAAGTGGGATGAAGTTGAAGTTGAGAATTCAAAGTCGCATCCAGGATTCCAGGGTTGGATGCCAATCTTCAATTCTCCGATCCGAACTTCCGGCACACACAACCCTGACAAAGTGGCATGTCTTGGCTCCCCGCTGTGATTCTCGGCTTGGCGCAGGGTTGACTCAGGGTTCAGGATAGCCCAGGGTTGACCCCGGCTGTCGTTGCCGTGCCAACAACTCCTGGTCTTGGGAGGTGGATCGTTTTTCCACACCCCTGCTGCGGACAACGTCGTGCCTTGGACCACGCGACAAGGCGCGTTGAAGACCACAGCCCAACTTCAACCTCACATTTGCATATCCCACACCTGCAAACAATTACTCAAATCCTCCGATCCAGTTGTTATTCCTGGTTTGGATAGGCTTCGACACCGACACGGCCATGATATGAATAATCTGAGGGAACAGGAAAAATAAATAAACAAACCAACGATCCACCGACATTCCCCTTCCTCATGGACTCATCACCGTCCGCCTGCGCCGAATCGGTGCGCACAGCCGTCGCTTCGGTTTCGACATGTACTCCCACAACTGTCGTCCTACTCAAGAACCTTCTCCTTCCCCGAGATGACCCCTCATCGCCCTCCGACGAAACCACCGCCCGCGGGGCGGTGAAGACAACAGCGAGTTCCCGATCACGAGCTGACCCGACCAAAGGCCCCTCAAAACGTGCCAAACCCACCTCTTCACTTACCGATTCCGGGCTCTCAATACGGGAAAAGGCCGCTCTGGCTACTCACGTTGTCAATGCCACCCTCAAAGCCCTCGGCGAGGCGGCCAAGCCCGCTCCCCCGCCGACACCGTCACGCGCTGCCACCGGAGACGACCTCGTCAAGACAGCCACACGAAATGCCCTGCGTCGCTCGAGTTCAGCACCTATGACTCCGCTAAAACCCCGCGTCCTCAACCGCCAGGCAACCCCTCCTGGTTCTCCGAGGCAACAGGCGCAGTGTCGCTCGCCGTCAAAATCGTCATCTTCGGCTTCTACGGGGCTTCTGGCCACCGTTGAGTGTGCGCGGGTTGCGCTTACGGCTCTGCGTCAGTTGCCTGCCTCGGGCAAGGTCTCACTGCCAGAGCTGCAGCTGGAGTCGGGCATGTCGGCTCTTATCGGCCGCCTCATTAGTCTGAACCTCCAGGAACAGGCGCTGAGAGAACTGCGTGTGCTGAAGCGGAGGCTTGAGGTACTCCCCGGCAGCGACGCCAAGAAGGCGAGCAAGGCGGCCGGTTCCGAATCCAAGACGACCGCCCAAGTCTTCGCCGAACTCCTCGACTTCAGCGCGGTCAAAGTCTCGGGCCAGCGGCTTCTGCTCGTGGTCACGACCCAGATCCAGACGCTCCGAGTCCTGGCCATGTCCAAGAAACCCAGCGCCATTGAGGCCGCGCTGCCTTTCCTCCGCCATGATTACTCCACCTCGCCCACGAACCTGCTCCTCTCCGCCGCCAAGGAGAACGGCGCCGACATGTCCAAGCTCGCCCGGCAAATGGAGACGCTGGCCCAGTGCTTGCTGGCCCTCGCTCCCAGCGTCTCAACCAAGGACGACGCCGCGGCCCAGGAGTCCCGCCTCAGCATCTCCCCTGCGTCAGCGCTCGAGCTGCAGGCTCTCGCCCTCGAGGCTCGCTTGCACTGGTGGACGCTGGCCAAGCACAAGGGAGACGCCGACAAGGACATCATGGCGCCGCTGTCGCGCTGCATCGCCGCCTACGTCCGGCGGACATCGGAGAGCCCGCGGTCGAGCTACGCCGTCTGCTCGCAGGTGTTTGACCGCCTCCTGAAGCAGCTTCAGTCCCACGGCTTTCGCCCGGCGAGCGGCTCCAAGCAGCCTCTGGCCGGACTGTGCCAAACGCTGGCCACCTTGGCGCGCGACGCGCAGCAAATTTCTGATGCCATCATGTGGGGGACCAAGCTCCGCGATGCCGTCGACCCAACCGCAGAGTCCGTGGCCAAAACCCTCTCTTTGGCCGCCCAGCTGTTGGCTCTCCACCTCCGCCAGCCGGCAAAATATCTCAACAACTCAGACCTCCTCGACCAAGTCACCGCCGGCATCCAAGGCCCCCTCCGTGGCGACACGGCCGAGCTCGACGAGCTGCTCGCCAACATCTGCCTGGTCCGCAAAGCCGCCGTGCACCTGCTCCTCCCCACCCTTCGCGGTAGCGGCAACGACAACAGCACCTCATACAACCCACCCCCGGCCATCCGTGAGCAGCTCGAGACCTTCATCCTCCAATGCCCGCGCTTCTGTCTCCGCTGGCTGGGCAAACCGCCCGCCAAACCCTCCTCTACCGGAAACGCAAACACTAACACCAAAGACTACCTCCGCCACGAACAGCGCCGCCAGCTGCTGAGCAACCACCTCCACCCCGTGCTCGACTCGGCGTTCCTCATCCTCAAATCCCGCCTCGACACAGCCCGTCTGCCGTGGGACTCGGTCGACCCGCTCCTCACCGACTGCGGGACGCTGCTCGAATACGCCACCCCGACCGCTAACAGCGGTAGGGCAGAAGACAAGAAAGACCCGTCGGCAAGCTACCACGTCAAGATGTCCCATTTTTATTACTTGTTGCATACCCACCTCCGCCAAACCGTTTCCGACCCGGCCAAAGACCCCGCCCCGCTCCGCGCGCTGAGAAAAAGCGTCGACTGCGTCCGGCACCGGTCGGCGGCGGAGAAGGACAAGGCGCAGCTCGTGCTCAAGCTCGAGCGGCTCGCAGACCTCTGCCGCGCCGCGGGGCGCGTCGAGGAGGCGATGGCTGCGCTGCAGGAGGTGAGAGGCAGCTTGGTCGAGGACGGGGTGCTTGCGATTGTGGCTAAGGGTTTGGACACGGCGTCGCCGGCGGTTGTGTGGAAGAGGGGTGGGGACAAGGTCCAGGCTCTTGCGAGAGCGTTGGCGGCCGCGGGGAAGATGGAGAGTGTATGGGTGGATTGGACGGTGGATTTGGAGGAGGGGGAGCGCGCGGCGGTGTTGGAGCATCGGTATCGACTTGGCCTCGGGCTCGCGGGGGTTGGGGCGGGGTTGGGAGAGCCGGTGGTTGAGACGCTGTTGGGGATTTATACCCCCGAGAAGTGCCCGGTCAGGAGGACCAGGGTGCTGTTGGGGTTGTTGTGCGCTGCGGTTGGGGAGGAGGGGGAGCAAGGGAGGAAGGTGGGGAGGTTGGTTGAGATGGTGGAGGAGGTTTGGAAGGTTTGTAAAGAAGGGAGGGACTTGGGAATGGATGGGGGGTTGAAGGGATTTTTGCAGCATTTTGCCGCGCTGAGGAAGGCTTTGATGGCTGCGGCTGCGGGGTATAGGGATGAGAAGGCCGTCGAGCAAGCGGTAGAGGAGTGGAAGGGGATTGTCAGTGTGGCGAAAGACACGGTCGCGTTGGAGGCGACGGTGGATGATATTCCCGCGCTGATGGAATATCTCCAGTCTCTGTCCGATTTCTTGCGCATGAAGGGCAGGGAAGCGCTGCTGGCTTCTGTGCTCGAGCTGATGGCGGACATTTCGCGCCTCGCGGACGCCCCGGCGGTCGAGGAGAAGGTGCAGATTGGCGCCGATCTGGCGTTGCAGTACACTGCGCTCGGTCAGTCGGCGAAGGCCGAGGAGATGTTTATCAAGACGCTGCAGGCCGAGGAGGAGAGTGCTGTGAGGCCTGAGGTGGTGGCGTACTGCCATCTGGCGTTTGCCGAGCATCTCGCGGTGTTGGGGAACTTTCGGCAGGCGGAACATCACCTCGCGCAAGCCCAGGGGGTGTTTGGGAGCCTGGACGTTGCGTGTCCGAACAAGCAGTTGCGGATGGAGCGCCGTCGGTTGGCTGCGTACGCGGCATATCTCCATTCTCTTGTGGCCCTGGAGCGCGGAGAGTCGCACCACGCGCTCGTCTGCTCGCGGGATAGCGTGCGGACGCTGTTCCAGGACTGGGCAAAGTTGGAGATGAAGGCAAAGAAGGGACACTCACAGTCTACCACGGCTATTGTTGCTGCTGAGACATCCCAGCTCGACAACGGCCCCAGCAACGCCACCACGATGGACGTTTCCTCCCTCGAACTCCGCCAGAGCACCAACAACAACACCACGACCATCACCGCCGGCCCCGAGTTCTGGCGCCTCTTCCGCCCCCTCCACCGCCACGTCCTCCGCCTCTCATCGCTGTACGCCCACATGGGCATGTTCCAAGAAACCATGTACTACGCCGAACAGGCCTACAAGATGGCGGAGACGGTCGACTCGGAGCTGTACCGCGCCGAGTGCGCCGCGTGGATCGCCGCCGTGTCGTGGCGCGCGGCCGACGCGGGGCGGGCGGCGAGCATGCTCCACCACGCGACCGCCGCTCTCTTATCGCACGAGAGCGCGAGTGTCAGGTCGTGCGCCGCCGCGGAGGTGGTGAGGCAGATGGCCGCGTTGTATCTTGCGAGCGGGGACGTGGAGGGGGCGGAGCCGTTGTTGGAGAGGGCGGAGGGGATGGTGAAGGAGCTTGCGGCGGGGAGCGTTGTGACTGGGAAGGAAGATGGGCAGAGTGAGACGGCTGTGGTGGAGACCAAGATGGCGAAGCTCAGCATTACAGGCAAGACGACAAGGGGTGGGAGGAAGACAGCTGCTCCGGCGAAGACGACCACTGCCAGGAGAGCTGGGAAGACAACTACCGCTGCAAGAACCAAAGCCGCCGCTGCCGCCGCCGCTGCTGTATCTACCACCACCACCCAATCACCGGCCCCCTCCACGCCCGAGGACGCCCAAATCTCGCGCCTCCGCGCCGCCATCCTCGTCCAGCGTGCCGTGTCCATGCTCCAGAAGCGCGAATGGGCCGCCGCCCAAACCGCCCTGTCCGAAGCCACCACCTCGTCCACCGCCGCGTCATCCAAGGCCAACGTCCTCCTCCCTGCCAAGGTCGCCATGGCGTCCTGCCTGCTGGGCATGAGCATGGACCAGATGGCTCGCGACCCGGTCTTCTCAGTGATCCAGGACTCGACGATTTCGTTCCCTGCCCTGATGGGGATGGGAGGACTGGGAGGCGCGGAAAGGGGTTCGCCTGCTGGAAAGTCGTCGCCGAAGAAGGCTAGGGGCGTTGTGCCTACGACCAATGCTGCTGTTGCTGCTATGGACACGAATTCGGCAGCGGCGTATGTCGACGCCCTCCGCGAAGCGCACGAGTACCTGCTCGAAGCGCACTCGGTGGCAGCCCTGAGCGGGGACGCGAGCTTGGTCCATCGCATCTCGGGCATGCTGCAGAACGTCGGGTTGTTCCTGACCGCCACATCTACCTCACCCGCTGCACGGGTCAAGTCCACCACCGCCGCCGCTGCTGCGGTGACTAACTACTCGGCGCATACCGCCTACGCCGTCGAGCTGGCGCGCAACCTGACATGGCGCAGGGAGAGGAAGGCCCTGCTCTACGAGAAGAAAGTCAGCAACAAGTCGGAGATGGGGCTCGTTTCATCTGCCCTGACCCACGCCGCGTCCGCGGCGGCGAGGCGGTCGAGCCTCGGCCTGGCGCTCGACCTGCACCGGATGCAGCGGGACTACATCGACGCTGTGCTCCCGCGGCACTGGACCGTCGTGTCGCTCTCGCTGTCCGACAACCAGCACGACCTGTGCGTCACTCGCCTGCAAGCCGGGCACAGCCCGTTTGTCCTGCGCCTCCCTCTCGAGCGCTCCGGCGCTTCGCGCGACGGAGAGGAGGACGACGAAGACGACCAGGAGCAAGGGCCGTTCGACTTCCGCCGCGGCTGCGCCGAGCTCAAGGAGATTGTCCAAGAAATCAACCGCACGTGCCACGACTCGAGGGACATGACGGTGCGCGGCAACAAGGCGGCGTGGTGGGCCGAACGCGAGGCGCTGGATCAGCGGCTCAAGGGGCTGTGCGAGAACATTGAGAGCCTGTGGCTGGGCGGGTTCCGCGGCGTGTTTTCCCAGCATAAGCGCCGGCCGAAGCTGCTGGCGAGGTTCCAGAAGGACTTTTTGGGCATTCTGGACAAGCATCTGCCCTCGCGCAGCAGGCAGGGATTCGGGAGGGGAAAGAAACAGGCGAAGAAGGGCTCGGCTGCTGCCGCTGCTCAGGCGGCGGATTCGGATTCGGCAAAGGTGACGCTTGATCCCAACGTGCTGGAGTTGTTCATCGGGCTGGGAGATCCGTCGCGCCCCGGGTGTGAGTTGGAGGACGAGCTGATGGATCTGCTCTACTTTGTGGTCGACATGCTGCAGTTCTGCGGCGAGCGCAACGCCTATGACGAGATTGACTTCGACTCGATGGTCATCGAGACAATGGATGCGCTCACCGCGTACCATGCCGCCGCGGCCGCCGAGGCGGGGTATACCGACGACGAGGACGACGACGACGGAGAGGAAGATCCCATTGACAAAACCGCTACCCCGCACACTATCCTCATCCTCGACAAGGCCCTCCACGCCTTCCCCTGGGAATCCCTCCCGTGCATGCAAGGCCTGGCCGTCTCGCGCGTTCCATCCCTGGCCTGTCTTCGCCAGTTGCTTATCGACCGCCGCCGCAACAACAGCAATAACAACGGGTCGAAAGCGCAAAAGGGCCACACCATCCCCCGCTCCACCGCCCGGGGTACCTACATCCTCAACCCGTCCGGCGACCTGGTGTCGACGCAGCAAACCTTCGGCGGGCCGCTGGCCGCCAACCTCGCCGGCGCGAGCTGGAAGGCCGTGGTCAACCGCCCGCCGTCCGAGTCCGAGTTTGCCGCGGCCCTGGAGGAGAGCGATGTTCTGCTGTATTTCGGGCATGGCTCAGGTGCGCAGTACATCAGGGGCCGCACCGTGAGGTGTTTGGCTGCTGGCGGGGCTGGGAACGTCGCTACTTCAGAGGCTGCTGGTGCTGGGGCCACAGCAACGGCAGCTATGGATGGGGAGGACCCGTCCGCTGCTGGGAACAAGACCAACGTGGAAAAATCCTCCACCAGCAGCACCACCAGCCGCTGCCGCGCCACGGTCCTGCTCATGGGCTGCTCCAGCGCCGCGCTCTCGGCGCCGGGTGAATTTGAGCCCTCCGGGCCCGTGTGGAACTACATGATGGCCGGGGCGCCGGCGGTGGTGGGCACACTGTGGGACGTGACGGATCGCGAGGTGGACAGGTTTGCCGGAGGCGTGCTGGAGGAGTGGGGGCTCGTTCCCAGGGGGTGTTTTTCGTCGTCGTCCGACAGCAGCAGCAAGGATAGGAAGGGCAAGAGGAAGAATGGTGGTGGAGATGGAAAAGAGTTTGGCGAGGCGAGCTTGGTGGAGGCGGTCACTCGTGCGCGGGAGAGGTGTCGGTTCCGGTATGTCACGGCGGCGGCGACGGTGGTGTATGGAGTGCCGGTGTATGTGGAGAAGTGAGGTGGTTGTTTATATGGTTTCTTGTTGTTGTTCTCTCTGGGCATTGGGAGGAGTTTGTTTCCTGTTTGATTGGGTTGGTGTTTTGTGGACGGTAATGGAGCTGATAATCGGGATGGTCCATGGTTGGTTTGATAGACATGGCATGCTCATTGCATCATGAACAAAATGTCAGGTGTATTGGTTCTTGTTAAGTGAACAGAACAGCGAGAGAGCGAGAAGTGATAGCACTGGGTTTGAGACATGGCTACACAAGTATAAACGGAATCTCAGCCTCTGGTTTCTTGTCCTCGTGGTTTGTTTCGTGCCGTTGCTGATGTATACCGGTTTTTCTTTTTCGCAGGAAATTGGTTGTCCATCACGGGGGGTCGAACAGCCCTCGAGTTTATGGATTATTTGTTTACATTCAGCCATCACTTCCACAGCCAACCCACGGCGTTGAGGGGTCGACTCCATCTGGTTCCCTTATATCGGCTAGCAGACATTTGTTGCCTCAAAAGAGAATACCAAACGTCATCTAATTGCCATTGACTTGTTGGGAGAAGTCCAAAGGTTACGCGTGATCATGGTCTCGATTCTTTTGTCCAGGATAGTGATGTCCTGTCATCATTAAGCTGAGCTTCGCCACAGGTGTAGAAGCCATGAGTCGAAGTTAGTCATCACCATGTCTCGGAGTCCGCGGCCTTTTTAGTCCGACTACCCATCCCTCGACGACGAGAACTTTGAACAAGGTGCCAGGTTGTATCATGAGATCCTAGATCTCGATTCGAATTGCTCTATCAGGATACTCCCTGACCCAATGTAGTAGTAGCAAGAACGTGGACGGCGAAGGTTATTGATAACGTTAACGGTGCCATGGCGAAACAAGTCACGAAAAGCAGGTCAAAACGCGCCAAACAAAACAAAACAAAAACAAGTCATTGGCGACCAGAACAACCACCGTCCACCGTCACAGAAAACGATGCACGATCCGAGATAGGTATTACCCAATGCGTCTTTGTTTCGTCGAACGTTTGTTAGCGAGAAGCCACACACAGCACACCGCTGTCATGTCGGTATGCTCAGCCGAGCGAAACGGTTGCAACCCTGCGGTTCCGTATTACCCTATTGGCTACCAAGATGGGTTTTCCGGAGTGAGAGAGGGAGAGAAAGAGATGAGAGGCGAGAAAAGGAAGATTAACACAAGAAGGGAAACGAGAGCGGCGGGGAGGAGGGGAGAGGGATGTGAGGGATGAGAAACAAACCCATGTCCACACCAGCTTTTTTTTCTCTCCTCCTCCTCCTCCTAAAGTCGGGTGTGAAGCTTCCGGGTGTGTTCGCTCATTTTTGCCAGTTTGCTTCATTATAACATTTCTGGCTGGATCAATCTTGGAAATATGAGAAACCACGTTGCTCCACTTCCCCGGACCAAGCCAGACGATGAATTGCAATTGCTATGGGAGGGCTGATCAGCCTGTTTTGATTTAACCAGTCAAATGCCAGCCCTCACACATGTTCGGAGCTAAGGGTGCGGGCAGGCCAGAGCGGAGGCGGAGGTAGCACCGTACATATAATAGAGAGCGTTTTGAGTCGTTGCTGGCCGGGTTGGAGGGTTGTTTGTTAGCGTGGGCGTTTAATTGAACGTCGCAACGGAGACAGCCGAAAGGAGCAGGTCAGTAAGATGGAAGAGACTGGATGCGGAGGAGA
Organism: Mycothermus thermophilus; assembly: GCF_041956435.1. Classification (NCBI taxonomy): domain Eukaryota; kingdom Fungi; phylum Ascomycota; class Sordariomycetes; order Sordariales; family Chaetomiaceae; genus Mycothermus; species Mycothermus thermophilus. Next base: position 857,326 of record NW_027191427.1, read on the forward strand.
AGCTAGAGTGGCAAGGCGGTATTTGAGGGCCCATGACGATGACTGCTTCTTGGACGCGTTTCTTTGCTTTTAGGGTGTCATTCTGCGCGCTGTGTGCATGGCGGACCAAGAAATAACCTCCGGATGATGACGGAAAATGAGAATTTCTGATGGATGGAGGTGGTGTTGTTGCTTCCACGGTATGTATCGCCCACCAATTTCAAGCCTTGTATATAGGTCAGTGTTTGATGTCTGTCTCGGATCACAGTGCAAGACTGTACACAAATGTCCATTGCATTGCCAACCTTGGAATGCCTGGCAAGGAGCGAGTCGATCTCGGAGTTCCCATGGCGGCCCGGGTGGCTACTGTAGTACCTAGTTGGTGATCCAGGATTTGAGGTGGTAGCGGGGGCCGAGGAGGGTGAACCGCACGGGACGGGCTGGCCGTTAGCTAATCTCGAAGAGTCTGGGGGTCACAGCAGCGGCGTGGATGGACATGAGAGTCTGTTAACATCCAGCTCCTGTTTTCAAGACATTACCTACAGTAAGTAGTAATTGGCTGAGGGTATACATACCAGACACGCCGCCTCAACCAATGTTGGATTTCCTTGGATATGGATTTGGATATGTACCTAACGTCTCAGATCAAGACACATGCGGTGAAACCAAGCGAGACAGCATTCTGGTCGGAGAATATCCTTGCATGTGTGGTTGAGCTTCGACCGGTGTTTCTGGAACGTGGACAGGATGCGCATGGATGAGTGAAGAGAAGCGGTTTGTGTGGCTTGTGATAAGCTTCGACTTGTTCAAGCGAGAGCGTCCAGGGAAGGAATCCGACTCGACAGAAAGACTCTGAACCCTGGACTCCGGCCTTGGATTGTCCAGGGTTGGTGAACGGTCGGTTGGGGGTGAGGGCTTCTCGAAGCAGGAAGAAGACAAGGGGCTCAGACATTTCCTCTTCTCATTTTCCAAATCGGGAAGATTTGCAGTTTTCATCTCCGTGTTCCCTTTCACGCAATCGAGTGAACAGCGGCAACAACACCAACACCAACACCAACACCACCATCACCAACTTCATATACACCAACAAAACAGCACCGACTTCGGCCATCAACAGTATCGATCTTGGACAGTGGCATCATCGTGTTTCAGCTTCGAATGCAGTCTGGATTTTCTTAGCGGCTCCACCGACTCGGCACTCGCAGGATCCTCGCAGGATCCCCTGCTCTAAAGTCTCGATTCCCACGCAAGACGTCGACTCAGGCACGGCAAAGCTAGCCAGCCTTGAACCTTGTCGTCTTGGGCGATGCGACGTTGTGAGTTTGCTGCGGCTCGACACCTTTGGGCGGAGGATGCCATCATATCCAGACTTCACAGTACTGTGTACATTCAGTACCACGTATGAAGGCAAAATGAATGCCGAGCCCAGCTTTCTTGGACCGAGGATAAGCTGGAAAACGTTAAACATGGCCTTCTTCAGCCCGCAGATGGGATTGGATTGCCCATCTCATCTCTCTGCATTTTACCCGTCCCAGCGGCCAATTCTCGGGCTTTGTCATATTCGGCCCCGGATTCGCCGCCAGCCAGCCTCCCTCTTGACCTACCTCCAGGTCTTTTTGGCCCCCAGTCTCTGAAGCCAATGACAGCGGCGCCCGTGCGCGGCGCAGCGCCTCCAATCCTTAGCTTCGCTGGTCCAGCGGAAGGCGATCCGAAGGAAGCCTCGCAGAAGTCTCCAAGAACACCAAGAACACGCCAACCTTGTTGACACGGTCGGGTGGCTTGCTTGACCTACGGAGTACCACTAGAAGCCTCCCCCGACTTTGCCCTGCCTGGCGCATGCGGTTGCATGCATGAGGCATGTGCCAGTCTACGGTGTCCAGTCAGGGACGTCGTCGTGCTGCAGCTCAAGTCAAGGGCAACCTGTTTGACCGACTATCTCCACGGCCAGCTCTTACAGACTCTGGACCTAGTACGGGAGACGCATGGTCATCCTTCACTTCTGCCCAAAGTGCGTACCCCAAGACGGCCATAGAGAACGAGCGGACCAGAGGATTGGGAGGGTGAGAGTCAGAGCTGCACATAGTATAAACTATGTCGGTTCCAAGTTCAAGGCAGTCGGTCCGGTCAGGTCTGTCTTGTGTACCCCGTGTTCAATCTAACACAACCACCTCTCTGATTCATCACCCATTCGCTGGATATTGCATGCATGCGCCGTTGAGGCACACCACTGGAGAGCCAAGGCCACGCTTCCGCTACCAAACCGTCATCCTCCACCATCCTGCAGTTGAGCTCCGCTCGGCCTGTCTCCCTCCCGAGACCCCCCCCCCTGCCACTTTACCAACGACTCGACAACTCCAGGTCTCCGAGACCCCAATCCCCCGCATGCGGAAGCACGCGCAGCATCCCCATCGCACAGTCTTGACTTAGACTTGACATCACCGCTTGCTTCTGCCTCCTCCTTGCATGTCTGGAGTCCAGCTTGTCCAGCTTGATCAACGAACAAGACATCAAGCTCCTCGACTGTGCACCGTTGGCTAGAGGCCAGGCCAGCACCCACGACCGGGATGCTGGTTGCTACCTACCCCACAATCTTCCTCGCGAGAACCGTCTTCTCACGACGCTAGTCGCCTGGCCCGTCCGCAAGTGATCCACACCCAGTGAAGGGTTTGGAGCACCCTGTCGTAGCCTCCGACCCCAGTCTTTGCCTCCGCTCTCCGATTTCTCTCTCTGCGTGCCCCCAATCACCGTCAACCTGTTTTGTTATTGGAGACGGACGCCGCTGGATCCAGCCTCGACGCTGCTTTTCCAGCAAAAGTTTCACGACGTCAGTAAAAACAACCGACGAGATCTCACCCACTCTCAATCCTTCCTATTATCTCCTCCCTACCTCTTTCATTGACGGGACCATTGTCGCTTCTCACCATCCACCTTTGCCCACCACTCACGGCCCCGACGTCATCAACAGGCTTCTTGGCCCAACCTACCATGGGATAGAGACACACACCTCCATGTAACGCCTGGTTGAGCTGCAGTCTCGAGACAACGCCGGATCGAGTGGAGACGAGCCGTGGCCCTGGGTTTTTGGTTTGCCTGTGTGGGGTTTTTTGGTTGTAAATCACAGATCTCTCTTTTCTCCTGCTTCTTGCTCACCGGCGCCGAAGCCCGCTGTTACCTTAACTTCCGGCCCCCCTCCCCCTGGTGTGGCCGCCCGCCATGTCGCCCACCCATCCCCAAGTCGAACCACAGACCTACCCATCCGTCGACCTGGAATTCTCTCCAACCTCTGGCGACCCTGACGCTAACCTCGTCCAGCCCGGCCTCAAGCTGGAGGGGCCCAATGACGCATTGGATACCATCACAGCTGCCGGAGTCACCACTACTACCACCGCGACTGCTCCCGCTCACGACATGGCCGACGCCGCAGTCCACTTCGGGGACTTCCAGTTCCCATACCCCAATCCATTGGGGGACTCACCGATGAATGGAATACAACAAGGCTACGATGATCACGCCCCAGACGTCTTCGGCACACCACCGCAGCCAGCATCCATCTCGCCGATGCAGGACCGCCAGGACTCGGTCGCGTCCATCACCGTCCAGACCTCCGCGTATCCCGCCACCAACACCACCGCCAACGGGCAACGGCCCTCTCCCCAGAACGAATCCGACAACGGTACGCCGTCGAGCAACACCAATGGCGCCAACCTGCTAGAAGAGCCCATGTCGGACGAATTCGGGCTTGCCACGACCAATCCGTCCGACGGCGTCGATCTTGGATCCAAGAAAGGCGACAAGGCCGACAGCAGCGCGCCCGCCTGGAGCGAGCTCAAGACCAAGGCCGGAAAGGAGCGAAAGCGCCTGCCCCTCGCCTGCATCGCCTGCCGCCGCAAGAAGATCCGCTGCTCGGGCGAGAAGCCCGCCTGCAAGCATTGCCTGCGCTCGCGCATCCCCTGCGTCTACAAAGTCACCGCCCGCAAGGCCGCCCCCAGGACGGATTACATGGCCATGCTGGACAAGAGGTTGAAGCGCATGGAGGAGCGCATCATCAAGATCGTTCCCAAGGCGGAGCAGGAGGCCATCTCGTCGTCCGTGACCCGCGCCGTCGTGAAGCCGGCCATTCCGGGCACCATTCCGGGGAGCGGCGGCAAGTTGGCGGGGACCGGCTCAGCGGCAGCAGCGGCGGCGGCCGCCAAGAAACGGGGCGCCGATGAAGCGTTTGGCCCAGACCTGGACCATTGGGCTCGCGCGCCCTCACGATCGAAGCTCGACGGGCCGAACAAACCGTCTCCTATCCTCATTCAGGAAGCCGAGGAGAGCAAGTTGCTGCTGGAAGGAGGCGATGCCCTCCCCTCCAAGGAGATCCAGGAACATCTTGCCGAGGTCTTCTTCGAAAACATCTATGGCCAGGCATATCATCTGCTCCATAAGCCCAGTTTTATGAGAAAGCTAAAGTGCGTCGCTTCCCTCCTGTCCCTGTTGTCTTGTGTCTGGTGAATATTGACATGCAATCTGCCCACAGAGCCGGCACGTTACCTCCCGTCCTGATCCTCTCGGTGTGCGCCATTGCGGCGCGCTTCTCCAACCATCCCAAGCTCAACACGCATCCCAACTTCCTCCGCGGCGAAGAATGGGCGGCAACGGCCCGCGATATCCTCACGAAACGCTACGAGTGGCCCAACATCACCATCCTCACATGTCTGTTGATCCTGGGTCTGCACGAGTTCGGGACATGTCACGGCGGCCGCAGCTGGGCCCTCGGCGGGCAGGCCATACGCATGGCATTCGCCCTGCAACTCCACAAGGACCTCGAGCATGATCCCCAACGCAACCCCGACAAGACGCAGCTCAGCTTCATCGACCGCGAGATCAGGAGACGCACCATGTGGGCCTGCTTCTTGATGGACCGGTTCAACTCGTCGGGCACCGACCGGCCAACCTTCATCCGCGAGGAGACGCTCAAGATCCCGCTACCCATCAAGGAGAAGAACTTCCAGTTCGACCTTCCAGGCCCTACAGAGACGCTGAGCGGCCAGGTGCTGGAGCCCCTGCCCGAGGACCAGCCGAACCTAGCCAGGGAAAACATGGGCGTCGCCGCGTGGATGATCAAGGCCATCGCCCTCTGGGGCCGCATCATCAGCTACCTAAACCAGGGAGGAAAGGAGCTGGATCCCCATCCTATGTGGAGTCCCGAATCCGAGTACACCAAGCTCCTCAAGCAGACCGAGGATTTCTTGACGGAGCTTCCCGAGTCGCTCGTTTATACGCCCGAAAACCTCAAGGCACACGAGACGGACGGCATGGGCAACCAGTTTTTGTTTTTGCACATCTCGATCCAGCAGAACATATTGTTTATGAACCGGTTTGCCGTCTCGTCGCCGAGCGGCCACTCGCTGCAGGACGTGCCCAAATCGTTCGTCACCAAGGCCGGAGCGAGAGCCTTCGCCGCCGCCAACCGAATCTCGGAGCTGCTCAAGGACGCCGAGTCGCACTTCATCACGGCGCCCTTCACGGGGTATTGCGCGTTCCTGTCGAGCACCGTCCACATCTTTGGCATCTTTTCCGGGAATCCCGCCATGGAGGCCACGTCCAAGCGCAACCTGGCGACCAACGTTCGCTTCCTGTCCAAGATGAAGCGCTACTGGGGCATGTTCCACTGGATGTCCGAGAACCTGCGCGAGCAGTACCGCACCTGCGCAGATGCCGCTCGCCAGGGCAACGCCAGCGACAGCACCAACTCTCCGATCTTCCAGTACGGCGACTGGTTCGACCGGTATCCGCACGGCGTGTCTCAGTCCGACTTCCTCGACCCGGCCATCCACAAGAAGAAGCCAGAAAAGGGCGAAGACGCCGTCCTCGAGCAGAAACCAGAGCTCCATACCGTCGAGGAGTTCTTCACCACCATTTCTCCACAAAACCAAGCCGGAGCCGGCGCCGGCGACAACTCCGCCAACGGCGCCCGGCCCGGTCAACCCAACGCCTCTCAGGTCAAACGCAAATCCATCGTTCGCAAACCCAGCATCGCCTCGCGCGGCAGCGGCGGCGCGCCAGACACACAACCCCCGTCGCTCGAACCTCTTCAAACCGACCTCGCCCGCGCCACCGCCGAGCAGCTCCAACAACACGCCGCCCGCCTCCAACAACACCAGCGCAGCTTCTCCACCCCGAACGGCGCGACAGCCACCACCGCCGCAACCACCACCACCCCAACCACCGGCGGTCCAGCGGGCTCCTTCGGCCCTCTCACCCTCGCCACCGGCCCCGCGGCAGCCTACGCCGCCGCCCATCCGGCAGCGGCCCTCTCCCCGGTCTCTCCCGTCGCCTTTTCCCATCCGCATCACCACCACCACCCCCACGCCTTCTTTGCGGCAGCGGGTGATCCCTTCTCCGCCGCTGCCGCAGGCGGTATCCCGCTAGCCGCGACCCCGACCGCCCCGCACGGCCTGTCGCGGCTCGACAGACAACTCGTCTTCGGCGCATACGGCAGCCATCACGCGCACGCCGTCGACCCCACCGCCGCCGCGGCCGCAGCAGCAGGCGCAAACTCCGCCGCAGCTGCCGCCGCGCTTGGAGCAGCCGGGGGGTTAGGTCCCGGCTGGGCGGCGGACGCCAACGCAGTCGCCGCCGCGGCGGCAGCAGCGGCCGCTGCGCGCCAGCACCACCACCACCACCAGCAACAACAACAAGCTGCTGCGCACGCGGCGCACGCGGCTGCGGCGGTTGGGCATGCGGCGCATGGGTTGCCGCATCATCATCCGCAGCATCCTGCTGCTGCTCATCACGGACACACGGCGCATCCCGTGGACCCGGCCGCAGCGGCGCTGCACGCGGCTGCGTTTGGGGCCGCCGGGGCGGCTGGAGCCGAACCGCCGAGTTCGGCGTGGTTTATGCCGTTTAATATGGAACCGCCGGAGCTGGGACCGCCGACGGAGGGGTTGGGAGGCGGAGGGGGGATTGGAGGAGGTGGTGGGGGAGGGTTGGGGGGATTGGGGAGGGGTGTTTGGGGGGCATCATTGAAAGACTTTGTTGAGTCGGATGGTTGGTTGACGAGCTAGCTGCGCTACTTGACCGGAGGGTGGATGGATGGATGGATGGGAAGAAAGAGAATTGAGAAGAATGGACGAGATGAAAGAGAGGGAAGGACGAAAGTTCTGGCGTGGGGATGGGATTGGAGTTGGGCCTTGCGGTGGGTGGTAGTAGGGGTTTCCGAGGAGATCGGGCCTATGTATACCTCTCTCACCGACACGATGGGAGCTGTTGATTTTCTTCATTTTTCTTGTTTTTATTATTATCTCGGGTTGGTGGAGTTGGAGTATTTATCGTGGTTGTTTCGGGCAAGGTCGGCCGGGATCAGGTTGGTTAGGGTGTTTTCTTAGGAGGGCTGGGGTTGGACACATATTGATATCCCTTTGTCACACGGTATCTGTCTATCTACATACCTAGGTACTACGGAGCATCTTTTATCATGCGGATTCCGGCTGTCTCTCTCTTTTTTCTCTACCCTGATGGATGATGAATGGATGGATGGATGGATGGATGGATGTTGGGCTCGACTGTTGGTCTGTTCGTCTGTCGGAGAGAGGTCAGTTCTGGTGGGGAGTGTTGGGTCGATGGATCTGTGTACATATATCTCTGACGTTCGAGCTCTTCTTCAAGTGCGATGAGTGCGATACCTTAGTTTAAACTTTAGCCTTTTAGCTATGAGGTGCCTACGTGACGGTCTGGCTCGTGTCTGGAGGGTTTGTTGATGGTGCGAATGAGTATAAATTCGCCAACTGCCCGGCATGCGGAATCTTGCCGACCGGTCTCCTGGAAGTACCTGATATTGGATGGAGTTATGGTTGTGATGATGCCTGTGTTGTTGTTGTTATTGGTTGTTCAGGGAAAGAGTTGTCGTGGTTGTTGATGTGGTTAGTAGGGGGGGGTGGGCTTTTGTTTACTTAGCCCCTGATTTTGGTGAATGCGTTGTGGTGGTAGCAACCCGGATTCGGTAGAAAAGGTTTCACGTTAGCTGAGGAGGCTTGGTATATGAGAGATATATGGTCACTCGACGCCTCGAATTGAGACAGAAAAGCACGTCGAGGGTGTTGGATTGATCGAGTCAACCAAAGAGTGATGGGTTGGTACAAACATCTGTCAAAAGATTGGTTGAAACTCCACCCTCGGTAACAACCACAGGGCAGAACCATTTGCAGATCAAGAACCTATGATTGCCAATGGATATACACCAGTAACACTGCCACAACGCCTTCAAAAATGCATATAACTACACAACCTCCAGTTTTACTTTGTCACAGATAGAACCCAAATCACGCCTCCACCCCCTCCTCCTTCTTCCCCTTGTTCTTCTTCGACCTCTTCCTCTTCTTCTTCCTCTCTCCCTCAATAATCCCACTCTCACCCTCGGCAGGCCTCTTCGACGAGGACTCATCCTTGTACTTCTTCTTGTTATCATGGTGGTCGTGGCTGCCCTTGCCCTTCCCCTCCTCGGCCGCAAGCAACTTCTCAAACCCATACGTCGGCCCCGTCTGCTCGTACTCGCGCCCAAACACCTCGCGGCGCCACTTGCGCAGGCGCGCCTTCTTGCCCAGCCGCTTCTTGTCGCGGCGCTTCTTGGCCTCGTCGCGGAACGTGGCGAGCTTCTTGAGGCCGGCGAACTCGTTGAGCGCGGCATCCGACGGCGCGAGCAGAATGTCGCGCGCCGTGAGGCCGAACGAGTTGGGCGACGTCTCGCGGTACCGGAAGCCGCCCAGCATGCCGTCGGCGGTGGGCTTGTTCTTGGAGTTTTGCAGCGCCCGCGGGACCTCGAGCTCCAGCTTGGTGTCGACCAGGGCTTCGATCTTGGCGCGCTCGGCGCGTTCTTGCTGCTTGGCTTTGATGCGCTCCTTCTTGAGTTCCTTGGCGGTCTTGCGCTTCTTGGTTGGCGGTTGTTCGTCGTCCGAGTCGTCGGAGGACTCGGCATCCTCGTTGTCGCCGCCGTCGCCGCCGTCGCCACCGGGCTGCTGAGTCTCGTCGTCACTCGAGAGCGTGATGTTGGGCTTCTCCTCAAAGTCGGGGACGATGTCCTTGATGTCGATGTCGTCGTCCCATTTTGGCTTTTTGGGTTTCTTTTTCTTCTTCTTTTTCTTGCCTTCGCCATCCTCGTCGCTCTCCTCGTCCCCGTCCAGCGACATGTCGTCGGGCTCGGCGTAGTAATCGTCGCCGAACCGCTTCCGCATCTCCTCCTCCCACTTGTCATTGTCCCACGCCTCGTCCAGCAGCTTCAACCACTCCTCCTCCTTGAGCTCCTTGCCCTTCAGGCCGGCGGCTTCCTTGATCTTCTTCAGCTTCTCGGAAGCCTCTTCGATCTTAAGGCGGCGTAGACGAGCACGCTCCTGTTCGCGTTCCCTCTTCTCGGCCTCCTTGCGCTCCTTCTCGAGGGCTCTTTGCTTCTTGCGGCCCGTCAACTCCTGCTTGCGAACGGACCGGGCGGCGGCCAGAGTACGCGAGTACGTCTTCAGAAATTCGTTGGTCTTGGCCGGGTCTTCAAATCGCATATTGTAGGCATGCTCGAACTCGTCAGCCAGATCGTGGGCGTCATCTTCGCCCTCATCAGACTCAAATGCTTGCCACTTGGAGGCGACGCCTTCGGCAGGCGCCCAGGCCCTGCTGGCCATGAACTTCTCGAGAAACTCCTCCGGGTTCTTGTCGGCGTTGGCAACGTCTTCTTCGGTAAGGACGATGTTGGGGCGGCGCGATGGGTGGACGCCGTTTTCGTCGAGCTTCTCTTCCTCCTTCTTGGCGGGCTTGATGAAGGCGTCATCGTCGCTCCAATCCTCGTCGTCGTCGGCAGCCGCGGCGGCAGCGTTGATCTCGGAGATGATGGATTTCTTGATGTCCTCCTGCTCCTGGGCGTACGTCTTGGGAACGTCGGGGGCGGTACTGTCATCATCAGCACCCACATCTCCACGCATGTACCGCTCACGGTGGTAGTCGCGCAGCGTCATGGGCTTCTCCTCCTTGCGGGTGGGCACCGAGTCGGGGTCGAAGGGCTTGTAGAAGACGGCATTCTTGTCGTAGATGCGGGGGTCCCTGTTGCGAATGGCCTGGAGGGTGGCGGAGATCTCGGCATCCAGCTCCTCGGTAATCAGAACGGCATCGTCGTCCTCGGTCTCGGACTCTGACGACGATTCGGATTCGACGTCGAGGCCGTTGGTCTTGTACTTTTCCTGGAGACGATGCAGCTCCTCGCGCTTCTTGTTGTGCTCGAAGCGACGGGCGTACTCCTCGTTGATCTTGAGCTGGATCTCATTCCCTAGAGTGGCGCCGCCATCCTCCTGGTCGTCGTCGCTGCTGCCGCTGCCGGAGTCCGAGTCGGAGTCTTCAAACAGAGATTTCTTTTTGGGAGGCACGTCGTCGCCTTGTGGCGCGCCCTTGGCGGGCTTAGCCTTGACGGAGGCCATCTTCAAGGCCTGCCGAGTTGATCAAGCCTGATGAAGGCGATGTTCGCGAGGGGTCTGTTTGGAATTGGACGAAATCCTTCCAGTCAGCGCCGCTAAAAATCAGAAGACAAAGCGAAGGAGACGAAGCAGCAGAAGTTCACTTTTGTTTCGAACTTTTTAGTGGGGCTGCTGCGGGCCGGATCCACTTGGCGGACGTTCGCCTGGCCCGTGCGTCATCTGGTCTTGGCGCCAGGTCTTGGCAGATTTGGCAGCTGGGACATGACGCTAAGCCGAAAATGGACTTTACTGGGTGTGTCGTCGCATGCATCCAATGCAGCATCAGGTCGTTCCTCGTTGTTGCTCTGGCGGGACTTTGAGCGGCCCGGAGCTTGCCTTGCCTTGACTTGCCTCCAACGTTTGCCTGCCTGTCGCCTATCACGTCACTTCAACAACGGTTATCGTCTCCATCCCAACAACACCCACTCCCACTCATCGCAAACAGCGCTCGCTTCGCTCTGCAAACCCCGCCACCGACACCCTCGTACAATCTATCGACAGACACCGAATTCACTCACCATGGCTTCCGACGCCCCGAAACCCAGCAGCAGCGTCAAGCTGGTGCTTCTCGGGGAGGCCGCCGTCGGAAAGGTCGGTCGCCCTGCACTTTCAAAAACATCCAAGATTCGATGACGGCCCTGCTAACAGTCCTCTGCCAGTCCTCTCTCGTCCTCCGTTTTGTCAGCAACGACTTCCAGGAGAACAAGGAGCCAACAATAGGAGGTATGCACCATGCGCGCTTAGTGACCCGAGCCAGTCCTCAAACGACATGCTAACCCTGCCAATAGCTGCATTCCTGACCCAGAAATGCAATCTCCCCACGCGAACCATCAAGTTTGAGATCTGGGATACCGCCGGCCAGGAGCGCTTCGCCTCGCTCGCCCCCATGTACTACCGCAACGCCCAAGCCGCCCTCGTCGTCTACGATCTCACCAAGCCCACGTCCCTGATCAAGGCCAAGCACTGGGTCGCCGAACTGCAGCGCCAGGCGTCGCCCGGCATCGTCATCGCCCTCGTCGGCAACAAGCTCGACCTGACCAACGACGGAGCTGGGAGCGGCGCGGGCGCCGAGGGTGCCGGAAGCGACGCCGCGGCCGAAGACGCCGGCGATGCCAGGAAGGTGACGACCGAGGAGGCCAAGGAGTACGCCGACGAGGAGGGTTTGCTCTTCTTCGAGACCAGCGCCAAGACGGGCTACAACGTCACCGAGGTGTTTACGGCCATCGCAAATGCCATCCCCGAGACGTCGCTCAAGACGGCCCGCGGGCCCGGGGCGTCGCATGCCGGGCGCTCTGAACAACAGAGGGTGGACCTTGGCAGGCTAGATGAAGGGGCGGGCAAAAACGACTGTGCTTGCTGAGGCGAGATGGTGAAAAGGGGACCAGGCGCGAGTCGGGCGGTGGCAGGTCGTTTGGAATTCTTGCATGGGTGTACCGGGGTTGGTCATACTGGGCTGGGTATCAGGAGTAATCCGTGGTTTTGGTGGTCCTTTTAATGTTTGTTTTCAATCAACTCCGTACCTCTAGACATGGAGGTATCTGCCCGTTCCACTGGTTGACATGGTCCCAGCGTGTTGTTCTCCCGATGAGGGCATGGGCGGTGTTCTGGGAAACGGCTGAAGCAACCAACGGGCGGCTTAGGTAATTTGGAGAGCGATCAGTTTGTAGAACCAACTCTACCTTATTTACGCTACGAGTACCTCTCGGTGACTCTGCCTGCTGTATGCACATACCTTACGTACCTAGGCTGTGACGACATCGTCATCATCGCCTGAGCTGAGCGAGCTGGAACTACCGTGTATCCTTGGCATAGCCCACACTGTACTACCACGTAGTAACAACGTGTAGAGACACAGTGTCCATTCCATCTCAACTGTCCGCCACGTGCACCCGGAGCTCCACTCTGCAGAGTGCCTGCGGCATCTTGGAGCCGGCGCCAAATTTTCGCTTTCTTTCCTCCACCCGACCGACCACCAGCATCCAATCCCCAGAAACGCGCCGCCATCCACAGGCAGCCACGCCTTCAACGCCCCCATTGCGCGGCCGTTTCTGGCAACCATCGACTTCACAGCACATCGCCGTCATCATCTCACCGATTATCCATTCTACGACATCACACTTTGGCCAACCTTCCACCCTCACCGACCAGTCGTCACCAGTTTCTTGCCTTGCGACGCGAACAGCGACCTCGGCCATACGAATCTGCAGACATCGACTCCACGCGTCGTCCACCACTCACACACCTCCCAGACTTTGCCATTTGCGCCAGTCCTCCATGACATCGTCCGCCTAACCTCCAATCCCACCCTCAGACGTCTCTTCGTCACCCCGGCAAGGCGCGCGCCTCTCCTCGTCTCAACTTCTCCCCCCCAACAAAATGGCCGCCGCCCTGACCCTCACCGAGGCGCAAGCCGAGCTCATCAGCTCGCTGCCGCAGGAGGACATACCCGCTAAGTTGCGCTGCGCCATCTGTAGCAAGCTGGCTGTCAACGCCTTCCGCCTGCCCTGCTGCGAGCAAGCCATCTGCGAGTCGTGCCAGGCTACGTTGCCGACCTCGTGTCCCGTCTGTGAGCACGCGCCACTGTCCGCCGCCGACTGCAAGCCGCACAAGGCCCTGCGAACGACCATCAAGGTGTTTTTGCGCACCGAGGAGAAGAAGAGGGAGTCGGCCAAGCCGAAGGAGGGATCTGCCACCGCGCCAGTCACGCCTGTCGAGCCGACGCCGACTTCGACCGTTGCGCCTGAGATTGGTTCTGAGAAGGGGGTGGAACAGGAGAAGGCGGTGGAGAGTGAGCAGGCTGGTGTGGAGGAAAAGGGTTCTGGAGCTGAGGAAGCGGAAGGCCAGGAGGCCGAAGATGTGGGCGCAGACGGAGATCATCAGGGTCCTGCAGAGCAAAATGGAGCAGATGAGGTATGGGCAACTCTCATCGTGGGTCGCTGCATAAACTTGACACGCTGACAAACCACATCAGGAACATGAGCCTCGTGAGGACGGGCAAGAAGCTCCCGCCGAGGGAACGTCGACCGAGCTAGTCCCAGCCCAGGGTGACTCCGAGCTTGCCGAGAACGGCCCTTCCGAGGCCAAAGAAGGACATGACGAAGCCGAGCCCAACGATGAAGACGAAGAGAACGCTGAGCAGCAGTCCGGTGCGCCCACGGCCCCTGGCATGAACGGCGCGTTCCCCCCGGCCGGCTTCGGCCCTGGGTTTGACCAGATGCCGATGATGATGGCCGGATTTGGTGGTTTCCCGATGATGGGTACGTCGACTCTTTTCTTACTCATTCGTTAGAACCATCAACACATAACTAACACCTTTCCAGGCATGCCCGGAATGGCCATGGACCCGATGACGATGCAAATGATGATGAGCGGAGGGTTTCAAGGCATGGGCATGAGCGGCATGAACATGAACATGGGCATGGGAGCAGCAGCAGGCGGCTACGGAGGCGCTGAGTCCGAGAAGAACTGGAGCAACGGATCGCAGCAGCAGCAAGCTCAAGCTCAAGGACAGGCAGCATCATCATCCTCATCATCGTGGAACGTCGGCCAAGATAATTTCAATCATCCAAGCGCTTCTGCTGGCATGGGCAATGGTGGTGATTATGGCTCGTTTAACAACCCTGGTGCTGCTGCTGGTGTTGGTGTCGGTGGTGGTGCTGGTCCTGGCTTCTTCCAGACAGGCTTCTTCAATCCACAACAAGGTAATTATGGCCACCACGCCAACCAATTCCATGACTATCGCCGGAATCAGTTTGGGGGGTTCCGCGGTGGTAGAGGCCGAGGCCGCGGTTGGGGATACGGCGGCGGTTACGGCCGCGGAGGGTATTACCAGCAACAACAGTACGGCTACGGCTTTGGCGGAAACATGGGCGGCGGTTGGAACAATGATCAGCAGCAGGGCTACGACGCATCGTATCAGAACGGTCAAGGCGACTTCCAACAAGGTACCGGCGAAGGAGCAGAAGCGGAGGTGGATGAGTTCGGCCGCGCCATCCGCGCCGGCAGCCAGCAGCGGCAGGACGGGGCTGGTGGCGACGAAGCCGCCGGCCCCCGCGACGGAAGCATGCCGCCCGCCAGCCTCCCCGCGCCGAACCCGGACGTACCCCCCAATGCGCCCAAGGGACCGCGTGCCATGCTCCAGGGCTTGCCGAATACCAGCTACAAACACCTGCAAGCGCGGGGGTGGGTGGACGATGGCGGACGGCCCACAGGCATGACGCCGACGACGGGCCAGACGTACAGCGCGGCCGGCAGCACGACGGGGACTGTGACCGGTGGTGGTGGCGGTGGTGGCTCCGGTGATCGTGACCGTGAGCAGCGCGGTCGGTCGAGGAGTAGTTCGCCCGGCGCGCGCGGCGAGGAGTCGTCGTCGTCGCATCGCGAGAGGAGGAGACATCGTCACTCGCGCGGACGGTATCGGGAGGAGAGTAGAGATCGGGAACGCGACCGCGATCGCGACCGCGAGCGGTATAGGGACCGAGATCGCGATCGAGACCGTGATCGTGACCGTGATCGTAGGGACAGGGATCGTGATCGCGACAGCCGTAGCAGGAGCCCAAGCCGAACCCGCAGTCGCAGCCGCAGCCGTAGCTACGAGCGCAGCAGCAAGGACCACCACTACCACCACCGGCGGAGCGGCAAGCGGCAGCGCTCGTACTCACCGACTGCGGAAGAGGAGGAGGAGCGCAGCCACCGCCGTCGTCGGTCCGAGCATCACAGGAAGCGCTCGCACGCGGCCGAGGCGGAGGAGGTGGAGGAGCAGCAGTATCAGCCGCAGGTCCAGGCTGAAGAGCAAGAGGTTCAGTTCGAGGCCGACGAACGGGAGCGGTCGCCGAGGTCTAGGTCGGCATCTCCTGCCGCCGCTGAAGCTGAAGTTGAAGTCTACGACGATGACGCAACGAAAGAGCGGTCCGGACACCGGAGCAGTCGGCGCGAGCGGCGCGAGCGGGACAAGGAGAGAGATCGCGAACGGGACCGCGAGAAGGAGCGGGATAGAGACCGTGATCGCGATCGCGAGCGAGGCAGGGACCGAGACCGGGATCGCGATAGAGAGAGGGATAGGGAGAAGGATGAGCGCCGGCACAAGTCGTCGCACCGGTCGTCGCATCGAGACAAGGACGACGAGCGCGAGCGGGAGCGAGATCGGGATCGGGATCGCGAGCGTGACCGGGCGCGTAGTGATAGGTACCGTGACCGCGAGGACCGCGATCGCGACAGGGAGCGTGATAGGGAGCGTGATCGTGAGCGCGACCGGGACCGGGACCGGGACCGGAAGGAGCGTCATCGGGATCGTGAAAGGGAGAGGGATAAGGATAGGGACAGGGACCGCGAGCGTGATCGGGATCGGGATCGGGATCGCGAGAAGGACAAGGATCGCGACAGGGACAGAGACCGGGAGCGTTCAAGCCGTCATGATCGCGATCGCGACCGTGACCGTGACCGCGACAGGGAGAAGGACAAGGACAAAGACAAGGACCGACACCACCACCACTCTTCGTCTCACCGTCATCGCAGCAGCAAATCCTCTGCCGCAGACCCAGACTATGACGCCTCTACCGCGGCAGCAGCTGACGACCAAACCCGCCCGGGCACCTCCTCCGGCACAACAACCAACGACTTCCCACCCCCACCTCCACCCCAAACCACCACCAGCAGCACCTCACGCCGCTCCTCAGCCCTGGGCCCGCTCGAAATCAAAGGCGCCGCAGCAACTACAGCTACAGCTGACAGCCGCCGTTCGTCCACCAGCAACGGGATCAACGGTACCGGTAGTGGCGGCGGAGGGCTAAACAGCCATCAAGACCCGCACGCCGAGGAGCGGGCGGCCCGCGATCGCGAGAGGCTGCTTCGCGAGACGAGGCGCATGGCGACGCTAACGGCGGGGTTGGCGGGGCTGAAGAGGACGAGGGAACGGGAGAGGGAGAGGGAAAGGGAGAGGGAGGAGAAGAGGAGGAAGTCGAGGACTGAGGAGTGATGATTGGGAGGCAAGGAGTAAATACTGTCCTTCGGACCTAGCAGATGTGGACTCTCTGACTCTCCGATCTGCCTCGATGGTGGAATTGGGATCTTCATGCCTATCTTACTTAGCTAGGGAGTTAGATGGCTGATGCTGGAGATAATAGCTCTGGAAGTGGGGTATGGACTGGGTCCAGGCTCAAGGTCCAGGTCGAATGTATAAAACGTGCCATGACATTCAAGTTTGGGGAGGTGGATGGTGGTTGGTTTGTGGTGATGTTTTTGTTTGCATGGTATTCCGTACATATGGCATTGCATTTGCATTGTTTTGGTGGGGGGTTGTTGGTTGGGGTACAGCGGGGGTTTATTGTTGCTTGCATGCTGCATGCGCGGGTGGATGGGTTGGGACAGCGAAATGGTAAACAACAGTGCATCGGTCCTTGAAGTTGAAGCGAAGTCAAGGAGACAGAAAAGACAAATAAATGCTTGCTTGCATGGTAGCGGGCGGACAGACGACGACGAGCATGAGAGGACAAACATGAGTGTATGAAGTTTGTTGCTTGTACAAGTGACTTAACGAGGTGTATGTGTCTATTGTTTCCTTCTGATTTCTTCTTAGTCCATAGCAACTCAGACCAACCTTGCTCGATCTTGTCTGACCTTCTGATATGTTCCAGCTTAAAGAAGTAACCTGGATATTTTGGCATGTTGATAGCTGTCTCCAACTGGAGGATTGGAGGTTGTGGAGTCATGACATCAGCCATGCCTCCTCCTCCTCCTTCAACAAATCCCGTCCGACTGGCTTGTCACCCTCCTCCCGGCGACGGGAACTGGCTCCGCAAACGCGGGGCAGCTCCATCCGGCTGCAGGATGCATTGCACGGGACTGAGCGCCGGGCCGGGATGTGCCATGTGCGAGCATGAGCCTCCAATGACACCCCGTTGACAGTTTCGACCCCGCGCAGACTACACTAGTACTATGTATCTATGTTACCTTGCTAGGAAAGGAAAAGAGGCCACGGGGTCTGTGTTCTGGCGGTGTCAGTCCCTGGGGTATCAGTCTGCATATTTTCCCAGAAGTTTTGTTTGGATGTTTGGCGCTGAGACGGGGGTTGTCAGAGGGAAAATGGGGAAAATGGGCGCTGGGCTGATGGCATGGGAAAGTCGTCTTATTCATCACTGGACTGACTAAAAAGGCAGCCCCGCTACTCGGAGCTCAACCCAATCGGGCATTCCACTTTCACCTTCACCTGCACCTTGACCTCTGTTCATCTTACTCCAACCTCCAACTCCCACCTTCACCTCTCGTCATTTCATTTTCTCCATTTCCATCTCCATCTCTCTCCGGCCAAGTCGCTTTGGCCTGACGTCAAACTGCCATCATCAAGATCCAAAGAATCCTTCCATGTAGACCACCACCATGCGTCCTCTTTCTGGCCATGACGCTCACGGGCGTCGCTCCTCCAACACCGACTCTCCCTCCACCTTCCGCCTCCCTTCTGCCGCCCCGATGACTTTCATGATTGCCTCGGAGGAATCCGCTTCTTTTTCCTCCTCTCCGATGCCTCTGCCTCCGCATCTCCGTCACAAAGGCGGCCATATACCCCATTCCGAGCCGCCAGATCTCCTCCCGAAACCCCGAGCCGGAGTCGCCTCCGCGCCCCATCACGACGCCGAGAGGGTTAGGGATCCAGTCGCACCGTCTCCGCCTTTCCCTCCGCCTGCAACCTACGATGTTTCCACAAGCTCCGGCGACTTCCAACGACCTGTATCCCCTCTCTTCCGCTCCGCCCCCGAAGGTCCCAGCCTCTCGCAGCCTTTGACTCCCATCCTCTCCGGCCCCGCGTCTAGTTCGGCACTCAGCAGCATGTCCTCGCGCCGCAACTCGCTCTGCCTCTCCGAAGACCTGCCCAGCCGCGCTCCCAGCACCCACAACGACGATGAGGTCGCCGTCGTGGATGACGACGACGAGGACGACCAAGAGGGCGGTGTGCACCACCGCGGCGGTGGAGAAGCCCCCGCGGACCGGGGGGTCGGTGCAGACCCCGGCACCGCTAGCTGCTCGTTCATGATGGATAGCGGCAGCGCTCCGCAGCTGGTCATGCCCAGCATCAAGATGCCAAGCCGCCGGCCGTTTACGGAGGATGGGAAGCGCATGGGAAGATTGAAGGTGTTAATTGCGGGCGACTCGGGAGTAGGGAAGACGACACTTGTCAAGGCGATTGTTCAGTCGTGCGAGCACATTGTGCATGTTGATCCTATCAACCCCTCCACCGGGCCCTCCACGCCGGGCGCGCGTGCGCACAGCTTACGGCGGCGGTCTTCGACAAAGACGACCACGGGCACCACGGCGATTACCGAGATTTACGCCAGCACCAAGCCGTATCCCGAGTGGTGGTCCGAGGTGGACGACTTTCGCGTCCTGCGCCGGAGGAAGAGCCTCGGCGATGCGGTGCTGGACCGCAATATTTGCTTTGTCGACACGCCCGGCTACGGAAGCGGGTCATCGGTGAGTCGTGTAGCGAATGCGGTCTGCGTGTCGAGCTAACGAGGTCGGATCTGCAGTCCATGGACACCATCGCCCCCGTGGCGCAATACATCGAGGGGCATCTGCAGCGCATCAGCTCCAACATGCTCACTGATGGGGACCTGCTGAACCTCGTGGGTGGTGAAGGAGGAGTCCAAATCGATCTTGTTTTGTATCTGGTTTCAAATCGTATGGCACGCACACTCTCGAGAGAGGTGCGGAGAGAGAAGGCTGACATATATTGTACAGGCCTTCGTCCCGTCGATATTGAATACCTCCGGCATCTCGCCCCCTTGACGAATATCATTATCCTTTTGGCCCAGGCCGATCTGATGTCCGCCGAGCAGGTGGCGGCGAGCAAGAAGCAGATTCAGCATCAACTCCAAGAAGCCGAGATCCGTCTGTTTTCCTTCTCTCTCCCGTCTCCCACCCACCCAGCCTCAGAGAACACCGACACCCATGGTATCTACGCCATCTCCAGCATCGCCGGCCCTGATCACGACACCATGGACGCCAGCCTGCTCATGTCACCAGACTACGTTCAACCCCTCATCCCCTCCGAGCTTTCCGTTCTTGTCTCCCACGTCTTCACCCCCAACGGCATCGCCTGGCTCCGCCATTCCGTCGCGCGCAAGTACGTCCAATGGCGCAAAGCCGCCGCAGCACTCACCTCCGCCCCTTCCTCCCCGTCGCCATCCCTTCCGCCCTCGCTCTCCCGCCACCAGACCGCTATCCCACCACCCTCCACCAGCCACAGCCTGTCCTCCTCGCAACATTCCTTCGCCCCGACTCTTCTATCATCCGCCTCTCCCACCTCCACCGCCGCCGCTTCTCCTTCGTCCATCCTTGGTGCTGGCAGCCCAGGAATCCCCGCGACAAGCTACGCCCTCGCGCGTCTCGCGGACCACACCCAGCGCGAAGAACGGCTGGCGCAGGTCCGCCTGGCCAACTGGGCCGCCGATCTGCAGCGCAGTCTGGCGCGCGAGAGGGAGGAGTATGCGCGCCTCGCCCGCGCCGAGAGGGCGATGTGGTTGGCCGAGAGGCTGGGGGAGTGTGTGAGGGAAGGAGGGTTGGTTGTGCCGCCTTCTTCTGAAAGGGAAGGGGAGAGGGAGGGACGGGAAGGCAGGGGAGGCTTGAGGCCGTCACCGTCTATTGAACCCGCTGGCTCTGGGTCGCAGCGGCAGCAGCAGCAGGTGGGGAGGTCACGGACCGGCGGCGGTCGACCTGGAGTGAGTCGGACGGGGACTGTCATTGCGCCGCCGGCGGGTCAGATGAGGAATGCGCAACTGCAACAGCAACAAAAACCCCGCCGGGGGATGGCGGCGGGTGCCACGGCTGCGCAGAGCAAGCAGGACCCGCTTGGGTTGTTGGATCTGGCGGACGATTTGCGGAGGAAAGGGATCGCGGCGTTGGAGGTTATTGGGGGGATTGGGGTCCTGGGAGGGCTCGCGGTGTGGGTGGCCAAGAATGGATTAGGTGGGTTGAGTGTGGTGAGCGTGCCGAGTGTGAATGTGAATGTGCCCGGGTGGGGGTGGGTGGTGGAGGGGTGGAAGGGGGTTGTTGGGTAATTTTTCTCTCTTCTCTTCTCTTCTCCCCTCTTCATTTTTTCTCCTCTCTTTTTTTCTTTTGGTTGCCCTGAATTTGGGTTGGTTCAATCATTTGGGGGTTTGGTGTGGTTGGGTTGGGTTGGGTTGGGTTGAGGTGATGATCTTGGACTATGAGGCGATGGGATGTGTATATGATGAGTGTACATGATGTGTCTGATGGGGTCAGGTCAAGGTTCGGGTCCAGGTTGTGGTTGTTTTGCCTTTTGGATCTGGTGAGGTTGGGGATTATTATTCTTATTCCGTTTATACGGGGGTTTATCTTGAGATCAACAATATGGTACTAATGAGTTTCTTCCCTTTCCTTCTTTTTTCTATGTGCCTTGGGTTTTTCGTTGGGGATGGGATGGAAGGGGGTGATGATGATGATGATGATGATGATGGATTAAAGATATTGGGCGGAGTTGAGGATTAACTGGTAAGTACATGCGGTTTTCTCTCTGGTGAGTTCATGGTTTTGTTGTTGTCCCACAGTTAGAGGCGGGGTTCTATGTTTATACGAGATTGGAATGGATCATGTCGTAGAAGATGGTTTGGAGATTCGATATACAATGGAAGAGAGGTCGGTGGGAATGCATACGACTTGGGCGTTTTCGAATAGGCGTCTAATACTGGATACTTGATGGAGATGTCTAGATGGTTTATTGGTGGTTGGGAAGAAAACATGGATATCACGGCGGTGTATGTCATACCCATGGTGGTTTTTGATGGGTCTCTGGCTCATGTGTACATAGATACGACTCATATCTTCCATCATCGTCAGCATCGGGTTGATGCCAACGTTATATCTCCATTTACTCGTCGTTAGATTGTTGTACTCATACAGAACCCATCTCCTGATTACCTCAATGTCCTGTACGAAAGGCATCTCGTCCATAGGCACCTGATTGCCATGTAAGAACAGGCGCGTCTCCCACCTTAGGTACGTTGGCATGGATGTACAGTCATTATACAGAAAGCCTGCCCGCGGTATATAGGTGCTTTGCCTGGGTTGGTTGTTGTAGTTGTATTTGGGTGAAGAGTTCTATGCCTCCACCTCTTGTCTTGGATGCTAGGATGGCAATGTCTGCCTACCTGCCTGCCTGAAATTACCTTAGCTGGCATCTAATTATGCTGTCTTATATAAACGGAGTAGACAATGAAGTCAACATGCTTGATCACGGGCGCAAAGCAATCCCATCTAGGGTCCGACCGGGAGTATCGTACCTGATATTTTTCCATTGTTTTGCTCAGGTAGGTACCTGAGATAGGTAGATAGGTCACAGACTGGTGAGAATGGAATGGAATGAGCCCTTGTCGACGACGACGACGCCTTCCTTCCACATGAGAGACTTCTCGATGATGATGATGATGATGAGGTCAGAGTCAGATCTGCCCGGGCCGGGTTGTTCCGAACACTGCCAGGTTTCCTCCGTCACTAGGTACCTGAGGCAAGTTAGGTCGGTGAACTAATGAAGAGGGGACATCGAACTGCCCCAGGCACTCAGTACCTAGGTGTCAGCGATGTAAACAACGGTCCCTGGGTCCCATGCTTATCCATTCCTAGGTATCTAGGGAAGCTTTGAGGGATTTGGTCACAACCTGGAAACGGCTGAGCGAAAGTCCGCGGAATCATACACATGTCTAGCATGCCTTGTGTACTATGCAAAAAGGGGTGTGTAAGTTGACACCACAGCCACATAAACGGGATCTCCCTTCCGTTGCGGTGTAGTTACTTGACGCACTGCCAGGAACATGGCGGGGGCCCGAGGTTGGGATGGCAAAGAGTGATCAGCGCCACCGACACTGATATTCTACGTACGACGTAGAGATCTAGCCCGGATTAGACCGGGGCTGCCGAACCGGAGACTGGACCGGTCCGTGGGACATACTACGTATCCACTATATGGGACCTAGATTAGGAGGAGCCCCGCTCGGTGGTCGGTGCTTTTCTTTTGGTGGTCCGGCCTTGGCCCGGGCGACAAGCCCCGGTCCGTTCCCGGCTGCTCCCGGCTGCGGCTTACACTCGGAGTTAAGGCCCGTCAACCTGGATGGGCTGGTGGACCTGCTTACCTACGCCGGGGCTAAGTCTGGGTTTCATCAGGTTGGTGCAGTTACCAATGTATGTACATACACCTAAGCTGGACTAGGTACCTAGGTAGTAGTACTTGACCTAGGGGCTGAAGGTGCACAGACCAAATATAGGTTTCAGATTGGGAACCTCGAGGTTGGCATATTAACATGTCCTTTGGCTGGTGTCGTATCTCCGTATGGCGAGGTAAACAAGGCGCTGATTCCATCCAAGGACAGGATCCCTTCCCTCAATAATTACACATAGAAGCTTCTGGGGCTCTCGGTGAGGGGTTTGGACCAGATAGGGATGGTGTAGAGCCAAAACTGTCCCGAACCATGCGCATCCCGAAGATTTCCAGCGAGCTACGGAGTACTACCTACCTATACGCATAGATGAATTGTTGTTGGGAGGGGGCTTGTAAGCCGGCCATTTCACAGGACGCAACCCAGGTTTGCGTTCCGACTTCACCCGTTCCCTCGATATTAGAGAGGTCGGGATGATGGTGTTGAGGGGTTCTCAGCAATACCTCAAGTCAGATAGATGTCAATCCTATCCCATGTGACTCGTTCAACCCCACGCTGTCGTCTCCTGTGGGCAACTACCAGCGAGGCCAGCCATGACTGGAACATTTCCATGTTGACCTTCCCGGGTGCGTGTGAGACGACAAAACACCGGTGTTTGGAGTATGACGTTGCTTGCGCATCTGATTACTTCGACAGTCAAGTCTTCACTTCAAGCAACAACATGCAGCTGCGAGA
The DNA here is from genome assembly GCF_041956435.1 of Mycothermus thermophilus. Taxonomy (NCBI): domain Eukaryota; kingdom Fungi; phylum Ascomycota; class Sordariomycetes; order Sordariales; family Chaetomiaceae; genus Mycothermus; species Mycothermus thermophilus. The sequence continues at coordinate 880,676 of NW_027191427.1, forward strand.
CCAAGCTCAAGGTAAGAAGAGGTGGGTGATGAGTAACACATCCCCTGTTGTACGTAGAGGTAGGTACGTAGTATCGCATCGCAAGACAAGTCAGCCACTTTCGCAAGCCCGCCTCGGTATTCAGGCATCCAGATTTCTTCACATCGAGTCAAAAATACCCAGCCAGCAAATGGGATTGGAGACTGGATTTAGTTACCACATTGGGCAATCCTTGGAGAGCGAGTGTGGCTGGGGCGGGATGTCAAGAGGAAGGGGACGTGGCTTGCAGGTGCTCGGCGAATCTGCGGAAGTAAGCCAAACAGACAGCAAGCCTCAACCGGAATATTGACTTTATTAATCGGCGATTTCAGGAAAAAACTTTGCCATGCACTACCACCTCTCCTTTGATGACGAACCTAGAAGCGCAACGGCCTAAAGATGGAAAAATAAACTGGGCTGGGCCATGATTGTACTCGTAGTTTCCCCAGACTTTCGTCACCATGGCGGTGGCTACGGCACAAAGCCCAACGCCGATGACATCACCACCTCCCCGCACATATTGTACTGTACAACGGTATCTGAGTTGACTAATCGTGTTGCATACCCGACACCCAACGCAACCGCGGGAACTTTACATTCTTAGCCGACTCCGAACGCGAGCCAACCGAGCCGGGAGCCTGATGCTATGGAGGGTAGGGGGATAAAAAAACAGAGTTTTTCTTGGCAGGGCGGGAAGACGAGAGAGAGGCCCAGGAAAGCTCAGAGGGACAGAACAGCCAGCCAGCCAGCCACAAACGCGGGGTTCGCACCTCAGTCACTCCTGTCCAAGTGTGCCCGACACACTGACGTCGACGCGCGGGGGCGACGCTCGGCGGGGGAAAGACGGGGGCATTGGATTGGATATTGGGACCTGAACCAGACCTGTGGGATGGGATGTGCTGTCATATGTCATGTCATGTCAGTCATCGTCGCCGTCGCAGCGTTCACCAGCAGTAGCGCGCGTGCCCCAGGCAGCATTATTTTTTCTCCCACTTAGATTTCGCGGCCCAATAGCCACGGAGAGGTGTGTTATTGGCTTGTGACCGATTTGAAGGTGGTGTTTGGTCGTCATCTGGGGTCATCTGGGGGGCCTGGGTGGCTTTACTTACCTACCCTACACACGTAACCAACCATCGTCACATTTGCTGTCTGGCTTGCTTTTGATCGAGCGTGCTTGATCTGGCATTTGGCATCGCAGCGTCATCTGTTCATCATGAGGGGTGTTTTGCTGGAGACCTGACGGTTGCCTGACTTGACTGACTGGCTCTAGGATGGTGAGGCGGGAGAGGCCTCAGATGGATGGATACCTGACCTGATGACTTACATGGTTACAAGATGACCGTAGGGTGTTGCAAGTAACGTGCAAGTCACGTCTAGCTTACATAGGTCCTAAGTCAGGTGAAGGCTGCCTGAGGACTCAACAAGACACGAGATGCAACATCAAGTTAACGTTGCCCTATGTCTTTGTGTGTGTCGTGTCATACCGAACCCTCTCCAAAAAGGCGGGATTACAAGCCTCACCGACCCCATGCGGTCAGAGCAACACACGGGCATCTCTCTGCAAAGTACTCTCTCGTTTTGCGGTACCGACAGAGTGCTGCTGTGGCTGAGCTGCGTCGGCAGTCAACGACATGATGAGCAAAGTCCTCCAGATTGACAGGGACGGACGGAGGACTCTCCATTTCAGTCCAGGACAGCGGGGAGTACAACCATCCTCTGTCAATCATCCTGTCACATTCTCGCTTTCTGTTGTCTCTGTTCAGTGTCAATTGACCCCGCTAGGGCAACCCTGAAGGGCCCAAGGCACAGGGCCACATGCACCCTGGCAAAGTTTCGTCATCAGCCCTATGGGCGGGGATGGACGAATCAGATCGCTCCCGAAGCGATCGTAGCACGGTGCCAGCGATCTGAGTCTAGGTCTCTGTGACGAGGACAGTTATTTCGCTTCGTTTCCGGGACTCTCCGAGCGCAGTGATGAATGTCATTGACACTGCCCCCTCCTGACATAGTTACGGAGTAAGACCTACCTACGAGTATGCCTCAGATGGCTCTCGATCTGGGATTGGGGTGCTACTCTGTCAGTCAGAGAGTATTTGGCGCATGACTCAAGTTCGAGATTCGAGCCTGGCGATGCCTACTATGCGGTGTTGGAATTGTTCGGACATGGCTATCTTCGAGGGTCAGGAACTTCCAGGTTGTCAGAGAGACTCATGATCATGAGTCTTCCATACTGTTACTACTGGAGGCAACTCAAGGAACCCTTGTATAGTTCCCAAACACATGTCATCAAAGGTTCAGGTAGCTCCAAGAGAAAAAGCCAACGTTACACGCAAATTGTCAAGAGGACTTTGTACACAAAGAGTTCAACAAAGTCAGCCGGCCCGCCGCAGACATGACTCGGGCGGCGGTGCTCACGAGGTCTGGGCGAGCCGTCCCGGAAGTGGTGATAGCCGCATTGTACTATCTACCTTACACTGGACTGCGTCGTTGCGGGCTTCGACTACTCCGTAAGATATGTCTGGTGTTGATTATTGGATTGCATGCGATACCTTGGAATGCGATGCACGCCCGGGCGATATCATGATGAAAGGGGGCGTTTTGAAGACGTTGATTGCCTCCGAACTTTTCGTATTGGGCAAGTAGGTTGTCTGAGCGAGCTGTGAAAGCAAGTGTCTGAAGTAAACTCCAAAGCAAAGCAATGCAAAAGCGAGAAAAAAAAATTCCGAGCTTGGGGCGATCCGTGTCATTAAGTTTACTGACCGAACCAGCCGAGGGATGCAGGCGGAATGGCGGCTCGGAGGGCAACGGAGATTGGAAAGGAGCTTCACCGTTCCAAACGCATTGTCGAGATGGAAACGCCGCCCAACCTTCAGAATGATTGAGGCGGCAGTTCGGCTCAGTCAGGTTGGGCTAGGTCGGAAGACCGTTTTGGAAAAATTACAGCACGGAGGGAATGGTACCTACGGAGGATAATGAATGGAATGATGGAATGCCAGACGAGGTGGGTATTAGAAATCAAGGGGACTGCGGCATGCGAAACCACCAAGCACCTTAGGTAAGAAAGTTTAGGGCTTGAAGATTACCAGGGCATGCAATGCATCATGACGAAAGACCTCCGAGACGAACACCGACAAACAGACATACGACCTATAGGTAGGTATAGTATTGCAGTGATGACGATGGTTGCGACCCTGATTACACAGCCAGACAAGACGACAAGATTCCAGCCGAAAACTATCCGGCGGCTTGGAATCTGCGAGAATCGTCATGTCTGCGGCGAACAACCTAATCCGAGGAATGCGATGATGCGGGGTGCGGACGAACATGGAGATCGGAGCTATGAGCCTTTCCGACCGCCGGCACATGGAGCCGATCAAAGCGAGATATCCTCCCGCTCCTACCTTGAGGTACCTGCGTACCTAGGTAGGTAGCAGTAGGTGGTAGGTAGCTAAGAGACAAGCCCAGACATTTCCCCGGAGCTAAGGGTTGCGTAGACCCGACACGGGTTCGTCGCAATCATTTTGAAGCCCGCTCAGGATTGCAACTCCAACGGCATAACTCCGTAGTCCGACGTAGGCCAAGAGGGAGATTCAAGCCCCGTTGGCCGAAACAGGGCTCAACAGATCATGGTCCGTCCCATGGGGAAGACACACTTGTCTCGGTCGGAGGCCTGGGTTAGGTTAGGTTAGTTAGGTTAGGTCAGTCAGGTCAGGACAGTGGTGTCCTTGATTGACAGCCAGCTCTGTGTGTGCCAAACATGGACAACACACAAAAACAAGAACAATAACAACAGCAAAAAAACAAGCAAGCATTGGGACCCGACGACGTGTGTTTTCGTGCGGGCTCGCAGAGGGGGCCAAGTGCGGGAAATCATCGAGTGTGGCCGAGCGCGAGCGAACGCTTCACCGCCGCCAGCAGAGGATTTGATCAGGCTCCCGCGAATTTGTCTGGCTTGCATGAGAAGTGCGATGCGGTGCGGCGCAGGGCGCGGTAAAAGGTCAGGTAGGTCAGGTAGGTGGTCGATCGGTGGGTGGCCCCGCGATGAGTTGTCCAGAGTACACGGGTCTGGTACGTACCGCCCCTCCCCCCTCGTGTCCTCATCCTTTCGCCTCTCTTGGAATTGCGCGCGAGCGAGGCGGGATGGATGCGGGAAGAGAGGGTGAGATGGGATCAGGGGCCAGCCCCCCGGGGGGAGGGGGGGTAGTAGGTGTGTGGGGACGGGATCCTCGGTTTTTTTGTCAGCTGTGCTGCGGATGATGATACAACCAAGGTCCAGGCCAGGTTCTGGTGACCCGCCGCCCGCTTTGCTGTCCTGGAGCAACCCGACCGCCAACTGCCCTGCCCTGCCCAAGCGAGGGGAGGTGAGATGTCCGTGAAGCAGTGAGGCTTATGTACAAAAAGACCTCGGGGCCGCCCATTTCCCCCCCGACATTCACACTCGTGTTGTCATCCATTTCTCCATACTCAACGAGGCTTTTTTGCTCGCAGCAATTGTTGTCGTCGACAGACATTTATTCTCTGCTCTGTCTCTCTCCATCTCCACTCTGGCTCGACACCACACAGCAACCCTCAAGCCATCCACCACTCACAGGCACCGACATTCCGGTACCTTACAGTACATTACCGATACAATACCGTTATCGCTCCGTCTGTTACCGTATCTCGGTCACAATCGTGCCTGCCCGCTTCTTCGGTCACGCCCCACCCCGAGCAGATAACACCCCCCAGACTTTCCCGAACAGGGCGATTCCGCAATCGGCTTTCGCCTTGACTCACACGCACGAACAAGAAAAAAGTCCAAGCTTCGGCTCCTTGTCTCAGAGATAATATTTGGCGGCAGTCCGCCAGATTGATAACCATGGCTTCTCTTCTCTCACAACAACAACAACAACAACAACAACCATCCAGCACAACAACAAACCACCCGAGGCCATTGGGCTCCTCCCCGGCGACCGCGTATCCTTTCCGCCCGACTCCCTCCTCCACCAAGAAGATGTCCATCTCCCAGACCTACTTCCTCGCCCACCGCGCCCGGGCGAAGCTCGCCTACGAGGCTGCCCGGCCCGACCACAACCTCCGCCTGCTCGTCGGCCACGCCAACCTGCTCGACTCGCTGATGCTGGAGCTCGCCGAGGCCGAGCGGGAGCAGGAGTACTGGTTCAACCAGACCGTCCGGGGTGCTTCTTCCTCCTCCTCTCACAGCTCTTCTGAGGAGAGGCACGTGCAATGGGCCGACACCATCGTCGAGGAGCCCGAGCACGACTGGCACGCCGAGGACGCTGAGTCCGATTCGGATTCTTCGGACTGCTCTTCGGACAGCGACTCGGACTTTGACGCCGACGAGGAGGACCAGGACATTGAGATGGCCGATGCCGTTCCCCTCCGGAGGATACCCTCGAACTCGGCGACTCTTTACAACGCCGCCTACCAGACCTTCACCCAAAAACAAGAAGAAGACTATGATATGGAGGAGGATTACGATGAGGACGAGGACGAGGACATCACCCGCCTCGCTCTGCAAAGGACACCATCACATTCTCACCGCCGCCACCACCTCCACTCCGCATCCACATCACCGTCCTCGCCGCCCGGGCTCGAGGCCGACGACTCGGACGACTCGGGCGACGACGACGCCGCGATGCCGCCATCACCGCCGACCGCGCTGCTTCCAACATTTGCGGCCGATCCAAAGACCCAGCAAGGGGTACCACACCCCGCCGGCGACGAAGATACAACAACCATCCGGCCAACACATCCGGGAGACAAGGCCGCTTTCTACGAAGAAGGGTACTACCTCCCGCCGAGGAATCCGGCGAGGTTGATCTCGGCGATATCAGTCTACTGAACACGACACACATCATCCATCCATCCACCTTCATTTCGTCTTTTGTTTTAGTATTTCCAGCTTTATTTTCTCGCTTCTTCAGCATGGGTCGGCGTTTGAATTGGGAATACCATGATACCATCAGGGTCGGCGGTATCCATATCAGCGAGGCGAACGAAAAAAAAGTTTTGTGTTTTTTCTGTTGTTCATCATCACATCACGGTCATGGGCATCAGCATGGGTTCCTCGGGCTGGGCTGGGTTGGGTTGGGTATTGGGAGTTATCGAGAGAGGCGCTCTGCTTTTCTTCTTTCTTCTAACGACACCGCTCAACACAACAATACCCCTCTAATGGTTTGGGATTGATTGGGAGGAATGGGGAATTTTCGGGATCATGATGGATGGATGGATGGGCATGCATGCATGGCAATTGTGGCAATTATTTTTTGTTTCTTTTCTGGTGAGGGGGGGATTGATTCCCCCGCCATTTGCTTCCTGAGCTTAGCTATGGATGATACCTCGGTAGCTCTGAGAATCGAGACAAACAGGATCGATCAAACAAATAATTTTTGTGTCATGACTCGAGCTCTGTTGAGATGTGATGTGTGTTTGCAAAAATGTGATGCGCCGATCTGAGCGCATTTGGTTTCCTTGTTTGGTACCTCCCATCCACTTACAAGTCGGGCATCTAAATCCCTCGAACATCTCATCCAATGTACCTAGGTAGGTAGTTGTACAAAACTCTAAATCAACTCATCCCATCTTTTTTCTGCCTGCCTGGGATGCAAGCTCAGCTGAAGTTGCATAGGCACTCGGGCCTTGCTTGATGCTCCATGACTGTATGTGATAGCCTCGGATGGGGCATAGGAAACATTGCCACCCGGCTTGCCTGCCACAACTCCAGTTATCCGATGCCGGTGAGTGTGTGTACGTGTGCTTCTCGTTTGGTCAAGAACCTTCTATCACAGTCCGACGACGACGACGACGAGGACGACAGGGGAGCTGGTTGGTGAGGTGTGGTTTGGTATGGGTTTGGTGTGTGGGTGATGTTGGTGTTGCACAAACGGGATTCACATGGCTACACATGGCAAAATTCTATGCAGTATGCAGGCGGCAGGCAGAGGTAAGGTATCTCCGTACCTATCATGTGGATAGGTTTGGTGGTGGTCGGAGAATGAAACGCTGCGGATGCGGAGTGGGAGGAGGTCGGGAAGGTTCTACATAGCTCTCTTCCTCGACGTCGCGACGGAAGGGAAGAATGAGGAGAGATGAATTCGAGGGGATTCTACCAGCTGCAGATCAGGAATCCAATAACAGATGATAGATCGAAAGTTGGCAAGGATGTTGTTCCAATCGTGCATGGTGAACTTGAAGAAGAGTCACAGGAACCCCGGGCCCTTCGCGATCTAACATTGTGGTGGAGATGATGCTATGTCCGTACTAAGTTTGATGGTTATCGCGACTCTGGCGCTGTTGCTGTGGACGGAAGGCGGTCAACGGACAGACGCCGAGCCTAGCCAAGCCCAGCCCACCTTTGATCCGCGATCCGCGATCCGAGAAGGGAGGCGGTCGGCGGCGACGCGGGAGTCGGTCGGGGGTATGAATCACACTTGCATGCAGAGTGCAAAAGACTCATCGTCCACTCTGCAGCAATTGCTCCAGATCAATGCCGCCACCGCTCAGGCGGTAACAACAAACATGGCCAAAAAATTGATCTCTGTCGTTGCAACCTGGCAATTACTTAGGATGCATTGCTGGCTGATGTCGTCCTCACCCATTCCCGCTGCTCACCTGTGCAAAGTTGCAGGCTTGCAGCGTTGTTGCCTCGGTGCAAGATTCGTAACATCGCGACAATCTCTGACCGTTTTCACGTTCACCAGCAGCGCCGGCCGCGAACCGGCAAGCCGGGACTGCCCTGTGTTCCAGCTGGGGGTCCAGGCTCGCTGGCGCTTGTGATTGGGTGGATTGCGCGAACCTTGGGTGTCTTTGGGAAGGTGGGTGTTGTTGTTTTGTAGCTCGTCTGGGGAAATGGCGGAGGAAAGGCAGGGGGTGTGTGGCGGCCGGGTTCCGGGATTTGCGCGAGGGTAATGGAGGGGGTGGCGATAAAGGAAGTGTGTGGGGGCCGAGGGGTAATGTACGGTATTTGGTATTGGAGGGGTAACGGTATGGTACGATACCCCGTATTTGGTTGAGTCCTGGGGATAGGGTTTGTCTTGGGAGTTTGGTTTGCAGCGTTGAGGGTTGGTGGGATTGTGAAGTCGGATGCAAACAGTAAGGGGCTCACATGTCGGGGATGCTGTGTAACTTTGGGTTGGACATTGTTGACCGTTTTTTTCTACTACTCTGTCGGGTAATGGAGTCCTTGCGAAAATTATCTCAGAGAGCTCACTCAGCATCTCAGAGTGATATCCTGCTGGTTGAGTTCAAATCTCGGACTTGGACGTTGATAACAACTCCTCAATCCCGCGGCATTTTGGACGTTGGTTCACGAAAAAAACGAAAATATCCACGCCGTTGGTCACGGGTGCCGTTGTGACTGACGGATCCCCGTGAGTCCGTAAGTTCCGAGAGGGGTGGCCGCGGAGCCGGACGGAGAAGATCGGGACGCGGATGCAGGAGCGAAGAGAAAAAAAAGCTTTTTTGGTGCCCGGTCCGAGTCCGAGTGCAGCGCGGAATCTTCAACCAAAGTTGGTGGGTACAAAGTACCTCCCTTACTTACGCACACAAACACATGTCGACGTCACAGCTTCCAAATCAAGGAGGGGGGATTACGGAGATTGCACCTATAGTAGAGGAGGGGGGATATGTCACCAGCAGAGTGTCAGTCAGTCAGTTATGACCCGGTGACCCAGATCTAGAGATTTCGAGATGTGTCTTTGTGACATCGAAAGTGAGGCGGACGCATCAACCACGTCAGGGTTCATCCTGTTGTCTTGGGTGTTCATTGTTGATGTTCGGCATTGCCCCGCCGGGTCCTTGTCAACGGTCGGGTTGCCCTAGGTGGGACTTCCGACGGCTACCTTAGCTCCCGTCGAGAGAGGCCTTACAAGACCGCGGTAACCGCTTGTAATCCAGGTCGGGTCCTCCACCAACAATCATGTTGCAAAACAAGACACACAAAATAAAGCATGTCCAAAATAAATACTGGCAGGCAAATTGCAACCAACAACCAACACGGTGACACTGGAGGCCCCTCCTCAACTAAACTGCCCCGCCTGGTGACGTTGTCAGTTATCATCAGGTCTCCCTCCGCCATCCGTCCTCCGCCCTCCCACCTGCTTGCGCTTGCTTGGGCCGGCATGCGAGGTTACGTGTGCAAGCCCGTGCGTGTCTCTCGCCCGCGTGGTTTTCGAGCTCCAGCAGTTAGGCGTAGTGTGTTAGTGGGGACGAAAGCATGACCTGGCGGCCTAGCCAGCGGCATGTTGGTGGTGCATGTTTGGGGGTCTTGGACAACTCGCGGTACATACGCACGGATTACGCACACCTTGAAACAAAACAAGAGCTCACCATTTGCTGTTGCTATGGTGGTAGTAGTAAGATGTTTACTTTCAGCTCCTCGAGGTGAGGGATGGATGTTGGCCTCGTGTTGTTGCGCCGCTGGTTTGCTGTATTATTAGTAGCGAGTTTGAGGTGTTGGCTCTGCTGGGGGATGAAGCCGGAGGCGGCGTCGACCTCGCCGGAGCCGGAGCTGGGGACGTGCCTCTGAGGCCCATTGAAAACACGGTTGATGTGTTGGTGTCAAGATGAAATGACAGTTTCAGCTCTTACTAATAGAACATGTCGCTTAGACATCGTCTCCCGATGACGCAGAATGTTGTTTTGTTTTGTTGGAGCCTGGATGCGGCCATGGCCGACTTGCATGAGGCTCGCTCTCCTCCCGAGCTCTGCAGTGCCCTGCTGAGCCAGGCATCTCGTTTCGTTATGATGCTGCCTGAGGCGTGGTGTGGCTGAGCCCTGGAGAAAGGCACCACCTCCCCCAAACATTGGTAGGAAATAATAGAACCATCAAGGAGCAAAGTTTCTGCCTTGGTCGGATCATTCCAGCTTCATGTTCCTGAAGATCACGATCGCTAACGTTAGTTTGGATTCAACGGGTTTCTCCAGGACGATCATGTTGCTCCCTTGTGTGTAGATCCCGGGTTCTTGGATGATCGCCACTCGCTACGGCGGTCCAGTTCTAAGTTTAGGCCTAACTCAATCCACCAGACCGACTCCATCTCGTTTCAAACACCAACTTCGTACTCCGTACTTCCTATGTCGTACATACATACACACGGGTAAGGTTGTCCGGGTTGATGCCCCCATCTAGGGCCAACACGACGAACCAAAACATCATCACCACAAATCGGAACTCGTGACCTCTATTAGCTTGTTTCGCAAGGGGGAGGCGGCGGAGGAGGCGGAGCTGCGGGTTCAAGATTTTTCTTGCAGCATCTCTTATGCACAACATTGGCGGTCAACCACCACGCGACGTGGTCCCCCCGCAATTTTTTTCGCGTCCTGGACACCGCTTATTCCGGAGGATCCAGACAGGCGGTAACCATGTCCGGAGTGCTATCCGGGTTCTTAGCCTTATGCACACTCCAAACGACACACAACCTGGACAACGCGGGGAAAGCCTGCCTTTGCGCCGTCTCGCCGGCTCCAGAGCCCCGAACCGCCGTGGCTTCGGAAGACATGCCCGATTGTGTGGCTCGCTTTCCTCCGGGCTGTGGCTTTGCGACCCCCGCGTCTTCGACCTCCCCGACAGAACGGGTCGGAACGGACGGCAGGTCCGGACGGCGTGGGGGGGAGCAGCTCGGCGGGATGTATGTAGAAGCAACGAGGTTGATGCCCATCCTTGAACTACTAAGTGCTACGTCACACTCCGCGTTTGGAAGAAAGTGCGCAAATGTTCCAAAGACGATGAACAGCCCGACGAGTATGAGCCGTGCCTTTCTGGCTGACAGCCCGTGAGACTGTGTACCGCAGACCGTAAAACCCTTGGGAACTTTGAGGCTTCGGGGGCCACACGGTCTTTTGGGGGCCATGTAGGGCCATTCGGCACCTCCTCGGCGCTCCGGCGCTTCGGATCCTTCGGGTCTGCTGTTCAACGCCGGGACGGTGCCGGATTTCGGATATTTAGGTGCCACACGAACTTGTGGATGGACAGTCAAGAGGATATTGGCCTGAGAAATGGACTCCGGTGTATACACCGAGGTAAGTACCTAGGTAGGTAGGTAGGTAGGTAGGTAGGTAGGTAGGTAGGTAGGTAGGTACGCAATATGTGGTGATCAACGCAACCGAGTCTAAGGTCTTGTTTGAAGTGCCATATGTTGGGAGTCCATGAACATATGTGACCGAACACGGGGCTTTGGTTATACCATCAACAATCATACATCTACCTACCTACGTACGGTTGTGATTTGAGCATTATGACATTCCAATAGACAACATCACCAAGCCCCCTCAAACCCCAAAATGCACATACGGCGCCCAAACCGCCACCCTCTCCTCCTCCTCCTCCTCCTCCTCAACAAGCACCACATCTCTCTTCTCCCCGTCCCTATTCCTCTTCCTAACCTGTCCTCCCACCAACCCCCGTCCTTCAACATCTCCATCCCTCAACGCCTTCAACGCCCCATGCAGCGCCTTACACACCGACAAATCCTCCAACCCGCCACCTCCATGATGAATTTGTTGTTGCAGCTCCCACTCGGCCCTCAACCCCTCATACACCAACCGCGCGACCGTGACGCACACGTCGTCCAGCACCTCCCACAGCGTGCCCACCACGTGCCGGAACCCGGCCAGCTGGAACGCGCTCGCCAGGTGGATGCTCTCGTCCACGGCGAGGTTGTCGCGGACGCGGCCGGTGCCGCAGGCCGAGAGGAAGGCGAGGAAGTGCGGTGGTAAGCCGAGGCCGGGTTCTTTTTCTTCTTGTTGACTGTTGCTGGTGGTGGTGGTGGTGGTGGTGGTGGAGGAGGAGGAGGAGGAGGAGGAGGAGGAGGAGAGAAGGTCCATGTCGAGCAGCTCAGAGACGGGGAGCGCGCTGTTGCTGTCACCGCCACCGTCGCTGTCAGGGAGGAGGATGAGACGGCTGTTCGCCGCGTCGTACGGATCGGTGGCGCCGTGGCCGGCGAAGTGGAAAATGCTGCAGGTGCGGAGATGCGGGGTGATGTCTTGCTTGCGCTGGCCCGGGGTGATGGGCTGCATGCCCATGGCGGTGCAGAGTCGCTTCACCACGCTGATCTCGTCGGCGGCGAAGGGGAGGGGTGGGTAAGCGCCGCCGGGGGTGTATTCGATGGCGACGAGGAGGGCTTGGATGATATTCAAGGAGTTGTTGGTAGGAGATTGGGACGGCCGCTGACGGATGCGCACAAGCGCCTTGATGGACGAGGCGTACGACGACATGACCCGGTCCAGTACCGTCGTCCCGGACCGGGTTTCGTGATATCCTGCGGCGTGAAGCGGGAGCTTTGTCAACGGGCCGGTAGGAATCCACCATATGTGCGGCATTGCGGTGTCGCTATCGTCGCCAGAAGCTGGAACTGGTTGCGTATAGCCAAGGGCATCAAGGACAGGCTTCGCCACCACGTCCCATAGCCACTCCAGTGTCTGATAGCTCCTGAGCTTGTCATCCTGTTTTGCCCTGTTCTGGATGTTCTCCTTCGACAGACCAACCAGAGGGACAGCGCGTACGTGTGCTGTGTCTACAAGCAACGCATCGCAGCGGAACCTGCTGATATTCACGACGACCACGGGCCCGTACCGCGCCGCCTCTCGGATATCCTCCTCGCCCAGCGGGCGCAGAAAGTCCTCAAAACCAGGCAGTCCCTGAATCCTCGCCAGCAGCTCGTCAAATTCCTTGCTTACCTTGGAACGGCGTGTTGTCAAAGCGCGAGGAGGAGAAGTCTTGAGACCCTGAACCCCCTGGTCCTCGACATCCAGCGGCCGTTGTAGCTGCGATGTCTCACCTGCGTCAAGTTCCTCTCGAAGCCTCACAAACCGATCTGCCAGGTCCGGATCTACAGCCCGTAGACTCTGTATCTCGGCGCGCATTTGCTCCAGCGAGGCCCCAAGCACGCCGCGACCCTGCTCGAGCAAGCGAAGCGCCTCCAGCGGAGACTTTCCCGTCTGTAGCGCAACAGCGGCTGCGTCCGATGCCAGGCCGACGACCTGGTTTTGACTGAGCGCATGTTTCCGGTCCGCGTTTCGAAGCGACCGCGACGAGAGGCGAGGGATGAGGTTGACCGCGGTGTTGGCCGCTTCGTAGGCGAGTTCCCATTCTGATGGATCGGCGGAGGCGGTGTCTTGATTCCTTGTATCGATGATGGCATCAAGAATGGCTCTACCGGCGTATATTCGGGACAGCAATGACGCACTTTCCAGCCGCAACGCCTCTTGGTAGTAGTCGAGAGCACGGCGGCGATCCTCGACTGTTGACTTGGCTTTGTATCGGTGCATGAGCTGGTCTCCAAGGTTCCCGAGAAGCGCCGAACGGTCTGGGCTTTCAGCTGGCAGAATTTCGAAGGCCTGTTGGAGGTATGTTAAGCCTTCTTCAAGATGAGTTATATCCCGCGTCCTCAGGTATAAGTTCCCGAGATCATCCCCCAGGTTGTTGAATACTGTGCCTAGGCTTGGATGGCCTCGCGGAGCTGGGGCCACGGCGTCGCGTCCTGCTTGAATAGCTGCCTCGAGATCAGATATTTTCCGGGTGTCCGCGTACTTTCGTCCTCGAAGGATAGCCAGCTGATTGAACTGCGCAATCCGGGCTGAACCGTTTTCCGGAGTCCCGTCGCAGGCTTGTTCGATGACACTAATGGCTTCTTCAAGCACATGGCTTTTCTTTGTCCTCGAGTGAAGGTTACTCAGGAAAATTCCGAGGTTCGTCAGATACAACACATAGTTGGCGTGAGTCTTGGAGGTGTTTTTGACCACTTTGCGTTGAAGCTCTATGGCCTCTTCAAGATCAGCGAGTGCTCCCGTTCTCGAGTAGCGTTCGTTGAGCTGCGCGGCGAGGTTGCTGCAACAGATCACCATCTCGTCGTTGTCCTGGGGCTCCGTGTTGACAGCTTGGCGTAAGCATTGTATGGAATCGTTGAGGTCGGCAACGGCTCCCGTCTTGAAAAGGTAGATATCGCCAAGCAGATTGCCCAGGTTGTTCAGGTATGCCACCTTTTCGGGATTCTCGTCGGCCGTTATATCGACTGCTTCTCGACATAGTCGGATACCCTCGTCGAGGTCGGTGACGGTGCCATCATGCGTTAAGGCTCGTTGTCCAAGACACTGGCCAAGGATGCTCAGGACGTATGCGCGGTGTGGCTCCTCATCAGGGATGACGTGCAAGGCCTGTGTGAACAATTGGATGGCCTCGTCTAGAGTCTCAGCAACGGCTGTCCGGGAGTATTCAAGGTTAAGCCAGTTTCCGAGGTTTACCAGCACTTTGGGGTATGTTGGGTGGTCGTCTGAAACTGTTTTCAAAACCTTTCTCGCAAGCTCAATAGCTTCGCTGAGATCTTCCTGTTTGTTACTGATCATGTAGCGAGCTTCCAGGGCATTTCCAAGGTTGTTCAAGCACGCAGCCCAGAGAGGGTGATGAGGCGGAGTGACATCTGCCGCCAGCCGGAAGAGTCGAATGGCTTCGTCCAGGTCGGCCGGATCTCTTGTCTTGCCGTAACGAAACTTGTACAAGAGCCCGAGATTGTACCAGCTTTCGCCTTGTCCTGCATCGTCACTCAGGTTGCGTGCTTGGTGCAAGATTCGCTGAGCTTCGTCAAAGTCTGCCTGCTCTCCGGTGGTAGAATATCGCTCGCCGAGTCGAATCCCTAGGTGGATCAGTGCTTCAGCTCGCTCCTGAGGCTCTGTGACTGAAGCAACGACCTGTCTTCCGAGATCGGTGGCCTCATCGAGGTCGTCCATTGATTCTGTCTGGAGGTGTCGATCGAAGAGGGTATCGCCCAGAGCTCTGAGAAGCTCCGTCCGAAAAGGATGTCCAATGGGGGCTTCACGAAGCTCCTCCCTCAGGACTTCAATCATATCACTGTCGCTTCCTTCCGACATGGACTCCCAGGAGGCGTCCGATGCTTCATCACCGCTAACCTCCTTTTCTGGAGGCTGTCATCCCATTAGTATTTTATGTTGTAGGTGCGAGATAAGGGCATAGGAGTTCCTACCATGATGCTTGTATTACTGCTCTCAAACTTGAGGCTCGAGGTCAAGCTGGGTGGAAGATCCGAGAGTTGTTGCTTGGGCAGAGATGGATGATGGTTTCAGATTCAACAACTTTCCGTCAATGTCCTTAGGTAAGTATTACCTCCTCTGGGAGCAAGACCGATGGTATTTCGCTTTAATAATGCTGTGAGAAATCAAAAAGAAGGGAGACGTGGAAGCATGTTGATGAGCAAGATATGTGAGGACAAGGCTGAGGAGTGCGCATGCACAACCCCCGCACAACCACGAAGCTCTCAGGTGCTTCTCACCTGAGAAGTGAGGCTGCACGCGAGCTTGGCTGTTGCACAATACTTGGACCAACAGAAATATACCCCTCAACTCAACTACCACAACAGTTCATAGTACCAAATCCCTGACAATGGTTGAGAGCCTTGTTTGTGTTCTCTGACATTCATCCACAGGGTTCCGACAAGCGGGAAGTCAAGAAAACATCTGACCAAACTGTCAAGGCCCCGTTTTAGTCCTGCTTCCATGAATCCTGTCCTCTTCGACTTACCACTATGTGGTATACTACGCGAAAACAAGACCGGTCATGATCCAAGCCTGTGGTTGAGGAGCCGAGTCGAGGCATCCATGAGTAAAGTCTTGGGACCGATATGGGGACCAACCCCACAGTAATTAGACCTGTTGTCGTTAATCCTCGAACGCTTGAATCAATAGGAGGGAAGCTGTGAACCAAGTAATTGGGCTTAACATGCTCTGCCTTTTGCTCCGAAGTTCATCTAACCTCACATACTGGTAGCTCGCTTGGTCTAAAATCCATTCCAATCGTATATCCTAGTTGCTCATCCCAGTCGTCATTCGATGATCACTCAACTCCCACAGGCATCGCCAAAGCATATCTATGGATGATGTCTATCTAGACCCTAGCTCGTCACGTCGGTAAACACTCCCGTTGGTTAAAAACGCAGCCGAATGCTGCTGTTGGTCATCAATGCAGCTTAATACAACTGTTGGTGCTTAAAACTACCCAGGTCGCTACCTCGATGTGGCACAGACATTCAGCTTCCTGGTTCTACCAACCGTACCCTAGACTGTATCTCAACGCCTAGCTGTGCATAAATACTTCACCAGGAGCACTGAAATTGACCGACAGAGTTTTGTCTCTTAAACATTCCAATTGACAACTCCTTCCTTTCTCCATTCAGCTTTTCTCTTTTCTTCAGTCCAGCGAAGGTGACATGTTGTACCTCAAAGCGCTTGCCGCAGCCATCCTGGCCATGGGCTCTCGCGGAGCCCTGGCCGCAACTCCCACTGCCGAGTATTACTCCGACTTTAATTCTCAACCTGGGACACAGAAACTCCGGGTGTGCAAGCATGCGGACTTCGTGGACTGCGTTATCCTGGGGGGTGCGATAAACACATGCTGTAAGTGGACTGCTATTGATAATACCTCCTAGACAGTGTCTTCCCAAGTTATGTGACAGTTGATCTCTTAACGTATTGTTTCCCTGACGAGTGCAATTATATAGACAATGTGCCCTCCTCGTGGAATGATGTGATCAGCTCGATCAGGGTCCCTGCATTCGTCAGTCAGTGTGTCATCTATGAGTAAGCACACGATCTGAAACCCCCAAATGACTTGCTATGAGCGTTTGTTGACCACTGTTTGATAGACACGCTAGCTGTACAGGGCAGAGCCTGCGGGTCGGCACTCTTCTGGGTGTTGACAACCTGAAGGATTATTCTCTCAATGACAAGGTGTCATCTTTCAGGTGTTCGAGTTAATTGGGTTCATCTTTCTGTTGCTCTACGCAGGAATAGACAAGACATTCGGGTTGTTCACAGAGGCAGAGGCATTGCGGTTGTTGTGGATACAGGGAGATCAGCATCCTCAACTAATACTAGGGAGCCCTTGTCCCGAGTCACGGGACGACATAGCATCCACGAACCAAGTTTCTTTACAGCGTAGTGTATGCAGAAGAGTGATTCTGGATACGACGGCAACTGATGTGAGTGGTGGGCTGAGTGGAAAGATGTGATGGTGGATCATGGAGATGGCTCGAGCAAGAGATGACGTCCAAGGCTTGACTGCTCTGTCCAGGCCGTACCGAGTATACTTTTGGTGAATCAAAGACGTTCCAACCCCTCGGGACTTCCTTTTTCCACTCTACCCTGCTCCGAAGCTCCCTCCATGCCGAGACCCACCTCCGGTCCGGGCCGGTCCGAGGCTTCGGGCCCGCTTGCCGAGCAATTGGCGCACGGGCCATTCGGACTTCGGTGTCCCGGCTGCCGAATCAATGCTTTCTTGCAACATCCTGGAAACTGCCGACGTCATTGTTTGAGCTCTCTCAGGTACCAAACGCCAACCACCAAACCAACCTGGTCCCCCGACATTCGTGCCCCCAAAACTACATTGGCATTCCGAATCCACGCCGGCACGAACCCCACATTACCGCGCGCCGCCACCATGCGTCCGGCCCGCACTCTCTTCCCTTCCTCGTTGCCGGCAGCAGCGGCCCCGGCCCGGACGGGACTAAGTCCTGCCGCCGTCCTGTTCAACACCTACCGTACCTCCCGCCGTCCCCGTCTCCAACAACAGCGTCACTGCCACCACCAACAACAAAAGCGCGCTTTTTCCCTCTCAGCACCCCGCTCCTCCAATCCCACCGAATTCACTGCTACAACCCCTCCAGCCGCCCCAGCCCCAACCGGCCTCACCCGCCTCACCTCCCGCCAACTAATCTCCATCTCCGGCCCTGACGCAGCCCACTACCTCCAGGGAGTCATCACCACCAACCTCTTCCCGGGCTCCCCGCCCTCCAAGAAAAAGCCCGAACTAGAACACCTGCGCCGCGACGCCGGGTTTTACACAGCCTTCCTGACCGCGCAGGGGAGGGTGCTATACGATGTCTTCATCTACCGCGACCCATCCGCGCCGATCGAGGACGCGGAAAAGTCCAGCTGGCTGATCGAGGTGGACAAGAACGAGGCGGCAAATCTCCTGCAGCACATCCGGCGGTACAAGCTGCGGGCGCGGTTTGATGTGAAGCTCGTAGAGGAAGATCAGGCGCAGGTCTGGGCTGCGTGGGACGACACCTCCTCGTCCAAGGGTTTGCTCTCATCCGCGTTGTCGTCGTCGTCCGTGGCCGTGCAAATGCCGGATCCGCGCGCTCCCGGGTTGGGGCAGCGGATTCTTGTCTTTTCATCATCCCCAGGAGGAGCAGACCCAGACCACCAAATCCCCATCGTGTCCGAGGAAGCCTACCACCTCCGCCGCTACCTCTACGGCGTTCCCGAAGGCCCCGCAGAACTTCCCCCCTCTCAAGCCCTGCCCCACGAGTCCAACATAGACCTGGTCACCTCCCCGGTTCCCGCCATCGATTTCCGCAAGGGCTGCTACGTCGGCCAGGAACTGACGGTGCGAACCGAGCATCGCGGCGTGGTGAGGAAGAGGATTTTGCCTTGTCTGCTGTATCCCGAAGACAGTCAGCCACCGCCATCTTCTTCGTCTTCTTCCTCCGAACAACAACAACAAACCGACGACGTCCCGTCCCTGCTAGCCAAGCTCTACCAACCCTCCATCTCTTCCCCCTCCTCTCTCACCGCCGCCGACCTCCCGCATGAGGCTAGCATAGGCCGCGCGAACAAATCCGGCCGCAGCGCTGGCAAGTGGCTGCGTGGCATCGGCAACGTCGGGCTCGCCCTGTGTCGGCTCGAGAGCATGACCGATGTGGCGCTGCCGGGGGAGAAGACGGGCGGGACGGGCGTTGTGTATAGTCCTGAGGATGAGTTTGTGGTGCCGTTGGGAGGGGAAGCGGAGGGGAAGAAGGTGAAGGTGAAGGCGTTTGTGCCAGGTTGGTTCAGGAGGGGGTTGGAGGGGAAGGGGAGGGAGGGGATGTAGCTTGGTGTAATTTTACGTATGTGTACAGTACATCTGCTCTTTGTATCCCGTGTGGAGATAGTAGGTCTGCTGGGGGTGTTGACGGTTATCGAGAAAAATAAAGAGACAAATCTTGGTGGCTTCCTCTTGGAGTAACTACCTACATATTAATAGGCGTTACCTGCAATGATGTTGGCAATTCGCCAAGGTGCTCAGGGTTGTTTACAAAGCCGTCCATGAAAAGACCTCCAAAGTCGAAGTTGTCAACAAGCTTGTCCGGAAAGATGATACATATCCGGAACTATCTACACAGGCATATAAGCTGTTACTCCCTGTTTTTCTGCCTAGGTAGGTGGGGATATCAGGGACCTTGGCATGCTCACAACTGTGTATTGTCTTGAACCATAACATTACTATACTAAAACAAGACAGAGGAGGGTAGGTAAGATTAGGATATCAACACCAGCAGATCTACTCGCCCCCATTTTTCCGTCTCTCCCAGGTGTATTCCCTTTTTCCATCATTATCATCATTACCAATTACTTCGTTGCTCATTCCTTTTTCCCATGAAAAAAACGAACAGACAGAGCAACTCACCATCTCCTCCCATCCGCCCATCCTTCCCCAGGTTCACAACCCAAGTCCCATCATATATCTGTAGGTAGGTATAATACTAACAATACACGGCCAAACCCGACCCAAAACCAAAGACTGACGATGGATAATACAAGAGAAAAAAGAAAGACGCATCCCTGCCTAGGTAGGTAGCTACCATTCAGGAACTACCTGAGTGAGGTAGGGAGATAGATGGGCATCCCCGCCTCATCGCCTCCGAGGATTCAGCGCCAACGGCAACGGTACCAACCCCTGCTGCTGCTGCGGCTGCGCCGGAACCAGACCCGGACCCGGAGCCATGCTCTGGCGACTCTGCCTCATTATCAACGCTCGCCGTTGCGACAGAGGGAGGTCATCCCAATCGTCTCCTCCTCTCCCTGCTCCTCCTTCAGGAGGAGCAGCAGCAGCTGCTGCTGTTGCTGTTGAAGAAGAAGCAAGGGGATAAGCCGACGACGACGAGAAGCGCCGGTTGTTGTTCATCATCGTCATCGCCCCACCACCACCTCCCTGGGCCTGGACCAGGGGGCTCTGGCGTTGAGCGGCGGCGCTGTTGCTGCTGACTCCCCCGAGAGGGGTTGTGCCGTGGATTGCGCTGGCGCGGGTGCGGAGGATTTGCTCGCGCATGGAGAGGAGGGTTGGCGCCGCCGGTTTCGGCTGGTGTTGGTGGTGCGGGAAGAATAGGCTACTATCTGCTGCTGCTGCTGCTGCTGCTGCCGAGGGTGATGGCAATGGCGATGACGGGCTGCGAAGCGCGAGGGAGCTGATGGAGGTTGTTGATAGTCGGTGGGGATGGGGATGGGGATGGGGGTGGAGGAATTGCTGTTGCTGTTGCTGTTGCGGCTGTGGGTGGTGATGTGTGTGGTGCTGCTCAGATGGTACTGGACAGGCTAGGCTCCTCCGGTCATTCACCACCGGGATGAAGCCATTATTGTCCTCTGCAGGAATGCTCTCAAGTACGGTATACCTCTGAGGGGTCGCCGTCATCATCGACCCCGGCCTGGATGAACCACTCGTGGAACTCAGCCTCTTGGCCGCCTTGGGCGGAATCGGCGGCGGCGTCGCGTTCTCCGCCGTCAGCTGGAGGTCGGCGATATCGAGATGCGCGGGTTGCTCGTCGTCGCCGCCGTCCGGGGTGATCACTTCCGGTGCAAGTGCCGAGGGGTCGGCCGGCGCCTCGGCAAGAGAGAGATGTTTGGCCCATTCGTTGGTGCGGTAGACCAGGGCGACGTCGGGAAGAGGCGGTGGGAGGTTGGTTTTGGTGAGGCGGGCGGTGGCGGTGGAGGAGGTAGTTGACTTTGCGGTGGCAGACGGGGCGCGGGAGGGGGGAGTGGATGGGGAGGGGGTTTGGTTGGTGTTGGAGGTTGGTTGTTCTTCTGAGGTTGGTGGCGCGGTTTCTGGTTGGGGTTCTTCTGGTTGGGAAATCTCAGGGGAGGTTGAAGGAGTGGTGTCGTCTGTGGTTGTCTGGTCATTGCTTGTGTCCTTCTCCTCCTTCTCCTTGGTCTCGTTAGGCTCTTCACCAGCGCTTGAAGCTGTCGAGGCCGTCTCAACCTTTGGTGTTTGTGATGCGTCCGTTGACTTATCCTGCTTGGATGAGGCCAACTCCGTGTCTTTCGATTCATCGTCCTTGTCATCCAGGGGCGGAATATCCTCCGTCGACACCTTGGCCTCGTCAGAGCCCTTACCCACGTTCTGGGCAGACAGACCCGGAGACCAAAAGAGGATGGCCGTATCTGCGTCCTCGGTGACGCTCTCGTCGTCCAGGTTCGCCACGACCGAGTCACTATCGTCTCGAAGGGCTCTGGCCTGGGAAGACAGCGGCCCAAACTTGTCCGTCTCGGAATCGGCATACGGCACGCCCGATGTCCCTGAAACACCCGACACGCTGGGGTCGCTCTTGAGCAGCTTCTCGGACAGCCAGGCCGCGGCGTCGGCGTTGTCGTCGTGAATGGCGCTTGCCTCCATGGCTTCGTCGTCAATGGCGACGGCGACAGAGGAGCCGGATCCGCTGTTTCGTTTTTGTGATGGAACGGGAACTAGGAACGGCAGGGGGATCACTTGAGGTGGTTCGTTCGATGGCCGAGCATCCTCCCCCTCGCGACCAACTTCGGTTTCGGTCTCCTTTGCCTCGACCATGACACCGTCTTTGACGGTTCCCAGTCCGCTCTCGGATGCCAGGGGCATAGGCTGACCCTCCAGCTCGGCGGCCGCGGCCTCAGTCACGACGACCGTCCCAGCGCTGTCCTCACCAGCCTTCTTCTCCTTCTCCCCAATCTCCTCACCAACCTTCTTCTCCTTCTCCCCAATCCCGCCAATCCCACTATCCGCGGAGGTGGCCGCAGCAGGCGACATCCCCTCGCCATACACCCTCTCCCACTCCCTCCTCTCCCTCTCCATCTCCTCCACCACCCTCCTCCCCACCATGCTCACCTCATCCTCTCCCCTACTCTCTCGCCGGCGACGCTCATCCATGTCCTCCTCCCCCTTTCCCCTCCTCTCTCTGCACTTCCTCCACAACCTCAACTGCCCCGCGGCCCCCGCCACCGCCAACACCACCGTAGCCGCCAACTCGACCGTCATTCCCTTCGTCAACGGATACTTCCAACCCTCCTCCACCTCCTTCGCAAACAACCCCTCATTCAACATCCACAACCACACCCAAAACTCCTTCCACCCCGCCCTCGCAAAACAATCAATCCCGAGCACCGTCACCGTCCCACCAACCCACCCCCCGCATCCAGCGAGGACATACATCCTGATTTTCCTCACCACATACAACCCCGCCGCAAGCACGGTTAAAGTAACCAACATCCCCGCCCTGCCCGCCACTGAGGGGACCAACCCCCCTTCCTTGACAGTGAGCAACCACATCCCGACCACGAACCCGCCCAGTCCACACCCCGCCAACTCCGCTACTTCCGTCAGAGAAAGCAGCAGCGCCGCGCCGCCGAGGACCGCCCCCGCGGCGGCGGCGGTCATGACGTACCCGGCCTGCAGTCCGGGGGGGACGGGCGGGACGGTGAGGTAGAGCACCAGAATCGCGACCCCGAGGGAGGTGGAATAAGCAACTGAGAGGAAGCTGCGGAGGCGGTGCTGGACAGGGTGAAGCTGTTGGTGCGGGGAGAGGAAGGTGTAGATCAGGCCGGTGGGGAGGAGGAGGGTGCCGACGAGGATGTTGGACGGCGAGAGACGGGGTTCTAAGGGGAGCTGGCCGACGGGGATGGGGACTGGAGTTGATGGTTAGTACTTAGGTTGGTTGCTTGGTGGGTTGGGATGAGGAACTGGGAGGAGACGGGAGGCGTACCGATGAGTTCATTGGTGGTGATGATGTCGTCCAGTTCAGTAGTAGGAGCAGGATTTGAGACGCTGGTTGAGGAGGATGAGGAGGGTTTGATCGTGGAGGCTGTTGTTGTCCTCGTCGGCTGCTTTTCGTCAGCAGGGGGGGTTGGAGACGGAATATCCGTCGTCGAGGTTACTATGTCATCGATCCGGGCTATCGTTGTCGTGATCTGCTCCTCCTGTCTCGGTATCCGGGTCACCGCAGCGGCGGCGACTTGTTCGACACAGCAACTCAACGCCAGCAGCCAGAGCAGGCCGCGTGATGGCTTTAGAGGCCTCATTATTGCAGGCGTGGTGATGGAAAAGAAGCTCTCGAGCGGAGAGTTCAAAGAGGGAAAGCCCGAGAGATTCTCCCACAAACCACTCCAAAGAGTGTGACCGGGAAGGATATAGAGAAAGAAAGACTGTATTCCCAAGCAGTGGGATGTAGTTGGAGATAGTATGTACTCTCCTGGCCACACCACGGTTGGAGCAACCCCCAAACCACCTGAGCAGTAGCCGCTAGAGAGCGGGATGGACGAGCAGAAGAGGTGGTGGTCGTGGTCGTGGTCGTGGTTCAACCAGAGAGGCAACCCCCCCGATGAGACCGGAAAAGCAAACCATGAGGTATACATCTCTACTCCCTACTCCTACGTCTCGCCTCTCCCCGATCCGACCCGCGGATGTGACGCGAGGAAGCGCATCGACGCATTGACGCGGCCCATGTCGTTCAGAAGCAGACGATCGGATCGGCTGTTTGGATCGGGCAGGGGGGTAAACACGTACGAGTACACACATACATGCTGTGTAAGTCAGAGCAACACAACATGACGCCGTCGAACGGATGAACTGGTGAACATGGAACAGCCACAAACAACAACGTCCCTCGATTCACCAAGCAATCTACCGCCTGACGCTTCACAAACGTACATAAACTCACCTCCAGCTAAACGACTTTCACTAATTGGCTCCCCTCTCATCTCCCCCGTTACACAGCCGATGTCCCACTCACAACTTTACCAACCAAGCAGCAACAAGAATCAAGGAAAACTCCCTCTCTCTTGTCATTAGTAAGTTGTGTGTCCCGCGACGGGAAACGGGGAAATGAAGGCGTGCAGCGAGGTCAACGCCATGCGCGCCGCCGCGGGGGTGGGGTGAGGGTACGGAGCAAATCCCGAGAGCTGGAGTGGGGAGTGGGGAAGACCGGTACCTGAGTATGCAAGGAAGAAGAGTGGCGTCGAGGAAGAGATCGACGCGCAGCCGCGTTTCACCTCCCGAGGCGGGCGTTATGCTTTGGGAGGGTGTGGTTCGTCGCAGGGGGGAAATAAAAAAGAAATACTACAGAGTTGCTGCTGTGAAAGACAGCTTGGGGGCAGAGGGGCGAGTTCCATTTAAGTAAACGGCATTTGGACCAACAACGTTGTGTCGAGCTTGGGGGGTTGGTGATGATAGAGATCGGTAGATGTTGCGATGCAGACTTGGTTGGTTGGTTGATCAGGGGTTGGGTTCATGGTTTTGCTCAGGAACAGTGACCTGACTCCAACCAAGCATCGCCGCCGACATGAACATACTCTTGGCGCGACAACGGCGGCGGCTCGTAAAACGCTGTACTTTGTATATGCAGGTATGTATGCATATGTGTATGCAGCACATCGACAAACACCAGACCAAGGATCCCCCCAGGGCCGATTCGAGCGTGCGCAACATTTACTAATACCTACGTCACCAAAAATCACGATGAACCCGAGTTCGCGAAAACCTTTCTCATCTGTCTGAGCAGACGAGGGAGACAGGATACCTAGGATCTCAAGTCTGTCTGCCCTGCATACACCGTACACGCCTCCCGCTTCCATGGCCAAGGTGCAACATGTCGCAGATCCGTGGGCCGAGGCCAGATCCCATCCCGTTCCCGTTGCCGCTCCTGCTTGGATGCTTGGAGTGAGTTCAAGGGAAAAGCAAGGAAAAGACAAGGCACGACCGAGCCGACGGGTGGACGGATAACAAAACGAGGAAAAAGACGGGTTTGATATGCGGGGTGATGCTCTCCTTACCTAGGTACCTATGTACCTACACTGCCGACTATGTTGAGAGGGAGATGGTATAGACGTGTATACGTAAGAGGAAGTACTCCCGAGCAAGTGGAGGACACTTATCCATTTTCTTGTTGAAGCTCCTGGGACCAGCTTGACTATACTTTTTTTTACTTTAATAGGTCCACTTGACTGGACGTAGTGTAGGAGGTGCTTGACAAATCGCAGCGGCTGTCGGAGAATTTCTCCCTCGATGTTACCCAACACAGCTAAAAAAAAAAGAAAAAGGAGAGAAAGCACTTACGTTGTAGGGCGATGTCGCAGTAGGGCGAGAGACCACACAACAGTTCCTGACCCCCACGTCCACGACCGCCCAGAATCCATCCAGAAGCAACTCAACATAGACCACTGGGTCACTGCGTGAGGCTGGACAATCTCTGATTTCTTTCCTAATTTGGCAAGCATTAGTAAGACGATCTGAGATCTGAGATCTCTGTGCCCTGTGTGTGTGTGTGTGTGTGTGTGTGTGCTCAGAATAAAGATAAAGGGACAGTTCAAGGTTTGCCAGGAAGGTTCCAAAAGTCAGAGAGGAGACCAACTCTGAACAGGAAGCGGATGCCTTCAGGGTATTGAGAAATAATATTTACATAATTACTCCGTAGTATCCTGAACAAATTACCTCCCACCTCCTCCATCATCACCACCATCAAGAAACCCTCGCCACAAACCTCCCACCCCCCAACCCTCTCCTCGCCGTCTGCACCTCCACCGCCCTCCGTCCCATCACCACCTCCCCAACTCTCTTCCCATGTCTCTCCTCTTCCCACCCTCCTCTCCCCCCTCCCATCCTCCCAATCCACCCCAACGGCCACGTCAAAACCATCACCACCACCGACCCCGTCCACACCGCGCTCTTCAGGGGCCTGGTCACCACGTACACCGCCCCATCCACACCTCTAAGCAACAACTC
This sequence comes from Mycothermus thermophilus, assembly GCF_041956435.1. Classification (NCBI taxonomy): domain Eukaryota; kingdom Fungi; phylum Ascomycota; class Sordariomycetes; order Sordariales; family Chaetomiaceae; genus Mycothermus; species Mycothermus thermophilus. Next base: position 906,483 of record NW_027191427.1, read on the forward strand.
CCACCCGGCCGCGAGCGCTCTCCGCATCTGTCCCGTCCTGCCGGCGGCGGTGTTCCGCGCCACCAGCGCTGAGAGGGCGATGGCGTCGTCGAGGCGGGCGCGCAGCTCGGCCATGCGCGCGTCCGTGTCGTGCACCAGGGCGCTGTGCTTCTTTTCGTAGCGGCGCACGGCGCGCACCACCGCGTCCACGTCGGGCTGCACGGCGGCGCGGACTTGGCGGAATACGTCCTCGCGCACCTGGCGCGTGAGGGCGCGCTGGCGGGATGGGTCGGCGCAGTACCGGCAGATGGGGACGGGGTCGTTTGGGTTGGGTACGGCTTGGGGTTGGGGTTGGGATGGCGGTTGTTTGGTGTCTGGAGGTGGGGACGTAGGAGGGGAGGAGTAGGATTGGAGGCGCTGTTCGAGCTCGTCGAGGCGGATGAGGAGCTCGTTGTATTTGGTTGGGGTGATGCGGATCATTTTGTAGGGGTTGGTGTTGACGACGTGTTGGAGGTGGAGTGTGTGGGAGAGGAGGAGCTTGATGGCGTGGGAGAGGGGGGCGATCTCGGTGGCGGCGAGGACGATGCCGAGATTGAGGTTCGTGAAGAGGCCGTCGGACGGCCAGATCAGGAAGCCTCGTGCCCAGTACAGGAAGTAGGTCGCCGCGGCTGGGGCGGCGAAACATACCAGGAGGGCTAGGACCTCGAGGGTCCGGAGGCGGCGGAGTGCGGCCTGAGCTCGGCGTTTGCGTTTCTCTTTCTCCTTGCGTGAGAGGGCATGAGAGGCGTCTGAGGATTCCGCCTCGCTCTCGGCTTCTTCGTCACTACCAATATCGATCGCCTCTTCCAGCATGGCTTCCTGCTGGTCGACTCTCACTTGCCGTGCAGCATTGTACCAATCCCTATGATTTCAGTTAGGGAGGGCCCAAAGTGAGTTTTTGTGAGACTCTCTGCTCACCATGGCGTCGTCGTGGACCAATGTAGCAGCACCCCTGAGAGGAACAGCAAGATGACATCATTACAGAAAGCGGCGCCATTTTTGAAGAAGATGCCTACGAAGGGTGGCACTAGGCCAAAGGCGAGAGCCAGCGTGGGCCACCATGTTGACGGAGAAGAGGTTGGTGAGCCTGGATGGGCGATCTCGTCCTGGAACGTGCGGCTGGCCTCGGAGATGATGCTGTAAGCCGAAAAGGTGGAGGAGCGGCGTGGACGGCCGACAGGATCACCGTCGTGGGGTAGCCGGTGTGGGGAGGTTACGGAGCTGCGACGGCGAAGGTCTGATGACAAGCCATTGTTGTTGGCTTCAGGTCCAGAAGCAGCAGAAAGGCGAGAGTCTGAGGTCGACGAGACGGCTTCCTCAGCCGGTCGGCTCTCGACCACGATCTCGACTTGGCGTGATGAGCTCATGGAGAGACTAAGAGAGGGAGACAATGAGACAAGGGATATTCGGATTAGTTTCGAGAACAACGAAACAGGAAAAGGATCGAGGTGAACCAATGCTCGCGAGTGTTGGACTCTACTCTCTGTGACGTAATTGAAGGAGAGGTCCGGATAGACTCAGGCAATGGCTCGCCTCAACGCGGCCGTGTCAGGAGCAGATGGCATTGAAAGTGCATGGTCATGGTCATGTCCGAGAGGTTGTTGCTGGTTCCTTGCCTGATGTCAGGCTCAGAGAGAGAAAAGAGAAAGAAAGAAACTCAAGGTCTACTGTAGTAAGGTACTCAAGCTGAATTGAGCTCCTTCTCTCTCCCTCCCTCATGACATAAGACAGTGTCGTTATACAGTACAATACAGTGCCGCAGTCAATGGCAGCCCATCGGAGCTTGTACCCGACCCCAAGAGCTTAGGGAGTTGGGACTCGACTTGGGTGTTGCAAGCCGTTGACTTGTGCATGAAGATGCCGGAGAGGCCGACATGTTAGGCTCTGGCCGTTTTTCTTTAGTTTGGTTTCTACTTGGACTTAGCATGAAGACTGTTGGTCATATAAGTATTGACTTTTCTCGCCCCCAAAAAACAGAAACTGGGATTCCAATTCTTGATTTTCTTGATGTCCAACTCAATCAACTTCTACACTGAGGTAACTAACTAATAATTCTCCAATTTCTGTTTTTGTCTCTCGCAATCTGTAAGTTGCCCAATCCGGATGTTGGGGTTGCCCAGACCGGTCCATTTGCTGACAGCTGTTGCCATCTGCCTCCCCGTTTCCCAGCTGACCGCCTACTCTCGAGTGTCCAGTCGCGCTGTGTTGACTTTGAGTCTGCACGCTTTGCGCCGTTCCCACTCCGAGCCCGCGCTTGCATACACAGTAACCCGCTACTTTCAGTGCTTACTTGCTGCTGCATCAACCGCCATCACTTCTCTCTCATTTACTCTGTAATTGACCAGCAAGCCATCTCTTTGGCCATCCCAGCAACTGAGTGGCGTCGTGGATCCTCTCTCCACGACCGACGGCCTTGATTTTTTTCAGGCCACTCGGTGGAGAACGGCGTCAGTCGGCGTCGCATACTAAGGAGTAGACAGCAAGCTGTGACTGGTCCATCCATCCCTCCTCGTGCATAACCCGTTAAGGACCACTCTCTGCCCGTGGGACGTGGGAGAAAGGGGCCGCCGGCCAAGAAACAAAACATCCACACCCTCCGTGTTTTTCGGCTGATTGAGGCGGCCGTCCACCGGCGGCCACCGTCAACATCATCTCCCCCACGGCTTCATCCTCCACCCCAGCCGCCGACCTCCGACTCCCCGGTCCCCCGGCCCAATCCGCTGCCGCCCTAGATGCGTCGACTGCCAATCCCGCCCTGTCGCTGCCGTCGCCGCCCCCTCCACCACACCACCCCCCTACGACTTCATCTCGCGACCACCTAGACCCAGACCCCAACAACCCCGATTCCCCGTCCTCTCCGTCGCGAAGGGGCCGAGGCGGCGCCCCCCCGGATTCTCTGCTCCGGACTCCCTTCCGCACCCGCCGCGGCTCTGCACGCCTTCCCCTCCGTCAGCTCTCGGCCGCTCGTCTCTGGAACCCGACCAACTCGACCCCGAGAGACCTCGCCCCTCCCCGGACCACCCGCCCGCGTCGTCAGTCCACACCACCGCCTCCCCCTATCCCGCTTCCGTCGCCTGCCCTCCAGCTCCCCGAGGACGCGTCCCACCCGGCCGCCCTTGTCACCGCCGAGTCGCCTCTCCTGACCCTCACCTTCGAGGAGCGGGAGAAGGCTCCCGTCATCTCCCGTCGCGCCAGCCAACAGCTCGACCGCTGCGCCGGCGCCGAGCAACGCATCAGCCTCCCGCCGTCTCTCCGCCCATCGTACGAGGGCAGCAAGCGCTCCAGCGCCTCTCCGTCGCCCGTCGAGGACCCCCCGCAGCCCGGCCCGTCGTCTTCTATCATCCGCCCGGCCCAACAAGCTCCTCGCCTGCTCACCGTCCCCGAGAACCGCCGCTTCCGCAACCGCAGCCGAGGCTTCAGCCTCACCAAATTCCAAAACCCCATCAGCCTGACCTTCCGGCCCGGCTCGCGGCCCGGATCCAAAGCAGCCGCGAAGGAAGACATCAAAGGCAAAGGAAAAGCCATCATGCCGCCACCACCCGACGACAGCCACCCCGGCAGCGGGGCTGACGCCTTCCACACGGACCTCGAGCGCGGCCCAGCAGACTTGACCACCACCAACCCGCAACGCCTGTCCACCGCCTCGGGCCTCTCAGGCATCGGCTCGGCCCTGTCGTCCACCAACTCGTCCATCCTGGGCGAGGACCCGCAGCCCGACGCCGGCGAGGAATGGGGCCCGCAACACCCTTGCTACCCGCACCTCAACCCGCACGTGCCCGTCGACTCGCCCGAGTACCAAAAGACGCGCATCATCCGCGTGCGCCGCGACTGGTTGCTGCAGGGCGACCTGGCGCCGACCTTTTCGAACTTGTATCCGGACATTTTGGACCCGGCGGGCGTGTCGGAGCAGGAGTTTCGGCAGGTGATTGACAAGCTCAACAGCGAGCTGGTGCCCATCTTTGATCCGTACGGGTGGAGGAATATTTTGGATAACGTGCTGGGCCTGGCGACGGGGTGGTTGTGGGATGATTTGGGGTTTACGGCCGCCAAGAAGAGGTTGAGAGAGCTCGAGAGGTGGATTGAGCGGTGGAATGAGGAAAAGGAGAAGAGCATGGCGGGCGAGGAAGGGGTGATTCCCCCCAAGATTGTGCCGTTGAGGCAGACGGGGTATATGACGGTGAGTTCTTTTGTTCCCTTTATGTGACCATCTGAGCTGTATGAATGTGTGTACTGACGACTGGGGACAGCTCGACATACAAATACCCGACCCCGAACTTGCGCCTGCTTCGCCGACCACGCCGACACCCCCCGAGCACGATGGGAGGGATCATGATGATGGTCCTTATGGTCAGGAGCCTGGCACCTCTTCTCATTGAGCTTGAGACGGCGACGGCTCTTGCTGCTTTTCTTTGTTTTTTTGTGACATTCATGCGGCTTGGCGACTTTTCTTATACCCAAAGGTCTTTCTGGCATGCCTGGGCGATTGTGGTTATTTTTTCGTTTTTGTTTTTGCGGCTTTCGACTTGTTTGACTCGAGGAGTGATTTGACTTGGCATTACTAGGTTTGAGGGATGTACCTATGTAGGGGGGTTTGTTCTCACCTTGAGAAGGGTTGTTTTATTTTGGAGTTGGATATTACGATGGGGGGATAAAGTTTTAGTCATACGTGGTTTCTTTTGGTAGTACTCTTTTATTATAGAGAGGGAGAGGGGTTTAGGTTTCTTCCTGTTGGTGGTTCGAGGGTATTAGGAATACATTGTTGTAGTCATTCTGCTCTTGCTGATATGCCTGCCTATGTCTGTCGTGTTGTGCTTCATCCAATGTTGTGAGATGCTTGAACCATCAACATGACAGAAACATGTAGATTTTGTACGTACGTACCCAAACTCCCAGACTCATGTCGATTATGCCTTGTAAAGACATCACCGCGGAGTACTACGGACAACGTCGTGTACCTACCTAGTCTACGTGCATATATGGGGACCTAACCCTCTTACAGACCATTGAACTCATAACCCTGAAGGGTGGGGGGATGTTGCCGTATGGAACCCTGACAGAAGGCTCAACTCTTCTGCGACCCCACACCCCCCTGGCGTGCAGCAAAAACTGCATGTTGCGCCTGGAAGAATGACTCACTCACATGCCATTCCTCAGGAACCCCCTGTCCTCACTCTCAAGCCATTGTGCTTTGTACCGCCATTGACCGACCATGTCTACCTCCATATCTACTTATCTACGGTACAATTGAAGCAGCAGAGTAGCCAGCTAATGATATGATAGGATTGGAGTTGGAAAGAATGCATAAAGATTTTACAAGAGAACGGCCTGTTGAATAGTTCTGCTGGGGCTGGACGTGTGAGCAACTAGGTAAAAAAAAAGAACAAAAATGTAACACTCCAAGTTAGCTGCGACTCGTTTCGATCGAGTGACCTCCGGGTTATGAGCCCGGCGCTCTTCCCCTGAGCTACGCAGCTTTTCCTTAGTGTTTCCTCTGTTGGATGGAGGGAGAGGTGGAGAGGTTTCCCTATAACGGACGGACAGACCGGACGGGATGGACGGGCGGGATCGTTCTTTGCTGATTTCTGCGGGTTTCCATCTCGTCTCGTCTTGTCTTGTCTTGTCTTGTGTGTGGAGCAAGCACCTAGTAGGTAGGTAGGTAGGTAGGTAGGGAAGTGGGTTCTTCTTCCGGGTTCGGATGGTTGTGTGCTTGATTTGTGTGTGTGTGTGTGTCTGTTGGTCTGCATTCCATCCTGCTGGTCCTAGCTATGGCTGAGGTGGGTTGCTTGTTTCCGGCTGTCCCGCTGCGACTGCGGCTTCGGTTCGGGATGTCGACGCAGGAGAAGCGGGATGGGATGGGATGCAAGGGGGAAAGTGGGGGGTGTGGCTCGTGGCTGGAGAGTGTTTTCATTGTTGTGTTGGATGATGTTGGTGGTTGTTCTCCATGTGTTGAGAGGGGGGTGTGTTGCCAATGGCATATACCTAGTGCCTTCTCCGATCATGTATGAGTTCAATACCACATATATGGCGTTGATGATAACTTTACCCCATCAATTTGGAATTAAGCAGCACAAAGCGGAGGTCCTACTATGTACTAACAGTCACGAGTTGGATTAGACAGCCTCAACATGGACACAACAACATGCCCGGCATAGCATCCAATGATACGGCACGGCACAGCACAACAGAGTATATTCACACATCTAGACCCCTCGCCCCAGCTAACCACCAGGAAGTCTTAAAGACACTTGACTAGCTCCATCAGGTGTTCCATGTTCATGCTCATCATCGTTGCCCTGCGCCATTCATTCATCCCACACCCATCCTTCCAGTCGCTCCTTCATTCATTCATTCCATATTTCATTTTGTCTCCCCTGCCGAGAGGACTAGCTATCTTAAGTAGAGTGTTCCTCCTCTATCTAAATCTTTCCCCCTTAATACCCCCCTTTTCCCTCCCAACCCAACGTAACTTTCCATCTTCGCCATGTCCATCCCATCAAACTTTACCTCCATCCCCATCTACACAAACCTATCTACAAATTCCACCTCTTCCTAAGGTATCTTTCTTTCTTTCTTTTCTTCCCCCCACCATACACCCCCACTACCTACCTACCTACCTACCTACCTACCCACCCTACCTACCTCCTTCCCTTCAACAATCCCAACAACCACGCCACCACCGGCTTCCGCTCCTTCGCCGTCGTCAACACCCTCAAGTACTCATTCGCCGACGCCTCGTCCGCGCCCAGGCTCGGGAACGTGACCCGCTGCACGTGCCCGACAAACGCCTCGCCCGTCTTGGCGTACACAATCTGCTGCACACCGACAATCTCGTTGAGGATCTGCCGGCTCTGCGCGTCCGTGTTGGGCCGGAACGCCGGGTCCCGCAGCACCTCCCAGCACACGACGTGGAACCGGTCGATGACGAACTGGTCGAACCCGGGGATCGCGGGCGCCGGCGTGGTGCTGGTGATGGTCGGGTTGTCGCCGATGGTGGCGACGTCAGGGCCGCCCCACTGCGCCGCCATGCGGCCGAGCACGTTGAAGGCGGTGCGCGCGGGGACGAGGTTGCCGTGCGAGAGCCCCTTGGCGATCTCGATGATGGACGATACGAGGGGCTCGAAAGTTCCTTGGTTCGCGGCCGACACGAGAACGCCGCTGAGCTCGTTTATGAAGATGACCTGGATGAAGCTCACGAACTCCCGGCGGAGCTCCTGCAGCTGGATGCTGTCGTCGGTGCCGCTGATGGGCTCCGCCAGGCCGCCAAAGACGCGCTGCAACAGGGGAGTCAGAAGCAGGTCAAGAATATTGTAGATCTCGCCCTTGAAGTTGTAGACGATCTGTTCCAGCAACCGGAGGAACATGGCCATCTCGTCCTTGCTCGAGCTGTGCGACAGCAAGCCCTCGATCCACTGTGGAAGCTGGGGCAGGATGGCGGCGCCCAGCACGCTCAGGAGCCGCGAGAAGGCGGACCGGCAGGCGGTGCGGATCTCGTCGCTGGCATTGAGCTGGTTCAGGGCAATAAGAATCGCTTCGGCGGCACGGGCGAATTCGGCCGACACGGCCGCGTGAGGCTGGGACCGTTTGCCCTGCTGCTGGACGGCACCCGTGTCGGCAAAACCGTTGGCCAGAGTACCCAAGGCCATGATGATATGATGGACTTGGAGCACGGCCTGGGCATCACCGGCCTTGGCCCGCTCCATATGGACGCTCATGTCGGAGAAGAGCGGCTCCATGACGGACCGGGCGTACATGGCCTGCTCAGCAGGGGGCGTCGCCGATGTCGACGAGATACATCCGATGGCCTCATACAAGTTCAGCTGGCTCTGGAAGACGGCATCGGCCGAGTGGTCAGACTCATCAGACGACATGTCATCGTCGGCGTCATTGCTAGGGACCTCGGCCTTGATGGGCAGCAGGTCGCTGATGGACTCGATCACCGTCTTGGCCACATTGCCCACTTGTGCCCGCAGGGTCTTAACGAAACGGAAAAACAGGTACCACGACCTTGTACGGACGCGGACGTGGTTGTGGTGAACCAAGCGCACAAAGTTTTCGAGCACCTGGGGGATGTAGCGCTGCTGATCTTCGAAGAAGCTGTTGTACCGCGTGCAGATCTCCATGTACTGGAGGAGGATGGCAGGATGAGGATAGTTGGCGATGCCTGGAAGCTTGTCAGCTGTCTGCCAGAAACGGGGCGAGACGCACATCTCCTCCTACCTGACTCGACCATCTTGCTCATCATAACAGCCAGACGTTCGGCCGCCACCTTGTTCGGCTGGCTCTTCTGGGCCAGGCCCGTGTTCGGCAGGGCGAGATCGCCAAAGAGATAGATCTCGTGCAGCGCCAGATCCAAATCCCTCCAATCCATCTGCGAGCCCTGCTGCTCCAAGGTCGCAAACATGTTGGCCACCAGGTTGCTCAGGAACTCGACACACAAGTTCTCATCCACCGCCGCCACGCTCTTCTGCAGGTTCTGCAGCTTCTTGCGCAGTTCTTGAAACTCGGCCTCGTCCGTCTGCTCGTCTTCGTTGCCCCAGCTGGCGGTTTCGTCGTAACGCATCTTGAGGACGATGGCGTTCAGGATGGACGGCAGCATCTCGGAGTAGCTGGGGGGCAGCTGGCCGGCTTTGCGCAGGAACGTCAAGATATCAGTCAGCGAGGGGATCACCGTGTTGCACACTTCATCATACTCGTCTGAAAACAGGCGGAGCAACGGAGGCAGGAAGTCGCGCAGGTGCTGCTCGGCTTTTGTCTTGGCTTCGGGCTCGGCCTTGGGGTCCTCGAGGACGCGGACGATATCGGTCACGATGGTGTTGACAAGCTTGGCCACAGCCTCGGCGAGGTCTGTGTCGTACCGCGGGGTGCCCTTCCACTCGTTCAACGGGGGACTCGCCAGCAACTGGGTCACGATTTCACGAAGGTTGAGGAACGAGATCATCTCAACCTTGTCTCCTGGCTTCATCTTCTTGGCGACGATCTCGGTGAAGGCGTCGATGGCGGCATCGCGAACCTTATCTTCCTTCCCATCTCCGCGCGTCCTCCCGACAATGGGCAGCACGAGCCCCAACACCTCCTGGTTGATAACGAGATGGATGTCGATCCAGCTCACCCACTTGCCCATGGTCTTGAGCGTCAACTCAACGATATGGTCATTATTGTTGCTGTAGCGAGCCAGCAGATCCTTCCAAGACTCGGCGATCTTGCGCATATCGCGCTCGCGGATCAGGTCCTTGAGCTCATTATTGCGTTTTGCTTCGCTGTCGGAGCGGCTCAGCATTACATCGGCGATCTCGTCGTGGATGGAACCCAGGAGGCGCAAGTACATGCCGACGCCAGGGACGTTGCCGTCACGCTGGGCGAGGGTCAAGAAGTCGTCGATAAAAGACTCCCAACCTTCCCTATACAGAAATACAAAGAGGTAGGTCAAGGTCTGGGTGAGCTTGTTTTGGAGATGTGGGGGGTCGACGGCATCCTGGGAGGTCTCGCCGCCATAATGTTGCTGGACATAGCCAAGCAAGGACTGCTTGAGCAGGCCGAGCCCGGAGCCATCAAGGGCTTGGTTTTGGATGGCATGGTTGACGATCTCGAGACAGACGAGGCGGACGACGGGGGACGCTGGAGGGTTTCGGGAGAAAAGACCAAGGCAGACCTGCCAGGCCTGGGGGTCGGCTCGGAGCTGGTTCAGGAATTCGAAGGCCTGGCTCTGGAGGGCTTGGTTGGAGCCGGGGTTCCAGGCGATCTCGATCGCATTTTCAATCTAGTACGAGGAATCAGGTTAGGCAAGGATGTTTGAGAGAAAAGAGAGCTCGGGCCAGTCCTCGAAGCACCAGAGAGAGCTCGGGCTAGGAACAGTGCTCGCATGTCGGCACTTCCTGCAGAGGGGAAACAATAACACATAAATACTAACCTGGGCGTCCATTGCTGGACAGTAACGTATAATATGGAGTAAGGCAGGCGGGGCAGAATTAGGACCAGCAGCAGCAGCGGCAGCAGCAGCAGCAGAGCGCGCACAAACAGGTCGTCGTTAGGTTCAGATTGGGTTGGTATCAAAGTTGTATTGCTATACCCGGTGAAGAAGATGCGGTAGCTGGGCAGTTGTTGAATGCGCACTCGTCATTCTCCGAATCGGCGGCAGTGGTTGAAGTGCCTGAAGTAGCATTGACTTTTCGAATCAGTCCCCCCACTAGTTGGCTTCCATGTCTGCTTGCGCTGGGTGCGGGGCTGCTGGTCTGTATGTATGGCGGTGATGGGGGAAGGGATATAATGTGGAAGAAGGGTGTTGACGTCGAGAGGGCTGCGGGTATTTCGGGGGCGGGTGAAGTTGAGGTGAGGCGATGGAATATACTCGGCGAGGTGACGCCGGGTTTTCGCTAGAGCTGCGACGTTGGACGGGAGGTGGTGTGGTGGAGGGTTGGAGGAGGGTTGCGAGAGGTAGCGCAGGGTTGGGAGCGAGATTGAATGCGGAACAAAGGCGGCATGGAAGAGAACGGGAATGGCAGAAGCCCAACGGTGCTGGGGTGGAATGGAAGATGGGGTGGGGTAGCCTGGGAAAAAGCTGCTGTGGATGGAATGTGGATGGCGGGGCAGCAATGGAATGTGCCCCGCTGAGATGTCCAGGGTCCAGATAAGAGCCTTATCGTCAAGAAATTATCCCGTCTGTGACCCTGACGACAAGCATATCATCATCCATCAGAAGGGCGTTTGACATAACTCCTTAATTCACATATGTCATCCCGCTATGATTACCCATCTTGATTACTTTGGTGTGCACACTCCCAGACAATACACTACAATGCCTTACCCAACCCAGTTTTGCTACCCTCGAGGTTAGTCAGTACAAAAACAAGGATGATGAACTCCCATCCCAATCAACAAGAAACAAAATCAACGCCAGCTCGCACCCTCCCCACCCCCCTACCTAAACAATCTCTCTCATGCCGGCTGCATATCCGCCTTGCCTTTCGTCCGCAAACCTTTGCCCCGTCTTCCACCTCCAACCGCCGCCTAGCCGGTCTTCTTTTTCTTCTTTGGCCGCTCCTCCTCTTCCTCGGACAACTCGTCCTCCATCTCCTCATCCTCGTCGTCATTATCCACATCGCTCTCCTCGCTGCCCGACCCGCTGCTCTCGTGGTTGCTGTCATACTCCTCGGCCACCTCGCTCTCCGACTCGGCCTGGAAGTCCTCGTCGACGCTCTCCTCGTCCTCGTCCGCCGAGCCGCGGTCCGCCTTGCCGCCCATCACCTCGTCGTCCGAGCTGGCCATGTCCTCGTCGCGCAGGGCCGCCGCGAGAAGCGTCGACTCTTCGTCGATCTCGTTCTTAACGCGCAATCCCTTGAGCTTGAAGAAGTCCTCCAGGGCCTTCAGATCCTCACGGTTAATGTTGCTGAACTGCGACGACCCTGCCCCGCCCTTCAAGTGCACCGTAATGTCGAACGTCGACAGCGTCGACACGGCGCCGCTGACACGCGAGAAGGTGATGGATTGCGTCTGCTCGTACGAGATGTACGTCGCCGGCTTGGGCACGAACATGAAGGCCTTCTCCAGGCAATACAGGAAGCCTTCGCTGGCCTTGATGGAGCACTTGATGCCGTACTGCTGCCGGTGCGTGGTGAAATCCTTGGCCGGTGCCGTAATCTTCTTGTTGGCCAGGCCCTTGAAAACGTAGGCCACGACCTGGTGAAGCGGTTGCTCGTAGTGAGCCTGCAGCCTATCCTTGTACTTGCCGTTGAGCTCCTCTTCGGACAGGTTAAGATCCAGGGTAACCTCCTCATCCTGCTTGAATTGCATGACGATGAAGGGATAGCGGGTTTGACCCTGCCGCAGGGGCGGGTCCAGACCAATGCAGAGCATGAAGTGTGTGTCGTCGGGCTTGGGCAACACCATGAACTTCTTGATGGCCTCGTATTGGATCTTGTAGTCGTACGTCTTGCCGCGGAGCCGGAATGATGCGTCGTACATGTCGATGTCGAACCGACCTCTGCAAACACGGGTTAGCAACGTGGTCCATTTGACACAAAGTTTAGACTGAACAAACCTTGGTGTGAGGTGCAGGACGTCGAGGAACGTGGCGATGGTGTCGCCCGCCGTCTCGCCAATCTCGGCCTTCTCAATCAGAGTGTCGTAGAAGAGAGTAACAGCGTTCTTCTCCTCCTCGGCATCGCTCCCAGCATCGCCGCCCTCGGCTTCCTTCCTCGTGGTCGTGCCGGGAATGTAGAAGCGAATCTCGGTGAGCTGGTCCCTGGCGGCGGCCGCCTTCCTGCCCTTCCCCGGAGTCGCGCCGTTCTGGCCGTTGGCCTTGCCCGAGTCGCCGAGCGAAAACTCGACGGCGATCTCGTTGCGGCCGGCCAGGTTGGTGTTTGAGATTTCGGAGTAGGGGATCTCGAAAGCGGGGCGGTTCTGGACGTTGAAGGATAGCTCGGCCTTGCCGAACTCGGCTTTGCCCCAGTTCCAGCCACGCAGCGAGTGCTCCTTGTACTCGAGGTTGGTGCTGTACCAGTTCTTGAAGATCTTGCTGAGGCGTTCGAAGTCCTGTAATCGGTGCGGGAGAGGATTAGTTTGCACTGCTTTGACCAGCCAGAGACAAGAAAACCACATACCTCCTCCTGGAAGCCGTCCAACTGGATGACGCCAGAGCTGCGTTGCAGGATTTTCACCTCGTAGCCCCGAGCCGCCCTGCTCCATTGCGCACCGCCGATGTTGCCGGCATCGAGAGTGAAGGTGTCGCCGCCGCCGGCAGGCTTCCAGCCCAGGCCGCTCTCGGCGAACCTGCACTTGCCATGCTCCCGCGACAAGTCGAGGTAGATGTTGTCGAAGCTCTCACTGGTCGGCGGTGTCAGCGGTGAAAGGGATGAGAAGGCGGGTGCCTATGTTGGAAACATTTAGAAATGCAGAGAAAACTCACATGGCGGCCATGATTCCAGATTATCTCGATGGGTTGATCCGGGGCGAGATAATTGATGGGATGGTGTTGGCGATGGATGCCACACGTTTTGCAAGGTTGCGATGCGTGAGGCGCGTGAAGAAAGAGGTTGACGCGCCGAGCTAAATTGGCTGGAAGGCTGGCGCGATGACGGAACTGCCGGGCGGTGAGAGCTTTGGGGCCGCCGAACAGGGATGTCAGGGTTAGGGTTAGAGGACGGGAGTTCAGGTGTCAAAGGCCAGGCGAGCCCAGATGCTTCCACCTGGACAACTGGGAACATACAGAGACACAGATCCGGTTTTGGGACTCCTCGTAAAAGCAACGGAAAGCTGCGATAGGCCAAATCACTTAGACTGGCAGAGGAGCTCTCTGCAACCCGGAAACAGTCTCGGTGGTAATCTGCGTATAATGCATTTTATTGAATTCTCGAGGTACAACACCCTCTTCTTGAGCCCCATTTCTTTTCTCCAAATAACTTGTCCAGTCCCCGGGACGAGATACACCACCCAATTGCCACGGGCTGTATCATTTTATCAGTTTCCATTGCAACGAATACAGGAGAAAAAAAATGAGGTTGCTTGCTCGGTCACACACATCCGCTCGCATGCAGCGTAATGACAGGACCCTGCAGTAGGCCTGTCTGGATTAACATGTTCCCGATCCCTAGGCAAGCAGCTTATATGACATGATGCAACCGATGATGTAAGTGGATGGAAGTGGATGATAACACGGAAGAGGGGAAGAGGCACCACACCACCAAACCAGAAGTAACCTGACTCCCTGTGTCCCGTCCATTTCCGTCAAGAAACCGCCGCATGGGCAGGCTGTTTGTGTAGAACAGCGATATATCCAGCCGTTCTCGTCCGCAAGAGTGATAGTTTCACCGTCAGGAGTGTCCAGCTGGCGGTGATAGCAAACATGCACATCCTCCAAGCAGCGCCGTCTTGGTATTAAAACCAGTTCATCGGTGTTGAAAGCATAAGGTAGGTGCCTGACTCGGTCACCCATCTCATCGTAGCTACCTGGATACTCCCCTCTCATTTGAAGATAGGTAGCTCTAAACTCCAAACCTACCTCCTTACATCGGCCGCTCATCTACTAACGACGACAAAGCAGTCTACTCACCTGGATCTCGCGAACCATATCATCGTCTACATCTCTCCCTACCTGCTGATCGCTTACCAATACCCAGTCTCCATCCCAATCTCAAAACCCACACACACAAACCCAGCTAGTAACCATGCCCCCGAACCGCCCTCTGCGCGGGAGCTGCCATTGCGGCCGGAACGTATACATCGTCCAGTTCCCATCCAACCCGGACCCAACGCAGGTCGCTCGCGTGGTGTTTGACACCCACCCAACGCACCGTAAGCCAGCCAACCCGTCCCCGGCTCGCCTCTTTTCCTCACTTCCTACATGAGCCGCCTGCCAATACATATCCAGGTATATATATAAGCATCACAACCAATGACTAACCCTCCCCCTTACTCATCCCAGGAACCATCCTCGGCACCCCTCTCCCCGCATACCTCCGCGTCCCCCTGGCATGGTATACTTCTGAAATAATCCCGCGGCACCCCGACGAGACGCGCGCGCAGATCCGGCGGGTGTACCAGCTCCATTCTGACGACGACTTTGAGGACAACGACGACCAAGGGAAAAAGAAGAACGACAGTAATAACAACAACAACAACAAACCTTTCCACATCCGGCACTTCTGCGGCTTCTGCGGGACCCCGCTCTCCTACTGGCGCGCGCACCCACCCCAGGGCGAAGGCGAGTTCATCCAGCTCGCGCTGGGGAGCATTGTGCCGTCGGATCTGCGTGAGCTGGAGGAGGAGTTTGGGGTGGTGGTGATGCCGCAGGGGTTGTCGGATTCTCCGTCTTCGAGAGCTGCGTCGCCTGTTTCTGCTCGTTCTGCTGGGGTTGGTAGTGGTCAACAAGCAGCAACAGGCGAAAAGAAACAGGAGGAGGAGGAGGAGGAGGAGGGATATTTGGGTTTGGTAGGCGGACTGCCCTGGTTTGATGAGCTTGTGGAGGGGAGCCGGTTGGGGAGGGGCTTGCGGAGGACAATGATGACGACGACGAGGAGTTGGAGCACCGAGGGATGGGGAACGGGGACGGGGAGGGTGAGGGTGGCGTGGGAGGTGACGGAGTGGACCGAGGAAGGAAGTGGTTGTGGCGAGAGTCCTAGGAAGAGGAAGTTTGACGATAGAGGCGGTGTTGGTGGGGAGATGATGGAAGGATTGTGAGAGTGTCAGTCGAGAAGCTGGATGAGCTACCTAGGTGCTTTACTCCGTAGCGAAAGACGTGCGTGCCTACGTACAACAGTTATCCTGACAGCATCACGTTGTGTTTGCTTCGGCTCTTCGGAAGGCGGCTCGAGATTGCTAGCGGGAGGAAAGCCCGTTTCTTTTACACAGTTTGCTCCGCAACACACACTTCATCTCGGACGCACATCATCATCACGCTTCGTCTTTGCCTCAGCAGTCGCCTCGAGTCCAATACCTACCTACTCGAGTAGGCAACTGCTACGAGCAGCGGGCGTTTGCCGTCAAACGTCATCTTCGGTATGCAATTCATTCATGGCCGCCTTGTGACAAGCGGGATCTTGCATGTCGGAATGGGCCCGAGTCAAAAAGGCTGTCGTAATGAGCGACGCCCGGTCGGCCAGCCGTGCTACGCTACCTCAGATACAGTGCCTTGGCCAGGGCTCGCAACCAGCTGCTCGCTCGCTCGCTTGTCCAAACCACTCCCACCCCACAACCGCAACAACCGGCAATAGACGAGGAGGGAGGGACGGGAAGGAGGGGGTTCAACGGTTGTTGTTGTTGGGAAACGCGCGGTTAGCGTGCATAAAGGACAAGGAACGCACGGGCAAGCCGCCCAGGAGAAAAGCCGGACATTTGCCGGCGCGGACCGCAAGTTCGCCGCGGTGGCGCATAAGCCCTCTCATGCTTCTGTCTCTCTGTCTCCTTCAAGGACGGATGGATGGATGAATGCGAAGAGAGGCTGTGGGATTCAGGACTTTGGAATTCCTGTGAGGTGTGTCTCACGAGACCAAGCCGGCTGGTCGGCTGGCGATGCAGCCACATCCAAACAATCAATGAAAAATACCAAGACTTGGTCATGGTGCCCGGCTTAGAGAGGCCGGATTGCCGATCAAGACTGGACGAGGAGGGGCAAGACAGAAAGTAGACACTCCATAAGCAATGTAAACCATCATCACTTCTGCTTCTCTTCTCTCCGCAACGGATATGACCGCAGCGTCCGCATGAGCACCATCACACCTGGGCAGCATGCACCATCATGACGACCCAACTACACTAACCAAACGCACATCGTCACGCACGCAACTCACATCGCCAAACTCCTCCCATGAGAAGGCAACAAGCGTGGTGGGCGGTGCTTTATTTTTTTTGATGAAATGCCCTACTGGGAGCGGTGGCTCGTGACTCGCCAGTTCGCCCGAAGTTTAGCCATCGGAGGGGAGGGCAGCTTGTTTGGTTCGGAGCGCCGTGGCTCCCGTGGTGCCGTATCCGTGTCCGAGGTTTTGCCAGAGCGGCCCCGTCAGGCCCGTGCCGGGGGCGGGGCGCGGTTCGGGTTTCATTCATTCATTGATTCGTTCTCAGGTTTTTTTTTTATTCTCCTTGTTTGTCCCAAGCGACTGACCGAGTTTAAACAGACTGACGTGCATGAGGCGAAGGCGTGTAAAAGGGTTTGCTTGGCCTTGGCAAAGCTTGGAGGAGGGTGGATGGACGAGTTGTTGGATGCGAAGGGAAAGGGTGGTGTTGGTGTGTGCCCAGGACGGAGTAGGCGGTGAGGAAAAGAGAGAGGGCAAAATGCAGGGTTGTGTCCAAGAGGCCAACGTGACCTGACCCCTGTCAGTTGAATCCCTGTTTTTGCCGAAGTTTACCCAGCCGGACCTCCCGCTGACCCCTCGGCGGGCCGGCCTTCCGTAAAAGTGATAATCCATGAGTTCTTTCCTGTGCGAAGGAAGAGTTCGGCGGCTCATCGGCCTCGCTTCTGGGAAGGGAAGGAAGGAAGAGGAGGAAATGGAAAGCAAGACTGCTCTTTGCACTTCAGGTTCTTGTTGATGATTTTGTTTTGTTTTGTTTTGTTTTGTTTTGTTTTGTTTGACTCGACCATGCCATCCATGCTAACCATGCCCTGCCATGTCCGGCCTACCAGGTGCCAGATCTGGGTTACCATCCGCTCACGTCTATCCTTGCCATGCACCGGTTCGCCGTTAAAACCAGCTGGCTATGGTTATTCTTTGGGCCCTTTTCCAGAACAGTGGCTTCGGGTTGTTCTTCCGAAGTCCCAAGCATGCATCGCTGGGCGTTTATCCCCGATGAGGAATGGATACGCCGAGTGGGGGGATTCCTGTCCCTTGCCTCGACTGTCGTGCTTCTGCATTGCATCAACGACAAACAACGGGAACAAGGGTTTGTTGCTCTCACATCCAGAGTCTGTGTAGTAGCACTACCCCGCGATAGATGGGTCTCCTTCAACAGTTCGCCCCCCCGCTCTGCTCGCTTCCCACCCCTCCTCCGCGTCTCCTGGTTGGTGACCTGCCTCAACCTGACACACCCCCCCTCCCCCGGCCCGCCCACATCTTGTCCATGCCCTTGTGGCTTTGAGAGTTTCTTGGGACCTGCCCGCGGCTGGGGCAGCCTGACCCGCCCTCGCATGCCCTATCTCATCAGCCTACGCTCGTGCCCAGCGTTTTTCTCGGTGTCGACGGTCCGAAACACGCGGGAGAATGGGGTGCGGAAGAACCCCGGAAGCAACATGGCTGCTGCTCGCCTGGCTTGGTGGTAGCATGTTGGATCTTGTTGTGTGTTTACATCACGGGTATAAAGTAGGGGCTGCCTTCCTCCTCCAAGGGACCCTTTCTTGAATCTTTTGGTTCCCAAGTGGTACTGTAGTTGTTTGTGTCTGGAGGCCAAAGACTCTGAGAGATCATCAGTCTCCCCAAGATCCATCCTACAGTCATCAGTATACTTTGTGAAATCACTCGACCTCAGTCTTCCCGTTAGCCCATCATGTCTCTTCCTCCGGACTTCAAGTGGGGCTTTGCCACCGCTGCGTACGTTTTACCCTATGCCTTCAAACCAGAAATCCCAGGGGTGAATGAGAACTCGAGAACAGTGATGAACTGACCCGGCCTCTTTCAACTCACAGCTACCAGATCGAGGGCTCCATCAATGAGGATGGCCGTGGCCCGTCCATCTGGGACACCTTCTGCGCCATCCCCGGCAAGATCGCCGACGGCAGCTCGGGCGCCGTGGCCTGCGACTCGTACAAGCGCACCAAGGAGGACATTGCCCTCCTCAAGGAGCTCGGCGCCAACTCGTACCGCTTCTCCATCTCGTGGTCGCGCATCATCCCCCTGGGCGGCCGCAATGACCCCATCAACCAGAAGGGCATCGACCACTACGTCAAGTTTGTCGACGACCTGATCGAGGCCGGCATCACCCCCTTCATCACCCTCTTCCACTGGGACCTGCCCGACGCCCTCGACAAGCGCTACGGCGGCTTCCTCAACAAGGAGGAGTTCGCCGCCGACTTTGAGAACTACGCCCGCATCATGTTCAAGGCCATCCCCAAGTGCAAGCACTGGATCACCTTCAACGAGCCCTGGTGCTCCGCCATCCTCGGCTACAACACGGGCTACTTCGCCCCCGGCCACACCTCGGACCGCAGCAAGTCCCCCGTCGGCGACAGCGCCCGCGAGCCCTGGATTGTCGGCCACAACATCCTCATCGCCCACGCCCGCGCCGTCAAGGCCTACCGCGAGGACTTCAAGCCCACCCAGGGCGGCGAGATCGGCATCACCCTTAACGGCGACGCCACCCTGCCCTGGGACCCCGAGGACCCGGCCGACATCGAGGCCTGTGACCGCAAGATCGAGTTCGCCATCTCGTGGTTCGCCGACCCCATCTACTTCGGCAAGTACCCCGACTCGATGCGCAAGCAGCTGGGCGACCGGCTGCCCGAGTTCACTCCCGAAGAGGTCGCCCTGGTCAAGGGCTCCAACGACTTCTACGGCATGAACCACTACACGGCCAACTACATCAAGCACAAGACGGGCGTGCCGCCCGAGGACGACTTCCTCGGCAACCTCGAGACCCTCTTCTACAACAAGTACGGCGACTGCATCGGCCCGGAGACCCAGTCCTTCTGGCTGCGCCCGCACGCCCAGGGCTTCCGCGACCTGCTCAACTGGCTCAGCAAGCGTTACGGCTACCCCAAGATCTACGTCACGGAGAACGGCACCTCGCTCAAGGGCGAGAACGACATGCCCCTCGAGCAGGTCCTCGAGGACGACTTCCGCGTCAAGTACTTCAACGACTACGTGCGCGCCATGGCGGCCGCCGTCGCCGAGGACGGCTGCAACGTCCGCGGTTACCTGGCCTGGTCGCTGCTCGACAACTTTGAGTGGGCCGAGGGCTACGAGACGAGGTTTGGCGTGACCTATGTGGACTATGCCAACGACCAGAAGAGGTATCCCAAGAAGTCGGCCAAGAGCCTCAAGCCGTTGTTTGATAGCTTGATTCGCAAGGAGTAAGGGGTTTCGGGGATAGATAGTGGTTCGGGCGGGTTTGTTTGGATATCTGGAGTGGGATTTTATTTGTTCTCTGTACATAGTTTGAAAGGAGTGGTTGGGTTGGGTTGTTTGGTGTGGCTGATAATGACGCCACCACCTCCCTGGAAAAGCCACCACTATGACTCCTTTTCTCCGCATCCTCGATGGATGGATGGAGAGAGAGAATCCCCTAGGTTGTCAGGCTGAGGGCCGGCAAAGGGGTGATGATGGATTATGACAGCGAATAAATCGTATTGTCTGTGATGAACAACTTTTTTGGCCACTCGTTTGTGTCCCGTTGTTTTGTTTACTCCCCGTACCAGGAGGCGATCCCAAACAAACAAAACATACAGTAATACAAACCCTTCCTCCATCCTCCTCCTGCCGTCCAACCCACTTTCTTCTTCAGTAGTTACCCTGTCCTAACCCACATGGCCGCCGACATTCCCGTACGATCCGAACCTCCAGGTTATGAGCCGGTACGAACGATCAGGAACAACTGGCGTTAGTTACCGTACCTGCCAGGTACAGTACCACCCCCGACACCGAGCGTTCCCTCTTCCGGTAAGACCCCGCAAGCCCAGAGGTGGCGTTTGCGGGGTGCCGCTCGCCGCTCGCACAGATGGCGCGGAGAACCCTGGGCGATGCACGACGAATCGGGAAACGGGATGGTTGGGGCGGTGGGCCGGCTTACAGGGTGGTACGGTATGGTACGCCGAAGTGTTCTGTCTGGGAGTTGGAGAATGAATGAGGATGAAGTGAAGATACAGGGTAGATTGAATGGTTTGGGAGGAGATGGGAATGAGATTGAGAGGAGAGGAGAGTGTTGGAGTTGACTCAGGTACTTAGATGAGAGAAAGGGGGATTTATAGCCTGGGAGTGGGAAGAAGCCAGGCCAATGAGTTGGCTTACAATACGGATACAATGGAAGAACCAACACCTGAATGATCTGGAAACAAGCTTTCCAGGTTCCCCGGCAACTGTGGGGGATCCTGGCTTCCACACCGTCGTGTCGCGGCGCATCCAATGGCCCGAGGAATTGGAGTTCGGACATGAGGAAGTTGGGGAACAGGTAAAGGCATCCTGTCCACGAGGTCCTATTTTTTTTTTGCCCTCGGGCTTGTCAGAGCTGTCACGGAGCGAGGGAGGGAATATATATATTTTCAATCTACCTAACTTCCCTCAGTTCTGTTGCCCTGTTTGAGACATTCGGTGTTGCCACGTTCTTCACTTCTCCTCTCCTCCTCTCCTCCGGCTTCCTTCACTCTTCCACGACTTCAATTGACACCCTCTGACATTGCATCCGTTGGAGAGAGGACAACGGTGTTGGCTTTTCAGCTTGACAATCCCCAATTGCCATTGTTTGGATTCAATCCCATCATCTCATCCCCCCAATTCCTGTCCGGCTGTCAACAAAGTCAACACCACCACCCTTGAATAATCCCATCTCTCCTCTCCCCCCAACCGCCAAAATGTCCAACCCCCCTTCCCGCCTCCGCAACATCCTCGGCCACCTCCTTCCCCTCGATCACCCATCCACCTCCAACCCGGACGGGCCTCACCACTTCTCGCACCTCTCGCCGACCTTCTTCCTCGAGCGCGCCGCCGCCATCGAGCCCAATGCCGAGGCCGTCTACCACATCACGGCCAACGGGCGCGTCCTGCGCCGCAGCTACTGCGAGATAGCCGACCGCGCGCGCGGGCTGGCGTACTATTTGCGCAAAAAGGGACACAAGCGGGTGGGCATCGTGGCGCCTAACACGCCGGCGTTTTTGGAGAGCATTTATGGTGTTGTCGCGGCGGGTGCGGTGATCGTGCCGGTGAATTATAGGCTCAAAGAGGCCGACGTGAGGTATATCCTCGAGTTTGCGGAATGTGATTGCGTGATTGTGGATCGCGAGTTTGAGGGGTTGTTGGGGGAGTTTAGGAGGGAGAGGCCGGGGGTTGAGATTATCGTGGATCTGGTAAGTTACCCAGGTTCTTTTCCCTCCCATCAACCAACCTAGGTGGTAAGGTGGTAGAAGCACAGCTGGCTAACCACTCTTTCCAGGACACCGACGCCACCGAGGGCGCCCTCTGCGGGCCCTTCGACGAGGCCGTGCTCGCCGGTCTCAACTACGACCGCGAAACCGGCTCCAAAGGCTGGTCGGACCTCATCTCGCAGCGCGTCGCCAACGAGGACGACACCATCGCCATCCCCTTCACCTCGGGCACCACCTCCAAGCCCAAGGGCGTCGTCTACACGCACCGGGGCGCCTACCTCGCCGCGCTGGCCAACATTGTCGAGTCCGGCCTCAACGTCCCCGACGGCCGCTGCAAGTACCTCTGGACGCTGCCCATGTTCCACGCCATGGGCTGGACCTTTCCCTGGTCCATCTGCGCGGTCCGCGGCACGCACGTCTGCCTGCGCAAGATCGACTACCCGCTCATCTGGCGGCTGCTCAAGGAGGAGGGGGTCACGCACTTCAACGCCGCGCCGACCGTCAACACGCTGCTCTGCGCCGACAAGAACGCCGCCGTCCTGCCCCGCCCCGTGCGCGTCACCGTCGCCGCCTCCCCGCCCACCGCGCACCTGTTTGAGCAAATGACCCACCTCAATCTCATCCCGGTGCACGTCTACGGCCTGACCGAGACGTACGGCCCCATCACGCGCGGGTACGTGCTGCCCGAGTGGGAGACGCTGCCGCCGCACGAACGGTACGCGCGCATGGCGCGGCAGGGACACGGGTTTTTGACCAGCCTGCCGGTGCGCGTGATCAAGCCGGACCAGCCGGAGGGGGTGTTGATCGACGTGGCGCGGGACGGGAAAGAGATTGGCGAGATTGTGTTTGCCGGGAATATCTGCTGCAAGGGGTACTACAAGGACCCGGAGGCGACGCGGAAGCTGTTTGCCGGCGGCGTGCTGCACTCGGGCGACCTGGCGGTTTGGCACTCTGATGGGAGTATCCAGATCCAGGATCGCGCGAAGGATATTATCATTTCTGGTAGGCCCCCCTCCGCTTTCCCCATTTCCTTACATTCATTTGACTAACCGACTTTTTTTTTCTCTTATGTCCAGGCGGCGAAAACATCTCCTCCGTCGCCCTCGAATCCATGCTGGTCGAGCACCCGGACATCCTCGAGGCCGGCGTCGTCGCTGTGCCCGACTCCCACTGGGGCGAGCGGCCCAAGGCGTACATCACGGTCAAGCAGGACAGCGAGACGGCGCGGACGCTCAAGGGACAAGACGTCATCGACTGGGCCAAGCACCAGAGCGCCATCAGCAAGTTCATGGTGCCCCGCGAGGTTGAGATCGTGAAAGAGCTGCCCAAGACGAGCACGGGCAAGATCAAGAAGAACGTGCTGAGGGAGTGGGCTAAGAAGGGCACGCCGAAGGAGGTGGTTGCTGAGTAGGGAGGTAGTTTGTAAGTTGGAGGGGACCTAGGGGTGGGGGATCATGGTGGAGTGGTCTGTATAGTTTATATTGATGGGAAAGAGGTGGCTGGTGGTGTTGGATTAGGGGAGGGCATTGGCTCCTGGCGTTTGGGTATTTTTTGTTTGCTACTTGCATCATCGGCTGGTTTATTTTGGCTACCTCGTTGTTCGCCCAAATACTATCCACGTGCTATCCACGTTGAGCATATCTGTCAAAATTGAGTCACATGTATTTCGTGGTTGACGTGTAAGTTAACCTCTGAGCTTCTGTGAGGTCAGACCCCTGAGTTGTGAAGTCCTAGTATTAACCACTCTCTTGGGTTTGGTTATTAATTCAGCCTTAGATCTCTCGACTTTTGAAGATGCAACTTTGGTCAAGCCCGCAATCTAGCTCTGGCAGTCACAAAACCATCTTATGAAGCCTGTGTGTCTAGGCAAAAAAATGGTTACCATCTGGACATCGGCGTATGGTTCATGAGTCTTGTGAACTTCCAAGAAGCCGGCTACCAATCCATCCCCCCAACCTGGAGACTGCTACCTATTAATCTGCAGAGAGACAACCGCCTATCTCACCCATCCACGCCACCTTTTTGAACATATCAAGTTAGCAACAAGCATCAAACTGCTCAGAGCACCGCAACGTTGACTTACCCCTCATAGCTTTCCCGGGACAGAAAGGGCAGGGACAAGAGGGAAACATAAGCACATGTTCCCAGATACGATCTTCCTCTGTCATAATATTAGGGGGGAGACCATCCGGCTCGTCATCGTTGCTGAGGCTGGGCTCTTGGCTCTTGGGGGCGGCACTTCCTTCGTTGGGTTTGGGTTCGGGGTGGAGTGTTGGCCTTGGTGGTGATGGCGGGATGGGTGTGATGGTTATGGTGGTGGTGGTGGTGGTGGTTTGCTGTCAGAGGGTGTTATTACTAGCAGGTATGAGGGTGGATGTGAGAATATGAAAGGACTTACAGGCTGTGGACTTGAGAGGTCCAGTGCGTCGGTCCCTGGTGCTTGCTTGACGTGTGGTGATGGGTTGGTGAGGCCATTGTCATTCGAGGGTTGATGAGTTTGACCCCCTGGGTTTGGCAGGCTGTTTGGCCCATTTCCTGATAGCTGAGGAGGCGATACAAGGTGGCCAGCAGCAGAGTATGAAGCTGCTTGTGAGACCGGATTCAAGGGCACCATCGAGGTTGGGAAGCGGTACTGGCGGCTGCGATGGGGCTAGGATTGTTAATGACGGTGCTCCTGCTGCTCCTGCTGCTGCTGCTGGTGGCGGCGGTGCCTGGTTGTTTACGTCAGTATGCTGTGGCAGATTATGTGTCGTAGTTTGTAGCTAGGTAGGGATGGTGGTCGTGATGACGATGGTGGCAGAGGAGAGTGGCATGACACTCGTTAATGATACATACCGGCGGAAATCCGGGGTTTCCAACCCGACCGTGGGCGGCAACACGCTGTAGAGGACGTGATGTACTAGTCAACCTTCCTTCACTGTTTGGAGTTTACTGTATAACTTGTAAGTCGAGTAGGTTACGACGACGTAATCGGCATCGAATTTTGGACAGTCTTTTCCGTATCCTCGCTGCCTCCACCCGCTCCTGTTCGGTGGCATATCTCGGGTAGCTCCCAGGACGTCCCATTGGCTTTAAGAATCAAGAACACCTCTTACTTTACCAAACACTGCAGACCTAGTGCTGTACTTGGTTGATAAGTCGTCTTTTTCCCGTATGTTGGGTTGCGTGAACTTGCGAATTGGCGGTGTTTAACCGTGACATGTTTTGTGATTCGACCAAATAGGATAAGGGGACAAGGTCTAATGTATGTGTCCATTCCGAGGACCGACCGAGACTTTACCTGCTCTCAAAATGCGTATTCGAGGTACAACAGGAGTAATTATAGATTTGTAATTTCAGAACATTTAGTCCAGGCTCGGATTAATAAAACATATCGCCTGGCTTGCTCGGTTCCGACCCTAGAGTGGATTCCGGTAAGATGCCAAAGATGTGAACACCTATCAAACTACCCTCTTGTTTGAGCCTTAGACCTTCCTATAATATGTCCATACTTGAAAGTCTAAGCTTAGCTCAACTCATACTCCAGTAAGTATTAGAAACCGTATACCCCATCCACCCCGCTTGAACAAACTGAAATGTGAAAAGCCAAGTTAGCACAACCCTTCCCCAATCACAACGTCAAGCATGTATAAACCAGACCCAGAACCACCGACGCAGTGAACCGCTCCTCTCTGTGGACGCGAATAGCTAGCTAAAATGAGAACATGCCCCCAACAACACTCCCGGGATAGAATGGATAACGAGACCTGATTAATAAATCTTCCCTGAGACTCTCTTCATCGGTTACACGGGGTAGACCGTCTGGTTCGTCAA
Organism: Mycothermus thermophilus; assembly: GCF_041956435.1. Lineage (NCBI taxonomy): Eukaryota > Fungi > Ascomycota > Sordariomycetes > Sordariales > Chaetomiaceae > Mycothermus > Mycothermus thermophilus. Next base: position 931,807 of record NW_027191427.1, read on the forward strand.
CGCTGTTGATATTCGTCATGTTTGGCTCTTCTTTCAGAGTCTGTGGTCCGGGACAGTCGTTGGTTTCGGGTTCGCAGTCGGGTTCGGGGCGTAGTAAGAGTGTTGTGTAATAGGGAAATGGTGAGTTTGATGATGCGGCGGTTGGCTTGGTAATAGTGGTGGTGGTGGTTGTTGATGATGATGTTGTTGAAGTGAAGGTTTGCTGTGGGGATGGTTAGTGATTAATCGGTGTGGAAGCGGATGTGATATTAATATGGGAGAAGGGTTACTTGTTGTGAGGTTGGATACGTGAGTTCCTCTTCCTCCGTGCCGGGTTCTTGCTTAATACGAGGAGATGGATCGACGATGCCTTGCGCATGATGATGATGATGCAGCTCATGGGTCTGAGACTCTGGGTTTGATAGATTCACTGATATCGATTCACCTCCTGCTGGTTTAAGAGACGGAACAGGGTAGTCAGATAATACCGCGCCGCCATGGCTGCCATGAGATTCATGGAATTGGGACCCTGCGGTTGATGGGCCGGTCGGTCTCACTCTTGTCGGCTGAGGTGGCGGCACAGGGCTGTCAGTTGTCCCTATCCCCGACTGGCCAGGGCAGTTTCTGACAAGCCTTGCTGGCCGCGATGGGGTTGTCACAGGCGGCTTCGGTAACAGACGCCTCAGCGGCGGTCTGGGGATTGCGACCTTGTTGACGACAAGTGGTGCACTAGGCGCATATTGCCCTGTCTGTTGTAGTTGCTCCAGTATTGCTACCTCATCGTCGTTCTCGTCGTCATCGTACCGTGGAGGATTCCTTGTATTGATATCGGACTGTGTCTGCCGGTCGCAGGTGATGTCCTGGGTGACTGAGATGCGACCGTCCGGATTCAGGCCATCGGGCTGGTGTCTTAGTCTAGTATTGATGTGGTCTTGAGTTTGTCGAGGTTGTCGTGTGTTGCGTGCCTCCTCCGGGTCGAGGATGCCTTCCTGCAACTTGGGCGATGTTTCTGCTTTCTCTCGGCGTCTTAGTTATTCTTCTGGTGTTGCTGGTGTTGATTGGCAAGAGTGGAATGATAGTTCTGAGAGTGATAGTGAGGGCGATATTGGCGGTGATGGCGATCGTGGTGGTGCAACTGGTGGTGATAATGGTGGCGGCGGTGGTTCAGCTGATGGTGGTACAGCCGGCGGTGGCGGCAGCAGCGGCGATGATAATGATGCTGCTGCTGCTGATTGTGGGTGTGGTGATAGTTGTGGTGCTGCTGGCGGTGGTGATGGTCCTAGTGGCGGCAGTAAACTGGGTATTATGACCTGGCTGCTGACAACCACAGGCTGAAGCGGATATGCCTGTGTCCAAGATTGAGTTTGCTGACCAGGATTGGGGGTATTTTTCTTAGTATACTGGATAATTGTGAGGCCGGCGGCCTGTTTGGGAGGAAGGGGACGTTCGGGATAAAGGGCGCGGAATCGGGCTCTTCGTTTGTACTCTATGGCCTGCCGCCGTTTCGCCTCTTTTGCCTCCTCTTTGGTGGCATACTTTCGAAGAATCATGCTGCCGGTGTGGGAGAGGCAGTGGTAATGGTGTAATAGAGACAATCGAATACTTGCTCGTATATTTACCTGCGTTGGGTCGTCTTCAGGGGTAACGATCGGGAGGCGTTTCTGACTTGAAATATATTTCCAGGAGAGAGGTTTTGTTGTTTCAAGTCTTTGATATTTTGAGCCAGTGTTGTGTTGACCGTGTTGAGTTGAGTCTTCCAAAGTGTCGCGTTGTACTATTGAGTCGCGTAGTTGTGTTTTGACAAAATAGGAAGAGACTCTCCTGAACCGCGAAGACCCACACAGCACTCAAATCGCGGTTTTGGGGGCTCAACAACAAAAATCTCTATATTTTGAATCTAACGCTTGATTCAGACTTGGGTTGAGTCGTAGAGTTGGATTCTGAAATCAAAAATTCGATTTGGACCCAGGATTGGGTCCAAACATGGGTGTCCGGGCAAGTGCTCCCAAACCGGGGATTTGGGAGCTACCACTAGTTTTCACCGTCAAGGCGACATTCAAGGCCTCGTACACACAAAGGCGAAGGACATGGACGCAGTGTCAATATCTTTGCCATTATTATGGCAAGTTTGAGTTACGTAACACCATCAAGAGATGGAACATAGTTTGAGCCATCAACTCTTGTTGAGGACTCGTGGCCATAGAACCACTCGGACCTCACCAATGACAAAGAACTACCTGAAGTAATATGTGCCTCGGTAAGTGGTTGTCTTTTCTTATTTACTTTGATTCCTCTTCTCTAAATTTCGACTAGACCATCCCCCAGATCATAGATTCTCTACTGTCATCGATAACCAAGCACGCGACCCAAGTCATGGAAAGAGGTTCGTTGCGAGGACAAGCGAGGAGAGCCATCTCCCATGAACATGGTGAGATGTTTGGGCTTGTATGAACGGCATTTGTCTATTCACATTATTGTGCAGTCTTACGCATTAGTATTAAGATGCTACGATCGAAGAATGTAGTACTTATGAATATCTCCATATCTCCGCGTGTCCGTCCAACTTGACCGCTCCATCCCATGCGCCCTCCTTCTTCTTCCCCGACAACACGGTCCTCCGTAATCCCATCCCTCACGCGTCCACCAGCACAAAACCCGGAAACTCCGTATACCCAGACTGAGTCCCCTCCGCAGGCGCCATATAAAACGCACCACTTATATACATGGTCTTCGTATAATCCGTCCCGGGAATGGTGCACGTCACCGTCCTCCCCGCCCCGATCTGGCACAGCACGTCCCGATCGCCGGCGGAATAATTCGGAAACTTGAACGTCACCTTCACCTTGTTCCCGAGCGGCTGGTTCCCAAAGGTCGCCACCAGCTTGAGCGACGGCTGGATGACCAGGTACGGCTGGCCCTCGGGCGTGAAGGTGATGCGGTCGTTCGGCAGCGGGGAGCCCTGCAACGGCCACGTGTTCAGCACGCCGTAGTGGACGTACTTGTCCTCGTTTGCCAGCTTGAGATAGCCGATCGGGAAGACGGTGGAGGTGGAGGTGACGGTGGTCGTGGAGGTGGTGAGGGACGTGGTGGTGGCGACCACGACGGTGGTTTGCACGGTTGAGGTCGCGTCGGTGATGTGTTCTACCTCGTACTCGGTCACGGTCTCGGTCACGGTGGTCCACACGTCCTGGGTGGCGGTGATGGTGTTAGTGGTGGTGGGCTCCGTGACGGTCACGGTGACGGTGGCGTCGCTGACGGCGGTGATGCAGGAGCAGGCCGAGGAGAACTCCTCAAGGTTGGCGCAGTTGGAAGGAATCGACGGCTCCGGGTTGGCGGTGGTAGCGTCGGCCGAGGTAGATGGAGCTGTGGTAATAGACGTGCGAGGGACACAGGTCCGCTTCCTCCGCTTAATGTTATTACGACGGGCCTTGACGGCGGGAGCATCCCCTGCCGTGACCGTCACGGTGGCGGTCTCGGTGACGAGGATGGTCGAGGTTTCGGTCGCCGTGGCGCTGATGGTTTCCGGTTGCGTGAGCGTGTCGTACAGGGTGTGAGTGACGGTGGAAAACACGACGAAGATATCAGTATCCACCACTCTCGTCTCGGTGGCCGTGGAGATGATAGAATCGACTGTACTGTGTGATTGTGTCAGCATCACGGCATCGCTGAGTGCGCGGGCATGTACAAGGTCTGGCGCGCGCCTACAAGGTTGCGGTCACGGGAGAGCCGAATGCCGAAGTGCATGCCTCGTACTGAACAGCCGGGCTGTTGTTGTTGAGGAGGCCAGCAACTTCTTGGAGACATATGCTCAGGGAACACGCCGGGTTGACGGCGCCGTACGGCACAATAGCTACCATGGTGAGAGGGAGTGCAAACTAGGTATCGCAGTATGTATGTATGTACAAGCCAGCGGACGTGGCTCAGAGAGAGGAAGAAAACGTGAGCGGACGTGGGGTTAAAGATTCATCAGTCAAAAGAACTCACCAGCGTCTTGTTTTTCATATTATTTATACTTATCCCAATCCCGACTCCTGAGTCTCCTCAGTAGTTATCTCTGGAGCTCTTAGACCGATTACTCAGTCAACTGGGGATCGCGGATCGCCGCCTGTTGTCGTAGACCCATCAAACCCACCCCAGCTGAAAACTATTGATCATCGATCTCTGAATCGATGCTCTCTATTGGAAGCATGGCAGGGGTATTTCTATGCCCTCGTTTTCGTAATACCTTCAGGGTAAGAACGGAATGACTGATCTTGCATTAACTTTGAGCCCATGTTAAAATCCATGGCCTCAGGTCCCTTTTCGTGAGCTGTTTTTGTGTTTGTTTTGTCGTCATGATTCTTCTGAAGGTCAGGAGGCCCAGGCTTGAAAAGCTCCTGACATCATAATACGGTCGTACGTCGTACGTGGTGGTGCGAAAGATGGCGAGTCGCGGAGAAGGTTGCCCTCGACGATGAGGATCTCTCTCACAATGACTCGAACTCTGTGTGTGGTGATTATATATCGGTACGTAGGGGGGTCTCTTCTCAGTATTAATCCTTCGGTTCCGTTCACCAGACAACACAGCACAAATCTTGATTTCAACAAGTGCTTTCTCCTTTTCAAAGTCCCGTCGGGTCCAACAGTTTTGCGGAGTACTAGTAGCGCGAGCAAAGAAAGTCAGCCATTCCAGCGCTGACGTCGTACAACGACAAGTCCCCCATTGTATGATGAGCCCTAATTTAACACATGAACTCGGTAATTCAACAGTACTATACATGAACACACATACACGCAACAATCAACCTCTAATAACACTCAACCTCCACCCCATTTACGCCAGATGAACCGTAAAGAAAGAAGCCACACAATCCACCTCGACATACGGAGTATTACCTCATACATACCCTACCTAACAACCCAGACACCCATCAATCCCTCGCCTGACTCAAGCTCAACAACCCACTCGCCGCTCCATCCTCATCCTCGCTCACACACCCCAAATTCACGACACTCCCACCCGACGACGACGAGGATGTCGTCCTCGGCCGCGACCGCCAATCCCCACTGCTGCCATTAATGCTTGTGAAGCTCGTCCCCCTCGCCGCCGCAGAGTAGTACGAGGGAAGCGTGTCAGATTGCCTCCTCCTCTGCTGCTGCTCCGGCTGCTGGTGGTCGTGGTATTGATGATGGAAGGGCTGATTGTCAGACTGGGCTCGGTGGTGACCGTAGCCGTTGTGGGAGGAGGATGCTGATGCTGAGGTATGATAATGGTGACGGGGCCCGTCGGGGAGGGGGATCCTCTGCGATTTCGCAGCAGCAACAGTATTGCTGTCTGGCGCCGCCCACTGGCGCGTGTCGTTGGCGGTGCTCGCTGACCGGTTGCGGACGGGCGCGTCGGGGAGAGGGCGGCGTTTTGGGGCAGCAGGGGCCAACGATGAAGGTGCGGTAGTGGTTGATGTCGTTGTGCCGGGAGGCGGGAAGGAGGCTGACACCGAGGTATTAGTCACCGGCGGCCGTTGAGTCTCGTTACGAGTAAGCGAAAACGACTCGGCCCTCCTCGCGCGGGCACGGGCAATGGCTTCGAGGTGGTCCAGCGGCATGTCCGTCTGGCCAGTGCGAACTTTGTAGCTGGCGAGACCGAGGCGGAGGCGGAGGATTTCGGCTTTCTGTGGAGAGGTTTTGTTAGTGACTTCCCGGATCGTAGGATCGTAGGATAGACAGAAGGAATATATATACGTACCTCCCTCGCCTGCTCGCGCGTCAACCTCCTCACAGCCACTCCTCCAGGGCGCGCACTCCCCGGCATGGCCGGCACCGCAGCAGGGACCGGCGCAGGCCTGACCGCTGCCGTCCCCGGGGCGGGCGTGTCCTCGGGCTCCGTCAGAATCGTCGTCTGGGTATTATCCACGCCCGACGTGTCAAACACGGACGGACCATCTGTATCTGGAGACGGCGAGCGACGCGCCGGGGCAGCAGACACCGTGACGTCATCATCGGCAGCATCAGCAGCCCGGCACACCCTCTTCCTCGCCGGCTCTTCATCCATGCTGGTGGTCCCAGCGGGACTAACGTCCCTGGGAACAGGTGACGGCGAAGACGCGAGCGAACGCGAGTCGGCATTGCCCTGGTTCATGGGGGAAGAGTTCACCAGGTCATGCTCACGGGCACGTTTCCTCGCGCTCTCGCCAGCCATGGTGCTTGCCGGCGAGATGATCGCGGTGGGACACGGCGTAGAGGCTCCCAGCATGGGATTCTTGGTCTCGGTCGCGTTGGGCGGGGATGACAGCGCCCCAGCACGTGTTGGCGGCGGGGAGAAGAACATGCTGGACTTTCCAGGAAGCTGCCTGTTCTCAGCATCCTCGTTCTCGCTGTCCGGGCGGATGGCGAAGGCGCTGGCGATGCTGCGGGACTTGAGCGGGGTGATGATAGGCTTGTTGATCGCGTCATACTTGTGGAGGAAGCGGGACTTGGATGGCGAGGGGGAGGCACGCGCGTTGGGATCAAGGACGCCCAGAGCGCGGCGCTTGGAGGGGGTCGAGGAGGGCGAGCGTGAGAATGCCGACGTTGGCTTTGTGGTGGTGGCCATGGCGGGGGCCGCTGTTGGTGGGAGAGGCCGGATTGCGTCCATGACTGTGGTAAGGTGTGAGATGGTTTGCCAGGCAGGTGGATGGATGTCTGCTGGACTGGTTGGTATTGTTTGGGAGCAAGATGGGAGAGAGCGAAAGTGGTGTGGAAGTGCTGTCAAGATGAAATACTGGGACGAGGTGCGTCTCGAGACCAGAAGCGCGGGCAAAGCGCGATGGGACGTGGACGCGGAACCTTGTCGTTGCGGGTCGAGCTGGGGCCGTTGATGTTCCGAGGTGGGACGTTGCAGACAATGGGCGCCCAGATTTGGACATCAACAACTCGACCAAACTCAACCAGAAAAATAGAGAAACAAAAAAATGATGCAGTATACAACCCGTCAACAACTCAGCAAGCATTCAGCAATCCCATACTTACACAGATAAACAGCAAATCCCAACTCCAACGCGTCCCTTCTTCCCCTCCATCACTGACATTGGATATCCCACCACCACCAGCATCGCGTCAACCCTGTCCACCCCCCGGGGAGGCTGGGGCTTGGGAGGCCGGGGCGTTGCAGGCTGTGGAGCCACCTCGCTTTCCGAATCAGGAAAATTGTCAACACATTTTCGCGTCTCTCTTTTCAAACGTGGATGTGGGTCAGCCCCCCATCCATCTCAGGTCGTCAGGGGTTCCAGCGGGTCCGTCCATCTGGGGTGGGGCGCCGCGCAACGCGTTTGCAGCGGCTAAGAAGAGTCTTGGCGATCGCGCTTTTTTTTCTCACTTTCGACTTGTGTGCGCGCGAAACCACACCCCTGACGTCACTCCACACGGTTTGATAGGATTGGAAAGGCTTCAATTTCACGTGGACTTCAGCGAAGTAATGACTCGACAATGACGCGAACAAGGTTGGGGTTGGGATTAAGGCACTCTTACACAACCTGCAAGTGCTTGCATACTCATATACTCCGTACAAACATGAATGTGAAGAAAGCTGGGCTCTGAATCCTTGGAAGGACAATTTATTCATTGTCTTCAAGGCTGACCGAACTCCACCAACCACAACACAAAGCATCAGCAACATATCTCTCACACCCTTCATTCACTTCGCAAGCAAGACACCCAACTCAACTACATCAATCTGGATCACATTCATGCTCCCCACAACGGAGAGAGTATAAGAGAGAGCTAAGAACTAGACCTGACAACTATAGAGATTGGAAATTATAACCAAACAATACTTGATGTCCTGCAAGCAAAGGTTGAACAAAACCCATCCCATTACAGAGAGACAAACAGACAGATAGGCACCTAGACAGGTAGTATTTAGAATGTAAAGAAGGAATGACAAAAGACAGAAACAAGCACAACAAGGCACGAAACAAATAGAAAGTAACAAAGTAATACCACATAACCCAACCCAACCCAGGCCATCCCATTTAGTAACCAACGAGTAGCCAACCTTGGGTCCCATAACCTATACCACCAAATATCCCAAGTAAGGTCCCCGAATGCCAAAACACTTATGAACCAAGCAACAACCAGTCCAGTCAAATCACAACAAAGTCCCCGAAAAAAAACAACTAGCAAAATCCCCAGTTTTTTAAGCTGCCTCTCGAGAAGAAATAAAAAAAAGACACTTCAAACATGGAATAGTAAACAAAGAGTAAACACAACCCCCAATTTCCCACACCAACCCGTTCCCAACCAAGTACATACCCTGACCGAGTTCCCCCAACCTCCTCATCCATCCATCATCATCACCACCCCGGGCCGTTTTCTCCCTTTCCTTCCCCCCTCTCGTGAACGCGTGTATCGCATGGCATGACATGGTATGTAGGTATGGTATAGCATGGTATGTGTGGTATGGTATGCGTGACCTAATCCACCAATTACCCAACCAACAACCAAACGAAAAACAACACAAACCCCAAAAGGAAAACCCGAAAGAAAAAGAAGAAAAGGAATAACAATAACAAACCGAGCCAAGCCGAAACTGAAGCCCGCCTGCCTTTCCTGCTTGCCCATCAGACCAGAACTCCAAATCCCAAACGAAGAAAAGAACAAACTCCTACATCAATCATTCACTCCCCATCACCAACCGCCCGCCATCCCATAGACCAATGTTCAGTCATGTACACATTACTTTTACCCCCACAGGTCCCACCATCAGTTCAAATCCACAACCCCCAAATCCCCAAACCCCGACGTCCCCGACGACCCTCCACCACCACCAAACGCATCCTTCATCAACACGTCATCCGCAAACAACGAGCTTCCCCCCATGGACCCGCCATCCCCGAACCCCCCGGAGCCGTTGCCAAACAAGCCCTGGAAATCCGCCGCCTCGAAGTTCTCCACCCCGACGTTGGTCAAGTCGTACAGCATGTCCCCGTCCAGCGCCGACTGCCAGTTGATGTCGATGTCGAGGCTGGCGTCCTGTGCAATATCGCTCGTCGGCTCCGACGCACCCGAGTCCTTGCTCGACTCGGGCGTGTCATTGGGCGTCAGGCTGCGGTACGTGCCAAACTCGGGCGCGATGGTGCCCGTGATGGCCTCGAGCGACTGCGTCAGGTTGGTCATGAGGTCGTTGGGGTCGATGGTGGCGCCGGCCCACGGGTCGGATTCGATGGCCGCGGGGGCCGCAGCCGAGACGGCGGTGGCAGGAGTTGCCGGAGGCTTGGTGCCGCTTGGAGCGGCGGCCTTGCCTTGCTGTGTGGACGAGACGCGCGACATGGCCTGCGCACCCAGCTTCTGGCCCTGCGTGGACTGGCTGATGCTCATGGGCGTGGCGCCGGCCGATGCGTTGTTGGTATTCTTGGGCTTTTGAACCGGCTTGCCCTGAGCATCCAGCTCCAGACCCAGCGCCGAAGCGAGCTGGTCCTTCATGAATGCCATCGGGTTCTCGTAAGGCTTGACGTGCTCCTCCTGGCGGTGCGCCTGGAGCGCCTCCTCCGTCGGGAACCCGATGGAGGCCATCTCGCACCCTGGCTCCGGGCACGTAAGCTTGGGCGGCTCCGGCTTCTTGACGGCCGCCGGGGCCGGCGCGGGCGACGGAGCAGTGATCTGCGGCGACGCCGTAGGTGCGGGTTGCTGCTGCATCGACGGAGAAGGTTGCGCGTTCGTCTTCGCCTTCTTGCGCGCGGGCGGCATGACCAGGTTGTCCTGCGACAGGCGCGGCTCGCCCAGGTACTGCGGGTTGCCAGCCGGCGACTTTCCGGCATTGAACTGGAATGGCGGCTGGGTCGTCGTCGGGGCAGCCGGAGGCTGGCCTGGCTGTGACGGCTTCTGGGCGACACGGTTCTGAGCGTTCCTCAGAGCCGCGGCTTGCTTCTCAAGGTTTGCAGCGTTGAGCGGCGCCGGCTGAGGCTGAGGAGGTTGCTGCTGCTGCTGCGGCTGCTGCTGGTGGGGGGGCTGTTGCTGCTGCGATTGCGCCTGGTTTTGGACGGGGACACCCTCTTGGCTAGCCGTTCTCTTGAGAATGCCAATATCCTGGAGCATGCTGTCCATCATGTTGATGTACTGATCCAGCTCCGCAAGGGACATGGTCACAGGGCCCGGACGCAGCTGCTGGGTAGCCTCATCGAAATGCTTGGCAACCTTGAAGCGCTGTAAACGGAACACCTTGTCAGTATGATGTTGCACGACCTATCAAAGAAAATATATTTCGGCACTCACCGTCTTGAAGAACATCTTAGCCCGCGCGTCGTCACGCGTCAGGTGGTACCAGGTGGCGATCTTGGAGTGGCCACGGAGCTGCTTGATCTTGTCGAGCGCCTTCACGAGCTTCACGCGAGCCTCGTTCACATCGGAAGCTGGCACCGGCACTTCCGGCTCCCGCATCTCCATTTGCCAGAGCCTTTGAGCCTCAGCAGCGATCTCCTTAAGCCGCGCGATGCTCTCGTTGTTTCCCTGCGGTGCGTACGCTACCGCTGCTTGTGCGGCCTGTGCTGCATGTGCCGCCTGCGCTGCCTGCACTCCTTGCGCGCGCGCCCTCAGCACATACGCTTGCATCTCCTGCGGCAACCTGGCCAACTGTTCGGGTGAAATCTTGGCCAGCTGCTCTTGGGTCAGCTTCATCAGCTGCTCCATCGTGACACGCTGGAGTCCTTGGGCCGGCGGTTGCTGCGGTGGCCGCTGCGCGGCGTTGGCTTGCTGCTGATTCGGCGCTTCATTCGTCTCCTCATTCGGACGCTTGAGGTTCTTCGGCGCCGGAGCAGGCGAAGGCTGCGGAGGTTGAGGTCGGGCGCCCGGCCTGGCTCCGCCGGGAGCAGTGGCAGCGCTCATTTCCGCCGGCGGAACGGTTGTCGCCGGTTTAGGAGGCACCATTTGCTGCGGCTGCGGCTGCGGCTGCTGTGGCTGCGGTACCTGGGCCATATTCGGCATCGGTTGCGGCGGCGCCATGGCGGGAGGGACGGTCGGCTGCGCGGCGGTGGTCGTGGTCGGCGGCATCCCCGGCATCCCAGGCATTCCAGGTCTCTGCATGGCCGCATTGTTGCGTTGCATCTGATGATACTGTTCCCAGGCCTTCCGTATGTACGCTTCCCTCTTGGACTTCTTCAGGAACTCGGTCAAGTGCTCATCAGAAAGCCCCCGGAAGCGCGCGTCCTTAGCGCGCACGGTATCCAGGTCTTGACGAGTGATGTGGTCGATGCTAGGGGGGAAGGTGAAGCCGGGAGGAAGATTCATGGGCGGCTGCGCGCCTGGAGGCTGCGGTGGGCGCGCGTTCGGGAGTTGAGAGACGCCTGGAGCAGGCATCGGCGGTTTCTTCTGCTGCTGCATCACCATGCCTTTCAACTGCACTAGCTGCCACTGATCAAGCATCATCTGCCACTGAGGCGGGGCCGAGTTTGGATTGGCCATCAGGAACTGCCGCAGCTGATTCCATTTCCGGATCTCTGGTGGAATCTGCAGACCCCGCTGGCGAAGCTTTTCGAGGACCACCGGACTGATGTCCATGGTGTTCATCATCATACGGCCCTGCGGCGAATGCGCGAAGTTGAGGAGCTGCTGATGCTGTATTTGAGCCTGCTGTGCCTGCGGGGTTTGCCCTTGCGGCGGTTGCTGCTGAGGCAATGTCGGCACCTGGGCTGCAGCTGGCATGGCCGCGTTGCCTGCCATACTGACATTCACCGCGCCGGCTTGGTTCGGCCCGGCTAGGGGATTTTGAGGCGGCTGTCCCATCATTCCAGGAGGCATGTTGGGTTTTGCCCCTGCAACCGCGCTGTTAGGAAGCTGCTGGTTCGCGAGCCTGGCGTAGAAGTTCCGGATGTTTGCGGCGTTGTCCTGGACTCCCGCGGCAGTCATGCCCGCTTGTTGAGCATCGGGATTGAGATTCTGCATCATGCCCGCGAGGGCGGGGTTCCCGATATTGGGCGGTAATGACTGTGGCCTCGTGTTGTTGGTGTGGCTGAAATTCGGGTTGAGGGTGGCCGCCATTCCGGGCGCGTTGCCCTGGTTCATCGCTTGGTTCATCTGGCCCATGGTCCCAGGGCGCATCTGAGGGTTGGGTTGGTTCATCCCCGGGTTCTGCGCCTGCGGGAGCCCAGCAGCGTTCGGAGTGGGCATGGTGTTAGGCTGGCCGGGCTGACCGGGCATCGGCTGGCCGGGCTGACCGGGCATCGGCTGGCCGGGCTGACCGGGCATCGGCTGGCCGGGTACGGGCCGCATGCCAGCCGGAACCTGGCCACCGGCGGCGGCAGCAGCGGCGGCGGCGGCAGGGTCCATATTGGGCTTCCCCATGTTGAACCCGGGCATCGAAGCGGGTCGAGGTGTCTGAGTCGGCCCTGGTTGAGTGCCCGGAGTCGCTTGTTGAGGGAGACCTCCCATCGCGTTAGCGGCCGGATTCGGCCCGGGTCCCACGCCGGCGACACCTGCCACCCGCTGGTTTATCAGGTTTCTCTGGTTGTTGGCCATGCCGGCAGGGAATACCTGGCCGTCCGGAAGAACTCCTGGTGGAAGTCCTCCTATCAGCCCAGGATTCATGGGACCCTGGGTCGCCCCTGGCGGCATGACGCCACTCGGCATACCTGCCGCCGCCATGCCCGGACGCGGCTGTAGCTGGCCTTCCGACCTCAGGAGGTTGATCGCCTGCTGCTGATAATAGACGAAGACGGGGTCCTTGCCTTGGGCGACAATCGCCTGCCACTGCGCGGGGGCCATCTTCTGTTGTAGCAACTGACGAAGCTGGCTCTTGTGTTGATCTGTGACGTCACGCAGCAAGAGCATGACACGATCATTGACCAGCATTCTCTCCTCGGGGGTCAAGCGGCTGAGAGGATCAAGCTGCTGAAGAGCGCCGGGCTGCTGCTGCGGCCGTGCCTGGGCCATCTGCACCGGAAATGGGCGCTGTCCGGGGGCGGTCTGGAGCATTCCCGGGTTGGCCATCCCCATCGGTAATTGTTGGGCCTGGGGAGGCATGCCGGGAACCTGCATTGGTTTTTGCATCGGCGGAAACCCTGTGATTTGCTGACCCATCCTCTGAGCTGCTAGTTGCTGAAGCATCAACTGCTGGCGTGCCTGAGCGGCCTGCTGTTGTTGGATCTGGGCCTGGCGGGCGGCTTCATTGTTGATCTGGTCCTGAAGCTGGGGGAGTAAAGCTTGCCGCCGCTTCATCATCTCGTTCACTCGTTGCGTCATCGCTTGATCATATGAATCCTACGAAGCCGGGTAAGTGGTCGGTTAGCAAGTATAAAATTTTAGGTTGGAGAGAGCAGGGTAGCGACGCGGTTTATTAGAAGTCGAATGCACAAAGGGGAGGCTGACGAAGGAAAATGTACCTTATCTGGGGACTGAAGGAAGGCTTTCTTTTCAAAATCCATGGCAGTCTTGCAAACGGTTTGCCAATCATTGTTGGGGAACGCTAGGATCGTGTTGGAAACACTGAGGCTCGGGTCAGCAACTAGTCAAAGCGCGTCACCGCCGATCTCTTGACTTGAGATGGCAAGGACCAAAATCCAAGCAAGAGGGGGTTCGTACAGGTTTAGAGCTTTGTTGAAGCGATCACCGGTGCTGAAATTATTCTGCCATGAACCGGACGGAGCCATGCTCATCGTCGACATCAAGTGGCTGTAGACCAGGGTCTTCAACTGCGGATGTGTTTGCTGTTGTTGGAGTTGTTGGAGTTGTTGCTGCTGCTGGGGCATCATCATCCCCGGGTTGGGGACCATCCCCGGCATGTTGGAAGCCATGGTTCTTGTTGTGAGGGCTGGAGCAAGAGTATCGAGAGTCGCGGTTGAAGGGATACACGGGTAGGAAGAACAAGAGCGTAGTTGGAATGGCCTGCACTTCTCAATTCGGTCGTTGTCAAGAGCCTATGCCGTAAGGTTTCAGTCACCAAAGGGCTTGGTGGCAATCCGCGGAGTTGGGACGGCCGTAATGGTGTCGTCGTCTGAACCTCTGACCGTGCCGAGCCGGGCAAGATGGACGGATCTCGACAGGGCGCGCGATGCCGGAGCAAGTGGTACACGGGTCCGCGGGGCCGTGACGGCTGCCGCAGGTGCCTCGAGGGCCGAGCGACCAGCGACGCCGTGCCAGTCACCGGCGGACGAGTCGCAAGCTAGTCGACCCGGTGCCGTCGGAAGGACTGGTGGAAATTAAGGCCGAAAAAGCGATATCGAGCGTGCGACCACAGGTTCGCGCGGCGGCCTCATCCGCGAGTACAACCAGACTCGGTAACGAGGCGGTCAAGGAAGGGTGGGGGAGGTTCGACAGAGGCGTAGGGACGACCGACTCGGTAATCGTGAGCGACAGCGTTCGTTGATCGGCAGCAAAAGGTGACGAGAGCGTGGGCGTGTTGCTCGTGTATTCAAACGGACCGAGAGGATTGTTTGGTGTCGAGGTCCAGCCAGAGGGGAAAGGTGGTGAGATGTGGTGGTCGCGGCGAGAGACGGGATGGCGGCGACGAAGTGGTCGGGAGGCTGAGAAGAGCGGCGGATGCACACGAAAAGAAAAGCGGAATTGGCAAGGTGTCGGGCGTTGCAACAGAACGACCCGACTTCCAAAGTCCAACTACCGTGCGTCGAGCAACAGGTCGTGGAGAAAAAACGCACGGGTTTCCCACCTCAGGTAGGGTGGAGGAAGAGGAAAGGTGCAGATGCCTGGGGAGGCGCGAAAGGTGGTGGGAGTGGGAGTGGATGGAGGGAAAGGATGTGGAAGTGGAATAGGTGGAATAAGGTGTGGGTGGATGGCTGCGGGAAGCAGATGGGACCCGACGGGGACGGGATGGACGGCGGGACCCCAGGAGACCTTAGTCAAGGGGAATGAATGATGAATGATTTGAGGGCAAAGAGGACACAAGAGGGCAGCGAAGAAGAGAGGACGGGAGCGACAAGGCGCCGCCGCACGAAGAGGGCCTGGGATTGGAGAGAAATGGAAGAGAGGACACAGAAGGATGGAGACGTGAGGTGCAGAGAAACCTGAGGTGCAGCAGCAGAGGTGAGGTAAAGGCGGGCTGGCTGGACTGGCTGGGCTGGGCTGGCTGCTGGGTGCAAACCGCCAAGACACGCGAGAAGAGCGAGACAAGCAGAACAGGCAGAGGCACAGAGAGAGGGAAGAGAGGAAGCGGGCAGCGGGCAGCGGGCCTGGGCGGTTAGTGGGTCTGCAAGAGGAGCCAAGACCTGAGCCGAGCCGCCCTGGCCACTCATCGCCGCCCATTCCTGGTTGCGACTGGGTTGCCCACCTGGCAGGAGCAGACAACCTGGAAGCACCACACCTTGCCTGACTGGTGGGAGCTGACCCGGCAGCGGGAGCTGCGCGACGATGGCAGCGGCGCCCGAGTAAAGACAGGGTTGGGCGAGGGTTCACTTCCTCCATTCTTCATCGACTTGATGGAAGAAGAAAAGAAAAGAAAAATTAACAAAACATTATGCAGTGGACAGAAAAATATCCCCTTGGGAGTCAAGCACAGCTCACTGCCAGACACCCAATGTTTTGTCTGTCTGACCTGGTGTTCGCCGCAGGATGCCGCACAAACCCAAGGAGGGCGGCGACCTGACTTGCAGTTCACACACACACACACACACACACCACCGTCATCCCATGTCCCCATGTATCTCGGCCACGAGAAACCTGGCTGCCGATCTCCCCCGCCAGGACAGCGAGTTGGGTACTTGCGTTACTTCCATTCTCTCTCTATATACGCCGGCAATGAAATACCTACTCCCATCTAGAAACCCCAACACTTCAACCAGAACATAGTCACCAACACGTCGTGGCCAGCTGGACGAGGGGTGACAGAGAGACAGTCAGTGTATGAGTAGAAAGTAAGACTACCCCACGCTCCGCTCCCCACGGCCGGAGGGAGAGGGAGCAGTCCCCCAAGGAAACCTGAAAAAGGGACCAAGAAAAAAAGATGAGACAGTGAGACACCGCCCCGGGACTGTTGCGAAAGGTGAGGTGAGGAGGAGGAAAGCAAGCAGGGGGCTGCAACAGCCGTTCCATCCAATGATGGCGTCCACTTCCCACTTCCCCCATCCCGTTGATTCGCCCGCCTCCCTTCCCTCACACGTTTCTTCTTGTTCTCTACGACGCTTTTCACCCTCGTTGGCCCGTTTTTAACCTTATTCCTGTGCTGGGCCGGGCTGCAGAACCACACGCCGCCCGAAGAAGGTACGTACTGTATATACAAACCTGAGGTACATGACGAGGCAAAATTCCAAGTTCTGTACCCTGGAGAGGTAGGAGGCTTGACGAATCGCTGTGTGAAGCTACCTAGGTTGCCCGACGCCTCGGTTTGCCCCTCTCCGTTCTACATTGTTTTTTGCTGCTTGCTCACTCACACTCGCTGTTGGTTGAGATGGCTGTCCGATCTCCAAGTGGCAAGGCTGGTCCCATGGATGGATTCCCATCATTGCTTGTGTATCCCTCCCCAACGATCCACCCTGGCGTCCAGATGGACGGAGCAACTATGAGCAGGTGTTCGGTGCAATACAACGAGAACAAGGTTGTGTTCGTCCGTCCCGGTTGTTTTTTGCCTGGACGGGATCCGTTCGTGGAAAATGGATAATAACTATTGTATACGTATGTCCTCCACACTCTTGGAGTTGGGGGTTTACACCCGTCCCATCCTTTGCCTGGTCCAGGGACCTAGCCAGGAAATCCACCCAACGATAAAACAACGGGATGCTGCTCGAAAGACACAGGAGGAGCTCTCATCCATCACATTGTGGATGTACGGAGCAAAGACCCTGAAGAAAAGCTGTGGGAGCTCTGGCACTCCGCTTTTGCTATTCTCCCTCAGAGCAGAACCCGAACCTGAACCCTGACAGATTTGGCCCACCGACACGGCAGCCAAGGTGACCCCCGGCTTAGCCACAGAAAAGCCCCGCCCGTTGTCGCTTCGCTGCGGGTCCCTTGTCACGCATCGTGATCTTCACGGCTGCCCGAATTGGCCCAAAAGGGACGCCAGATCTGCTCGTCGTCATTGCCCGGTGCTGCCATTTGTTTTCCCAATGACTTGATCATTGAAGCGAGAAACATCATCAATCAATGGAATGAGATACAACCTCGGTTGACTACGTACTCCAAGACCAAAAAAAATTGTCTCCTCGTCCGATTCTCCTTCTTCTCCCCACGACTTATCTTTCAAGAGAGAATCCCCATCATCCGCCCAAACCATGCCGGGTCTTAAAGAAGACGGCGTCGACGACCTGCTCCACCGACAACGGTTCTCGGCGGGTCTCCCCGGTCTGTGCGCGTGCTGGCTGCAGCCGCCCTCCCCCTCCCTGTCAGTCATCTGTCTGGCTGTCTGTCTCTTTCTTGTTCCCTCGAACCCTTTTTCGTCCTCTGCTTGCGTGGCGTGGACATGTATTTGGCAAGAGGTGAAGCAGGTTGTGTTGTTGTTGGTGTTGGGCCTGCTGCTCTGCTCCCGCCATCTGCCAGATCTGACGGCCACGTTTTCTCCCAGGCCTCCCACGCCCACCTACAAAGTAAATACTGTATAGGTATCCGTACAGATCACTATGCGCATCACATCAAAGACAGCACCTGCACATCACATCCCTAGCTAGTAGGTATGTTGTTCACCTGTCCGTCGCGGAAGGTGTTGGGTGGCGCGACAGCAAGCCCCTCGTCCGCTGTCCGTGAACGGATTCGGCATGGTTCCCGTACGCCGCAAGCCGCTGGGTTTCTCATCGCTCGACAGCAGCGTGGGTGAGGCTGGGCCCATTGGGTCACGGCCAAGTACGATACCGTATGTACGGTACCGGAGCTCGGGGACGCTGATGGAATTCGGGCTCTGGAGAGGATCAGGCAAGTCATTGTAAGACAATTGGGAGAGTTGGATGAGATGACAGACTATCCATCCCCTTGGACCATCCCCTTGGAGTTGTGGATGTATTTTCTCTACATGTGACGCAAATCCCACTTTTGACTTTGGACTGCCTGCCGAAGGAACCGGCACATCCTGCGACCTTGCGACGGGACAGTCGTGGCGTGCATACGAAGCGAGACCTGGCAGTCTTGTTGGCAAAAAATGGATGTCACCCGACTGTCGACAGCTGGGAACAGACAAGAACAACTCATCCGGACAACCCATCGTGTCATCGTGTCACACTTCTTGGGCCGGTTAGGACGGTCGGTTGGCCGGATATTCGCTTGCAAGGGAGAAAAAAAGTCATTGTCGCGGGAAACGGTTGTCTGGCTTTTTCACACTTCGATCCAGGCAACTCACTGCGAGGTAGATGTAGAGTCATTCAGAGGGCTGAAAGTATCTGCTGAATTCACCTCCATCTGGCTGTATGAGAAGGTACCTAAAAGTAAAATCGTTACCGGTGACACGCTCACGCACGGCTCAAGCAGCCAAGCCCCAGGATACCTCCCCATCCGTCCGTACAAAGATGTCAGGCCACCACCCTCCCAACATTTCCCTTTTCCCCTCCCCCCGAAATTGACAGCGCTCTCTCTGCCGGAGGTTTGCGCGCTCCCCAAGTTGGACACAGACGGCCTTCCGAACTGGGACAGCCACAGCTCCCTGGACGCTTGGAAACTGCCCGTTCGGAACAACAACACCCATGCCTCCTGTCGCGTGGATTGTGCTGTGCCGTTTGGGCGCAGGAAAAGTAGACCCTTGTCGGCAGGCTGCGCTCGTCGGCATCGGGGTAGAAGTACCGTAAAAGATACAGGATCAAAGCGAGATGGAGGCCGTTGAGATTGCGCTACGCATTCGGACAGGAAGGTCAAGGTTCGTAGCAGAGAAAGGCGTGTCATTGGCCATGCATTATTCAGTGCAGAATCAAAAGTTGGGAATTGGAGTCAGCATTCGGCGGTTGCCGAGTCATTCATTTCGGTCCATATTGGGGATTCGGCTCATTGCCATTAAGAAATGTCATTCCGTAGATCAGGATTGTCCGATATAAGTCCCTTCCCACAAACCACCATCAGAACCCCGACTCAACCAGGGCACAACGGCGATGGGCACATGGAACAGCAATGAGGATGACCCAGAAAATCACCGTCCAACTCGCGCACACAACCGGGTCACGATCACGCCCACAGCCAAGTTTTGCTCCGGGCTCCTCCTCAGGGTTCTGTCTGTCGTGTCCGTCAATCAACCTCGTGCCGCGCCTCGGCCCGGCCTCAACTGCAGCCCCCGTTGCAACCTTACGAGGCTTGTTCTCTCAGGTCTCCTGTATGTACACAACTACGGTAGTTACAACAGGTAGTAAGGTAATAGCTTGACACGTTTTTGACAAGACAGTGTCCGGTACGAGCTCAGACACACAGTCACAACAACACAACGCACGTCAACACTCACACAGTAGGTACCTACGGTCGGTAACCCTCCCGTCTCACGTCCGAGTTATGTCAACAAAGAGCACCTAGCTCGCTTATGAACCCCCCTCCCGGGAGGTTGTTGTCCGGATCTGGGAGCGACCTCACCAAAACATCCCATTCTCGCGCACACAAAACCCCCAAATGTGGGAGGGAGGTATGACAGAGTTGGGAAGAAGAAGACGGAAAGATTTGGGCTCTGGGAAGGGGGTGTTCGTGTCAAGTTCAAAGGATTGGGACGCTGCCCCTCAGAGGGTTGCGCTGCATCGGCGATCACTCAGCAAGGGGCCCGGGTTGGAACTTGGGGGAATACAACAGCAACAACAACAGCAGGAGACTTTGGAATCTGGAAGCGGGAAGCGAGGGATCTGACACACGTGGATTGGCAAACTGACAGACCGACGTAGACATAATACCTTAGACAAGATACTGGATTTGGCTGGTCCAACAGAACGGATTACCTTGGGTACACAAGCAGCGACCTCAAGCGCTGCTCACACGCGCTCGGCATTCCTATATCCTGCCCCGTAACTATAACCGAGACAGTCTGTACGCACAATACCTGACCTACACAGTCCACCGTACAAACTCGTACCTTAACCCACCTCTCACCACCAAACTTGCCCAACACAGTAACAACTACCAGGTAGTGAATGTCTACATACCTTTACCTTTTACAACCCTACTCCGTACATACAGTATGCTACACAGTCCAAGCCGGCCCTACAACCAACAACCGCAGCCTTACGCTCCATCCGCCTGGGCAAAGCAGAAACTTGGAATCCACCACCAGCCAACATGCCCAGATACGAATAAAGAGGGCTAGCTAACCGCCGCGGCGCTTCCCCGCGCTTGTCGCTTCAAGCAAAACCCGACTAACTAGGTAACAGCGCACAATTTGACATTGTCCATCACAACTAGTAGGACCCTGCCGCAAGCGCCTTCACTTGCGTTTGCCTATGCATTTGGTGGTGAGAAGCGCTCATGGTGATATGCAAGGTTAAAGAGAGAAGGGAAGCGCGGTGTGTGGTGTGTGGTGTGTGGTGTGTGGCATGTGGTCGTCGCTTGGCGGGCCAATCATGAAGATTGTTGGACCGCGGGGTGGCGGTTGGCGGTTACTTTATGTGGGCGAGGCTTGGAGAGAGGCGTTTTGACTGTGGAGGATGTGAGTGCACAGATTACCTGAGATCCAGACCAAGCCGTCAACAGTTTCTCCCATGGTCTTTGACTATGAAGAAGGTGAGGTTGTTGTGGTTGTGGTTGCATTTCTTTGGGTTGGGCAAGGAGCTACGAGGAGGTAGGTGGGCTGGACGGACGCCGGACAGTTGAGCTCGCAACGCCGCTCGGCGCGTTGCCGATGTCCGAACGCCCCTCTCCCTCCCTTCCGAACGTCAACTCTGCCTGGGGTCGGAACCATGTTGATGGAAAGTTCGGAACGAACCGCGCAGCCCAGTTTCCGGGTTCGAGCGATCGACAGAGATCAATAACCCCAAAAGAGGAGGGAAATAGGATAGGGTGCTGTCAATTCCATATTCTTCTTGTTTTCCTCTCCCAAAGTAGGCCAACGTCATCCGATCTCGAGGCAGGTCGACGGATGATGTGATGATGACACGAACTGTACAAGGGATGATGAGGGAGATCCCCCGCCTACTACCGTTGCCCCACCATGGACCTGCCGACGACAACGTCGATCACACATATGGGAGGGAACTGTGTCTGTGTGTATGTTGTATTCAAAAATTTTTCAAGGGCCAATTTTTGAGAACTGAAGGCGGTGCACCGTGGGAAAGGCGTTTACATCTGGCCATGATCTGTTCGCTCTACTCGTTGGTTGTGGTGAGACGGAAGTCAGCGTCTCGGTGCACTCACTAATATCAACCAGATCTCTAGGCGGGCGGTCCGGATTAAGAAGCGGACGCTGGTTACATCAAATGTGGCTTGTTGACTCGACAATCAAGATGTTAGTCGTCTGAGCCTCTCAATGTGACTTAGCGAGGAATGTCAACGACAAAGTCGCCAACACTCTTCATTCTGTCAGTACAGTATGAATATAAAATTGCAAGATGTAAGTCCTCCGCAAGGATATTCCCCATCTCATGTGGTGCGTGACGGCTCTCCCAGGCCCGATGTGGAAATCCCCAACACCTAGGTAGGTCTCGAGCCCAACACACAGGACCGAAAGGGTGACGCTCTCTGTCCACACAGACACGGGTTGGAAACACAGACCTGCCAGCCGGACAGAGCTCTGGAGGGAGGAAGCCCAATCCCTCTGCTGCGGTGCGACGTGGTACTGATCGGGAAGAACCTTTTTCTGGATAGTAAGACCGAGAGATGATGACCCTTGGAATCGGTTCGGTATGACGTGGTTGGGTTGGTGGGTGGATTGGTGAGTGGCATGGTCGGACGTGGGATGGGGAGCGTCCAGTTTGGGGTTCTCAGTTCTCTTTCAGGTTGTTCTCCGAGTCAGAAATAGATGGTTGCTTCTTTTTTTCTTCTTCTTCTTCTTCTTTTAATGATTTATTGCAAGTCACAGAAGGTTGACATTCTACGAGTTCATAGAAGGACTAGTTTGACTGTCATTTGGCTGGGTTGTGAGCCTTGGAGTTATTATTAGGCTGCAGTCCACCGAAAGCACAGCCATTGAGGCTGGGTGTAGTTGGGACCATGTCAGTCAGTCAGTCTTTTGTCATCGGCCTTAAACGTGGGACAGCGGCGAAGCAAGGGACTCAATCTCGAGGCTCCTTGGAGGATCTTTGGTTTTATGAAAGGGATACGCAGCAGTAGATCCAGCATGAAGCTCCAAGGACCAGGTCCTCCTGTTTGTCGTCTTTGAAAAGAGCGGACAGGTCCTTTGCAGCTGAACGGAGAGCGGCAAACGGGAAATGACCTGGAATTGTTGGAATCGAGCCTTCATGCGGGGTGGGATGAATGAGGAATTGCCTGGAAGGGAAAGTGGGGCTGGATTTTAAATAATTGGACTCCGCTGATTGGTCCATCATTTCATGCCCGCCTTCCTTCCCGCTCGCTTCCTGCCTCTGCCGCTCGATTCCATCAGCAGGTTCCAAGGTTTGTGTCCTCTGCTCGTTCCGAAACTCTGGGACTTCCAGTTGCATTTTCAAAAGAGGAACCTCAATCATTTCAGGACCTCGAAGGATGATCAAAGACGCAATTCAATTTTCACAATATGCTCAGCTGCCACCTGAGCTGTCTTTAGCACAATCAACAACCAACAATGACCTGAGCTGGGTAAACCCCCACTCTTTTACGTCAGGTCCTCCTTTGGATCCCCGCCAGCACCTAGGTCTTGTCCCGCACCACCTGGCTCCGACACAATGGCTCCCTAGCAGCAAGCGATGGGACTGCTTGCGGCTGGCTCCGCTGGATCCTCTGCTGGAAAGCTGCAGCCCAGCAAGCAACCCCATCACGGATTGTGACCCACTGAGCTGAGCATCAACAAAGACAGCTGCTGGCGCGGAAGACATCCGCAGTCTATTGCTCCCCCGCATCCCACCCATTTTGAAGAGGGATATGTCCTGGTTGCTGGGAAGAAAGCGGGTCTGTTGGGCCCTTTCTCTCGACGCCCGTCGCAACATTCACACGCTTGTGACTGCTTCAGCTGCTTCTTTGTCGTCGGCGGCCATCGTGAGAGCAGTCATAAACCCGACCTCGGCCAGGGTTTCGACTCCTGTCCTGACCACACCTATGCCCGCAGCAGCCTATCTGCTTCGCCGCCACTCCTCCACTTCGGCATCCGACTCTGCATCTCCAACCCCTCCTTCATCAGCATCCCCTTCCGAAGCCCCCGCCAGCAGAAGGACCTCCATAAACATGGCCCCTCCACAGTCTGCCCTCGACTTCCTTGACTTTGTCAATGCATCGCCAACACGTATGCTTCCCTGTTGGCCCTGCCCGCTTGCGGCTCTTCTTCCCCGCTGACCATATTTCCCCCCAGCCTACCATGCGGTTGCGAGCTCGGCCGCCCTGTTCGATGCCGCCGGCTTCACCCGCATCCAGGAGCGCGATGACTGGGCTTCCGCCGTCAAGCCCGGCGGAAAGTACTATCTGACCCGGAACGCCTCGTCCATCGTCGCCTTTGCTGTCGGCGGCGCTTGGAAGCCCGGCAACCCCATCGGTATGGTTGGTGCCCATACCGACTCGCCGTGCCTCCGTGTCAAGCCCGTCAGCAAGCGCACCGCCAACGGCTACCTCCAGGTCGGCGTCGAGACGTATGGCGGCGGCATCTGGCATAGCTGGTTCGATCGTGACCTGAGCGTTGCCGGCCGCGTCCTGGTGCGTGAGGCTGCCGACGGCGGCGAGCCCAAGTTTGTGCAGAAGCTCGTCAAGATCGACAAGCCCATCCTCCGCATCCCCACGCTGGCCATTCACCTGCACCGCCAGAGCAACTTTGATCCCAACAAGGAGGACGAGCTGCTTCCCATTGCGGGGCTGGTCGAGGCCGAGCTGAACAAGACGGCCGAGCCCGAGACTGCCCCCGGAGCTGGGTCTGAGGAGGCCGAGTTCCAGCCTCTCCGCGCCATTTCTGACCGCCACCACCCGGCTTTCCTCTCCCTGATCGCCGAGAATCTCGGTGTTGAGGTGAGCCAGATCACCGATTTCGAGCTTGTTCTTTACGATACCCAAAAGTCGTGCCTTGGCGGACTTCGGGACGAGCTCATCTTCTCTCCCCGCCTCGACAACCTCAACTCCACCTTCTGCGCCGTCAAGGGCCTCATCGCCTCCATCGACTCCCACCCTCTCGATGCCGACCCCACCATCCGTCTGGTCGCCTGCTTCGACCACGAGGAAATCGGCTCCCTCTCGGCGCAGGGCGCCGACTCCAACCTCCTCCCGGCCGTCCTCCGCCGGCTGTCCGTCATCCCGGGCAGCAGCGGCAGCAGCAGCAGCATCGACGCCGCGTCCACCGCTTTCGAGCAGACCCTGTCCACTTCCTTCTTCCTCTCGGCCGACATGGCCCACGCCGTCCACCCCAATTACGCCGGCAAGTACGAGCGCAACCACACGCCCGCCATCAACGGCGGGCCCGTCATCAAGATCAACGCCAACCAGCGCTACGCGACCAACTCGCCGGGCATCGTGCTGCTGCAGGAGGTGGCACGCAAGGCGCGCGTCCCGTTGCAGCTGTTTGTGGTCAAGAACGATTCGCCGTGCGGGAGCACCATCGGTCCAATGCTTTCGGCCAAGCTGGGCGTGAGGACGCTGGATATGGGGAATCCCCAGCTGAGCATGCATAGCATTCGGGAGACGGGAGGGACCAAGGATGTGGAGCATGCCATTCGGTTGTTTGAGGCGTTCTTGGGGAGGTTTGGAGAGTTGGAGGCGAGGATTTTGGTGGATTAGATTTGTGCGTAGGGTGGGTAGGTATCTAGGAGACAATAGAAGAATGATCGGCTGATGATGTTTGAGATGTTTGTGGTGTGATTGTGAAGTGTGTCATGGCAGTAGGATGTCAAATTGATGTTGGACCAGACATTGCCATATTATGATTGTCTAGCAAACATTCTTCTCGACCTATATATTAATCCCCCCCTGCTAAATGTACGCTTGCTGCCTTTCCCATTCTGTCATCGTATAGACACGCCATATTTACGTACGCTCCAGGTTACCTGATAAAAAGACCGTTGAGATCAAGGAATATTCTCTACGAGTTTAAAATAGTTTAGATCAGCTGAATCCGTTGCTCCGGATGATAGATTTAACGCCGATCCCGTGAGTTAAAACGACCCAACCCATCCAGCAGTAGCGCCGGCGGGGATTTGTATCGGGGACGACCTCGACGGGCGATATTGTTCTCCCATCACACCTCGTGGCGCCGCCGCCGCCGTAGTCGCCGTGGGATAAGGAGCTGCTCAACAGGCCTGGGTACTCACCCGAGGGGATCGTCACCGGCCACCGCGCCGACGTGCATCCAGTCCCGTTCACCACATTTATCGAGCTGCGGGCTCCGATAAGCCACTCCTACTCATTTCACCTCTCCTGGTTCATCCACCCCTTCCGCTTCGCCCAGGAGGTCCTGGAGGGCAGAGCGGTCAGGCGCCAGGGCCAGCAACCCACGGAGCCCAACGCCTTCGACGAGAGCCCCTGTTGCTGGCCCTGGAGGACAGGAATGTGACCTTCATTGGCCATATCCTTCCGAGTTCCATCCCTGGCTCGCAAGAGTATAATATTCTGGCGCCGGGGTTTTACTTTTTGCCGCCACATGCGGACAACATTAACGCCATGTGCCTCATAGACTGCAGGATGTTAACCTTTCCTACCAGTCCTTGGCCACAAGGCTCATCAACGAAGGCCCCAGTGGACAGTGGGATGGGTATCCAACCCCCGTCCTCCTCTACCCCTGGGGCCATCTGCCGCCCTACATACAGACGATATACAAGCGGCCACATAAGCTCAAGGTTTACCACGGGCATTACGTTCACCGTCCCAGTGCAGAGGCCACAGACAGTTGTATCCTCTGTTGCCATGACGGTGAGCTGCATCGTCTCCAACGGTTCGAGTTCCGCAAGCCGTCAGACAGTCTGGAGGTAGAGACCTCGGCCTTGGAACGCGAGGGCCTCCATAACCGCCTGGACGAGTTTATCACGCTCTGGACTAGTGGCCAGCACCAACGACAGACGGCCTTTACTGGCCCCTCTCTCCCCCGGCACAAGCAGCTCATCGCCCCCGTTGACGCCGCCAACATCAACCGGGTCGGTGCCCGAGAAGTCCCCCGCTGGAGCTTCGTTTCTCAGCGTTGACCGGCTGGCTGGCGCGCTCCAGAACCGGGGCGAGAGGTACAGTCAAAACTTTCAGTCGTTAAGTATGCCGCATCCATCCTTTCAACGTCCGCTCTTCCGCCGAGACGGAGAGATTACCCTTTCGCTCTCCTCCTCCTTCCCCTCCGCCAAAGGCTAATCTAGGTACATAACGGTCAGCCTATATCGTCTAACTGCCTCAACTATATAACCTCAGCGTCGATAAGATACAATCTTAGATATATCTACCCATATTTACCCTTGACTAAAAGGGGAGGGGTAGATAAAATTCGTCAGATATTCAACCAGCGATATTAGCTTATATATACCTAGTCCATCGATAGTTATACCTCTACATAGATTTAGTCAAGTCCTAGTCCTCGACAGGATTAAAGCCTAGCTATTCTCGCTCTTATCTTCCGCGATCAAGGTCATTGAAGTAATAGATGTGTAATAAACTAGCGGACCTTCGTTTGGCATTGGAACTCGCTCTGGAGGGGAACTCGAGCCTGGCAACGAAATCTATCGCCGGATCGATATGTCTGGCCAGCATCTGGGACCGCGCTGATCCCCAAGGACCGCTCCCTGGCACGAATTCTACCTACCAATCCGTCTCCTGGCTCTCCCTCTGCTATTTTGAGAAGAATTGCGAGGTTTCCGTGGCCATGTTCAACCGGGTCATCGCCGCCATCGAGACGCTGACGATCCATCTCTCTTGACGGCCACTGGTCGGCAATGCAGGTGGGCCGCGTGTCTCGCCCGTTAGTTACTTGAACTTGACCTTGCAAGGCAACCTAATTTTGGGCGGGTGTTGATCGATCATATACTATAATAGACTTTAAAAGTGGGCTAAATCAGGAGTACCTAGCCCTCATCTTCGTAACGCACGATATGTACGATATGAACCGACACAAACTCATTAATCAGCCTCAACAGAACTATCCCCCCATCAGTCTCAGATTCACCTCTCACAGGTATCTACGTATACTCCATACTCCCCAACATAACACAATCCCACCAGAGAGAAACATTAACCAAACAACCCATCAATCGTTCAGTATGATATAGACATTAGGTACCTATATAAATATCTTTCTCCAGCCCAAACCCGCCGTTTAAAAACCCCAACCAAACTCCCCACCCAACCATCCTATCCTATCAACACAATGGAGAAAATGCCCCTGACCCAAAACAACCCAAAACGCCGGCCCAGTGCATGCTTGAACCCCAGAAACATGAACCGTCGCTATGTCTGCCTGATAAACCCCCACAAACCCCGGGTATGACTTTTACAGCCCTATTGCAGTACGAAAACCCTCCAAAAAAACCTGAAGCCCAACCAATGAGCCGAGAAAACACCGGAATAGGAGTCGGAGTCGCAGTCGAGGTTAACGTCGCGTGCAGGCATGGATGGGCGAATGGACGGATGGATGTCCATGACCAGACACCGTCCACTCTCGTGAGCGAGGAAGAGGAAGGAAGGGGAACCTGCCTCCTCCTCTTCCTCCTCCTCCCATGATGCAAATACCCCAACCGACAAGACAAATCACAACACAACAAGCAACCCGAAGGCAACCAATTTCACCTGCCTTATCTCCTCCCACCACCACTACCACCTCGCTCCAGATTTTCAGTAGCCGCCAACGCAGCTGCCAATGCGGCCGCCGCACCTGAACCAGAAGCAGGAGCAGCCGTCCTCGGCCTCTGCCTCGCCACGTCACCCTCACGCCCCGCTCCCCCAACATCCCCCGTCGCACCAGAGAACCAACCCCCATTCAAAATCACCTCCGAGAGCGTCTGGCTCAAACTCCTCGCTCGGCCGCGTAACCCTCCTCCTCCGCCAACCGTTCCGGACGGCGCCGCATTACCAGTACCATCATCACCACCACCACCACCACCACCATGACCCCCCTGAAACCCAAGCTCGTGCCCGCGTCCATGGGCGTTGTCAACCAAGCTGACACCTTCCACCGAACAACTCCTCCGCCTCCTGCTCGGCGACGACAGCCCCAGCGCAGCGGGCATGGAAATAGTAGTTCCGCCGCCCAACCCGAACCCGAACGATGGTAAGCTCAGGTTCAGCCCTGCCAAGGCCGATCCCAAACCCCCGCCACTGTTACTACTCTCGCCCGCCTCCACAGCAGCAGCAGAACGTGATCGAGGTGGGTCAAATTCGTCACCCGCGGCGTTAGCAGTAGTCGTAATAGTGAGACCGCCGTCGAACGCCGAAAGCAATTTATCCCCCACCACGGCATTCAGCGTGCTCGAGAACGGGGAGGGGGAGTACATTGTGTTCGGATGGGGATGAGATGGTGGGGGTGTGGAGGGCCGGGATAAGTAATTTGGCGTTCTGCTGGTGGAGGTTGCAGAGAAGGTGTTGTCGTAGATGCTGGACGGGTGTCTTGATAACCTCTTGCTGCGAGACGAAGCTTGCCGAGAAAGATTTGGTCTGGACTGGGATGGGGGGTTTGTGGAAGCAGCGGCGGCGAGGATGGAGTCGTCTATTATTCCGTCCTCACCGGCGCTGTCGTAAGAGCGAGCAGAGGCGGTGGAAGGAGGGAGTGAACCGTCCACTGCCGGGACGGCATCGGTGGTGCGCAACCGCGATGGATGGACGGACGAGCCGTTGTCAGAATGCCAGGGGTTTGCCAGCAACGGGGCGTGTTCGCTCTCGTCATAATCATCATCATCATCCCCTGATGCGCCACCGAAAAAGATCGGGTTGCGAGCTGGCGCCGCGGACGTGGGCAGGCCTCTCGCAGAACGGTATCCCTGGCTGAAAATATCAGCCAGCGATTTCGGTGTCCCAGCCAGCCCCGACGCTCGTGAGGCTCTCGAAGAGCTGCGCGAGCCAACGGCTGCTGGCGAGGTTCGAGGACGGGCAGATGACGTGGGCCTGAGACGGTCGTGCTCTGCCAGGCCGATGGTTTCCTCGATACCCTCGGCGTCTGATAGAGTAATCTCGTCCTCGTCGTCATCGTCCGTTTGGCGCGGCCGGCCGCTGGTGATGACAAACACGCCAAAAAAGGTAAACAAGCAGCCGCCGACGAACTTGACGGCCTGGTCGCGGGTGGTGCGCTCAAAGTCGCGGTAGAGGACGGCGCTACCGATGATGACAGACAGGGTGAACAGCACAAACTGGACCGGGATGACCTGCGTCGAGGCAAAGCGCTGGAGGGCCTTGTTGAGGTAGCGGACCTGCATGATGGCGGTCAAGAGGAGAACAAAGATGAGGGCGTAAGTGACGGGAGTCGTAAATGCGCCAAGAAGGGTGGACGAGAGCATGGACGACACGCCCTTGGTCGAGAGGGCCGTATAGCCGCCAAACAACCCGACCAAGCCGAGATCGATCAGGATGGTCCTGCTGCCATACCGCGGGCTCAACCACATCAGCAAGGCAATCAACGCGAAGGTGACCGCCATGTAGATCTCGAACTCGATGGTGGTGATAGCGTCCCAGACCTCGTGCGGGCCGAGCTTGGTCTCCTCTGTCTTTGCGCTCAGCACGACAGTCACGGCGCCGACGACGGCGACGAGCACGCCCCAGAAGTCGCGGGCGCGAAACAACTCCTTGAAGAAGATGGGGGCAATGATGCAGTTGGAGATGAGGGCCACCACGCCCAGCGGGCTGACGATGGAAGCCGGCGCGAAGCCGTACGCCAAAAAGTTGCCCAACTCGCCGATGGTGATGAGCACCTGCCCCAACCACCAGTAGGGGTCCTTCAGGTATGACGAAGGAGGATTTTTAGGAGGGATGGAGGCATTGTCGGTGGACGAGTCAGACTGGAAGGACTGAGCAAGCGGGTCGGTCTCGGAAGAGAAGCGCGGGTCAATAGGGGCGAAATTGTCCTCCATCAGCGACGGCGAGGCCCCGTCGATATGCCCTGGGCCGGACGTGCCGGCGGTGCCGTAGCGGCCGACAGAAGCAGCGGCGGCGTTCTTGAGGGCTTGCCTCGCGCGCTCTCGGATCTCGCGGCGGCGGCGGTGCAAGCGGATGTGGGCGTAGCGTTGGACGTTGAGGGCCAGAGCTATCAGGATGTTGCCGCAGATGGCTGTGATGATGCCGATCAAGCTGGACCAGTTCTGCAGCTCGTCCTCGGGACTGCCGGGACTGCCGGTGTCGCTGCTGCCGGTGCTGCTGCCATGGCCGGCGGGAAACCCATTGGCAAACGAACGGTCGGCGAGGGGGAGCGTGTCGGAGGAGGGCAGCGGGAGGCGCATGTTCCAGCTGCCACGCTGCCAGGTGGGAGAGAGAGGGAATGTTCGCAGCGCGCGTGTCACGGCGCGGCGACGGGGATGGTGTTGGGACCGGGAAGATTGGCGCACCGGTGTCGCGGATCAGCAAGACAGACCATGTGTGTTGCGCAGGTATGTGCTTATAAGAGCAGTTGGCTGTCTCCTGATGGCGCCAGGCTCAGGCAACGTGATGGCGCCAAAAAGTTGAAAAGGCTCAAAATGTCCAAATTTGGGTGTTGCTGGACGGATTGGGACGCGGTTTCGGCGGGGGCAGCGCGGATGGCACTGCAACAAGGGGGTATGCCCCGGATATCATGGAGGGAGAGTGGGAAAAATATAAAAATACAATTCACAAACTCAGTTGCAATGCTTGCTGGTTGAAGCAGACAGTGAGTCTTGTGATAGTCCCGTGTCAAGGGTCAATTTGATATGTTGGAAGAGGTCAGTCTTGGGCGAAACAGCTGACAAACCTGGGCTGCAGAAGTGACCCCACCACACAGTCAGTGAGACATGTGCGTACTGTCCCTGTACTGTGGGAACACAGCTCTCGAGAAGCTCTGCCCAACAGGTACCTGCTAAGTAACACGCTACAAAACAACACAAATCTCCGCTCATTGTCCAAAGCTTCATCTCTGGCCAAGTTTCCTTCCATCCAAGTTTTCTTTAGCCAGTTCCAATAAACCACCAATTTCCTGACGGCACGGGGCGGCACTTCAGGCTCAGAGCTCCGGAGCAGCCGGCGGGAGCTTGATGAGTGGGCCAATCAAAAGCTTGCCCTGTTCGGCCCGCCCGAATGGGTCGGCTTGCGGCTTGCTCTGGGCTTGCGACGGGGACGATGACGCAACTGCCTCGGATGTCGGTGTTGGCCTCAATCCGCAAAGCCACGACAACAGAGCTGACAACAGCTTGGGCATTGGGCATCTTTCAGGTCAACACTCCATGGGAAGGATATGCAAACATTTGCAACACAAGAGAAGATGCCAGGACGCAATGTGTTTGATTCTGTGACGTGGTTATTAAAGATCTAGAATTATCAGACCTGGAGCAATAGGGCTGCCAAGGTGCTCTGTGTCCATCTGCTGTTGAAAGCTTTCCCACGACCCCCTTTTCCTCTTTTTTCTTTCCTTTTTTTCTCCCTTTTTCTTGACCCTTTTTGTGTCCCAAGCCCATTCAGTGTAGCGACGTCCAAACCAGTCCGCTTGCTAAAGCCCAAACCAAAAGAAAAAAACAAACCCCAAACTTTTTAGAGACCGTACCCAAACCATACCAGACCCAGTCATCATACCGTCCATGAAGATGTAGTAGAAAATCCATGACCGTAGAATATCGCCATCACTCCTCCGACCTATCTGACCTCGCAAAGGAGGTCCTTCTTTCCCTGGGCGCCGCGAACGTCCTCCCGAGAGCCATCCACCTGGGGCCCTCGACCGCCCCGTCTCCCCTCTCGGCGGCAGCCCACAGCTTCTGCGCCATCTCACACTCCTCAAAGTGCTCGAGGAACTCCTCGCGCGAGTAGAACCGATCCCTCATCTCGAGATGCTCGTCTGAGAAATCCCTCTCAAACGCCACCTGGCACCCCTTGCACGACACGCCGCGCTGCACCTGGCCGTCCTCGCCCCTCCTCCTTGCCGCCCACGACCGATCCACAAACGGCAGCGCTGTCGCCGCCTGGAACCGGAGCGTCAAGCTATCAGGCCAACGCCGGGCCGCCGCCTCGGGGTCGCGCACCCCGTTCTGCTCCAGCGCCTGTACCGCGTGCGGCCGCACCGCGACGATCCTCTTCCTGCTGTCGGGCAGGGTGTGCAGGACCGGCAGTCCCTTCTTGATCAACCCGTCGGCGCTCGTGCCCGCCGCCTCGGCCACGCGCGAGAGGTGCGTCACCTGTGTTTCGGGCGCCGAGGCCACGCAGGTCAGGCAGCACCGCTCGGCGGTGGGGAGGAAGACGAACCCGCCGAAGGCGCCGCACAGCCGGCACCGCTCGGTGGTCAACGCCTCGTGCAGCTTGCGCGCGGGCACGTGGCTGCCGAGCCCGGAGCGGAAGAGGATGCAGAGGGCCTCGACGGCGTGGTCGCGCAGGTCGCGGAATGGGCGGATGGCGGCGACGAGCTCGCGCGCCGAGCGGTTGACGTGGCTGAGGCGGAGGATGGAGGTGGCGTCGAGCTCGAGGAGGATGAGGGAGAGGATCTCGAAGGGGAGGCGGGTCAATTGGCCCAGGGAGAAGTCTTCCTCGTCCTCGATGGGCTTAAAGGGGCGGAAGAGGGTCGCCCGGATGGGGTCATGTTGGCGAGGATGGACCGAGACCACGGGGAGCTCAAAGTCCGCGCGGTTGTAAGAGACGTGGTGTAAGACGGAGGCAGCATCGGGTCTTGGCGGTTCAGGCCCGGACGATGTGGATGTGGCGGGGGTGGCTGGTGATGGTGGGTGTTGTGGCTGCATGTTGGGCTGGGGCTGGGATTGTTGATGGCTTGTTGGGGGGGAATAGTCTAAGTAGTGACGGTGTGGAAGATGTATAAGATATACAGTTGAGATGGTGGTGGTGGTGGTGGTGGTGGTGGTGGTGGTGGTGTAAGTCAAGCTCCCCTGTGACTTTATGGGAGAATTGAAGAAGTAGTCAGAAGCAGATGTGTCCAACAAAGAACTGTTGTGCCTGACGCAAGCAATTGAGTCCAGAACGCTCGGAATTATATACCATAGGGCCCAACAAGCTTTGGCATCGATGACTACATTTCTTTCTCCTTGGTCCTGGCTGCCCTGGTCTTTGCACATGGCGACATGCGTATGGCGACACATGTCGGCTCCAATCCACTCCCCAGTCCACATGGGCTACGAGCGGGCTACACATGTCCACCAAAGTCCACACATGTTCACCCAACACGCCCTGCACTGTGCCGAATCCCGGTTGTTGTGACACACAGAACGGTCATCAGAGACGGATGATCCAGACGATCCATCACGGATGCGGGGAACCGGCCGGGGACGAGCCGGGAATCAGGGATTAGAGAAAAAACACCGTCGTCGTGTGCAAACTTCTCTGCCGCCCTCGTGACCCAACCGTGCGTCGAGACCGGTTCCAGGGGAAATCCAGGGGAATGCGGATCCGGGGTACCACCGCCCGTACTACGCCAGTCCGGGCTCCAGGGCTCCAGCCATGGCCAGCCTGACGAGACCGCCCCGACGGGAGACGGTGTAGGTGTGTGTGGACGGAGGCCGCGGCCGCGAGCCGCTTTTACCGCTCGGCTTTTGTTGGTACGGAGTACGTACTGTACGAGTATAGTCAGAGCATAGTCAGACTCAACCAAGTCCGTGTGAGCTAGGGGCGGTGGAGACTGTGGCACTGCTGAAGTTACTGTGTACCTAGTAAAGTGAAGAAAAAAAAAGTTGAGAAAAAGGACTGGACCCAAAAAAAGGTCCCGTGGTCAGAGGAGTCCAGAAGGTGCCAGAGAGGCGAGCCCCGCTGTGGGGCTTTTTTTTTGTTCCCTGCCATCAGTCATCAGGTGCCAAGCCTTCGCCGTCAAGGTGTCAGCATCTCGCCATCTTGGACCATCACCAGTCCAATCACTGAATTGCCAGATTGCCGAGTTACGTAGCCAGTTTCCCCAGCTGAGAAGGTCAGCGTGGTTCGAGACTTTGGAAATCATTTTCTTGCTCATCACATCTCCGGCGTCAGCGGAGACAAAAAACAAAAAGATCGAAAAAAGGGAAAAAAGTACATTCCAGCTCTGCATTCCGCTATGTAATGGAAATGCACGACAACGGCACCTCGAGCAACACCAACAACACCCCTACCACCACCAATAACACCGACAGCTCCAACAACGTGAAGGCCCGGTCCACCGAGGCTGACCCGAACCCCTTTGTCCGTTTCAAGCAACACGTCGACGCCAACATCCAAGCCGGCATCAACACCCTAACGGGCGGCAGCGGCCTGTCCCGGTCCCGCACCACCACCGCCACCAGCCCAGGCTCCGGAATGTCAGGCAACACTTCTGACTCTTCTTCTTCCCTCACCGAGGCCGCCAACCTCGGCCTCCTCACCCCTCAAGAAGCCCGGTTCGAATCTCGCCTCTCCTCCCTTACTGACTCTGCCTCCTCTTCCGGCTTCACCGTCCCCGAAGCCAGCTCAGCATGGCGTCTCTTTCTCCTCCGCTCCGCCTACTCTCCTTTGAGGCTGGAGTATGACCACGACTGGTCCTCTACCGCCTACCCCTCTTCTTCTCTCCCTCCAACGCCCTCTGTGTTTTCCCCTCGCGGACTTTTCACCTCCCCATGGAAGCACGTCCCGGTGCCGCGGGACCTCCCCGCCGGCTGCGAGCCGGGCGAGGTCGGGTGGCTGGAGGCGTTTGAGGACCTGCTGCGCGTGAATTCGGGGATGGAGTTGATGGATTTGCGGGAACGAGTCCGCGAAAACCGGCGCGTGTGGAACCAGCTCGGGTTCGAACCGCATGTGTTTGGGTCGTTGTTTGGCAGCGGCGCCAACGGCGATTTGGATCGATGGCGGGGATGGGACTCAAGCTGGGCGGAGGAGGAGGGCTGGCTTGGGAACCCGCGCCACTATCACCCTCACGGCTCGCCGTTCGGTCCCGGCTCCGGGCCCTTCGGGCGCAACCTGTGGTCCTTTTTCCTGCCCGGAGATGGCATGCGCGCTGATCTTTGGATGAGGCGGATGCAGGCGCAGGGCTTGCACGAGGTTCTCTTCCCCGTCAACGATACGGTGTTTGGGCGCCAGTCACCTAGGACGATTCAGGAGTGGACGGAGCGGCGGCGGAACGAGCAAGAAAGGCGGAGGAAAGCGGAGAGCCTGTGGGACGCGGTGATGGAGGATGTGAGAAAGAACGACAGCACCATCAGCACCAGCACCAGCAGCAACAGCATCAAGGAGGTTGACGCGGACGACCAGCCGCGCTCACACAAGGACGCGCTCGAGGACGCTCGCCGCAAGCTCGACGCCTGGTGGGACGCCGGCCACGACACGGCTACTTCCTTCCTGGACGGCGTCGGCGGGTTCGTTCGGGCGCTTGGCAAGGTTCTCGAGGAAGAAGCTCGCTCACTGCAACAGTTCGGCAAGGGCCATGACCACAAGAAGAACCCAGACAAGAAGAACGACGGCCCGGAAACCGAATCTGACCTCTACACCCTCATCCACAACACCTTCCAAGAATCGGAGCGCTCCCTCTCCAACCTGTTCAAATCCCTCTCCGAAAGCTGGCACAACACTTTTGACACCACCAAAGAGGCGAAACCTGCCTCCCCGCCAAAGACCGAAACCACCGAGTCCTTCGACCCCAAAACCGGCCTGACCGAGAAGACGACAAAGACGGATTTTGTGGATAAGCTGGGCAACACGCACACCAAGACCGAGACCGTCTGGACCGACGAGAGCGGGCGCGTGGTGATGCGCCAGGTGCATAGCTCGGTCGGGCGCAAGGGGAGGTGGGAGTGGAAGTTTGGCGGCGATGCGGCGGCGGGGGAGAGCCGGGAGGATGATGGTGAGTTGAAGGAGCAGCAGCAGCAGCAGAAACAATTGGAGGGTGGGACGAGTGCTGAGGCGGACGAGGGGAAGAACAAGAAGAAGGAGAAGGAGGGTGGGTGGTTCTGGAAGTGATTCTCTTTCTTCCTCTCCTACCCTCACCTTCCTCGGCTCCCTTCTATAATGATAACCCTCCTCTCCAACCAACCAACGAGACACCCATCACCATTTCATTTCGACCGCCCCGACTCCTCCAACGCTGCTGCCCATCCTCCTGCTCTCCTCGAACATCACATCTCAGCACTGACACACCAGTACGTACGGAACCGCGGCGTCACCCGCCTCTCGCAGTGGGGATGTACATACATGCCCGGACCGTGTAAGGTGAGGTTGGGGTTCCGCAGGATCCGTCCGGCATCTTTCGTTCTGTGCCACTCCTCACGCATTACACATCAACTGACGAGCGGGTATGGGGTGGGAGACCCGCATCCGCCACCACCAGCTCCTCCTCCTCCTCCACCGCCGCTCCACATCTTCCCCCAGACTCCGTACCTGTGTACTGGATCTGATCGATCCATCATAGGTACATACTCGTACACATTATCCACCCGTTTCACGGCACGATGAGGTCATGCAAGACCGACCGGCCGGCACTTGTTCTACCGAACCGTCCGGTATATCCGGCGATGACGATGATTCTACCTATGATTTTTGGTTTCTCCGCTCAACTCGGCTTGATTATTCTTTGACTCCCCTTTCGTTCTTCGTTTTCCCAATCCAGGGATTCTCCTTCTTCTTTGAGCTCGCTCTCCACTCCTTCTACACTCTACACCAAGTTGTTCGGATGTCTTGAGAGATTGAATCTGGTATTACTGGCAAGCGCAAGCAGCAAGAGTCGAGTTTGTGGTTTTGTTCGATTGTACATAGTTTCTCACACAAAGTCGAGTAACCAAGTTCGGATGTATATAGCTTTAGCCCGCTTGCTCGGAAGTTGAATCAAGGTTTGCATGTACATACATAGGTACATAAACACCGCTACACGGACTTTTAGTAAACACATACATCTGAGCATGTCTCAGATATCAACCCTCGAGTGTCCCCTCCCTCAACTTGGCAGTCGTTCAAGTACATTATTAGTACCACATCCGATGAATTACCACACCCTACCATCAGGCCTACCACTAGGTACTTAAATGCCTATCTACCTAGGTCAAAAATACCTAGCCGGCCAGCCAGTCTGCCAACCAGCCTCATTTCCTCCCCTTCCTCATGGCAGCCTTCTTCTTCCGCATCATGCGCTTGCGCGCAATGATCTTGGTCCGCATAGCCAGCTTTTCGTCAGCCTTCTTCTTGGCCTCCTTTGACGACGGCGGCGGCGGAGGTTGCTTTTGACCGCCCTTTTTGTTCCCGGCCTTCTTCTTGCCCGGGCTGTTGTTGTTGGTGGCCTTGTTGTCGCCGCTGTCGTAATCATCATCATCATCCCTCTCCTTACCAGACGCCCCAGCCTTGCCTTTTCCCTTCTTCCCCTTCATCTTCCCTTCCTTTCCTCCAAACTTTCCCTCCTTCTTATCCTCCTGCCTATTTTTGTTCTTACCACCATTCCTCCCCTCAGCCGCCGCCCGCTCCTTGGCCTGCCGCGCCTTCTCGGCCTGCATCTGCCTGCGCTTGACCACGTTGGCGTTCTCGATGGCAAACTCGACAATCAGCCGCTGCGTCTTGCCGGCCTGGTTCTTGATCGGGTGTCCGTTGAGCCAGCGCAGGCCCATCAGCGCCCAGCGGTGCGACGAGTACTCGATGAAGCCGTAGCCCCTGCTGCGTCCGCCGCCGACCTTCTCGTCGACCTTGGAACCTTGCGCGGTCTCAAAGACAATCTTTGCCTGGGTCACCACGCCGCGGCCCTTCTCGCGGCGGCGGCGCTCCGCCTCGCGGTCCGCCTCCCCGCCGCGCGTGGTTTCCTCCTTGGACAGCGGCTGCCGCTTGCCCTCCCGTACGTCCTTGGCGAAGCCCACGACGGCCTGGCGCGCGAGCTGCTTGAGGTCCTTGGAGGTGAGGTGGGTCGGGATGTTGCGGACCGCGA
Source organism: Mycothermus thermophilus (assembly GCF_041956435.1). Taxonomy (NCBI): domain Eukaryota; kingdom Fungi; phylum Ascomycota; class Sordariomycetes; order Sordariales; family Chaetomiaceae; genus Mycothermus; species Mycothermus thermophilus. The sequence goes on from NW_027191427.1 coordinate 969,635, forward strand.
GGCGGGTGAGGCTGAGGTGCAGGGCCGGGTTGGACTCGATGAGCTTCTTGCGCTGCTTGGCGCTGGCCTCGCGCATCTTGATCTCGTTGGGCGGTAGCTTGGCATAGAGCGGCGAGTTCTTGGGGATGGCGCCCTCGGAGAGCAGGAAGAGGCGGCGCTTGTCCTCGCGGCGTTTTCCTTTGCCTTCCTCGGCCAGGCGCGTGGCTTCTTCCTTGGAGACGGCGTGGGTGACTTGGAGGATCCGGCCCTCGAGGGTGTAGTTGCCCTCCGGGTCGGCGGTTTCGTCCTGCAGGACCGAGTGTTTGGCGAGCGGGTTGGTGGGCTTGTGCTTGGGCGCGCCCTTGAGGCAGGCTTTGAAGTCTTCCTCCTTGATGAAGCACACGAAGCCCGTGCCGGCCGGGCGGTCGGTCGTGCGGTCCATGACGACGCGGGCGTAGCGGATGGGACCGAAGCGGCGGAAATGAGCTTTCAGGGTCTCATCAGTGACGGTATACGGGAGGTTGCGAACAAAGATGGTGTTCGCATTGTCAGTCATCAGCTGCTTCTTTGGCTTGTCTGATGTGTCGGAAAGGGAGTCGCCGTCAGTGTCGAGCTCATAATCATTAATGTCGCTGTCGATGTCGATGTCCATGTCGCTATCCTCACCCTTCTTATCTTCATCTTCACTTTCTGAATCTGAGCCGCTGGACTCGTCGTCGTTGTCTTCGTCTTCTTTTTCGTCTTCATCCTCATCCTCGTCCTCATCTTCGTCTTCTTCGTCCTCGAGATTGTCACCGTAGTTTTTGAAGAAGTTGATGAGATCGCGATCTTCCTGGGTCAGATTCGGATCGTCGTCTTCCTCGTCCTCCTTGGCCGCCTTCTTGGCCTTCTTCGCCTTGGGGCTCTCTTTCTCGTTTTCTTCCTTGTCGTCCCCTTCTTCGGACGCCTTGTATTTCTCCCACGTCTGCTTGTCGACAGCCCAGTCCACTGCGATGGTTCGTCCATCCACCTCCTTGCCGTTCATTTCCTCCATGGCCTTCTGGGCATGCTTCCGGCGGCGGAACGTGACGAAGCCGAACCCGAAAAGCTTGCCCTTGTTGTTGGGCAGGTCGGAGAACTTGATCTTGCCGTATTTCTGGAACAACTCGGCCAGCTGCTCGGGCTTCTTGATGCTCCATGGCAGGTTGCGGATGATGAGCTTGGAGGGGCGGCGGGACTCCTGCAGTTGCGACTCGAGCTTGCGCTTCTCCTCGACCACCTTGGAGGCCAGCTCGGGGTCGACCTTGGAAGCATCACGCAAGCGGGGCTGGGCGACATCCAGGCGAAGGCGGCGGCCGTGGAAGAGCTCATTGTTCAGCTTCTCCTTGGCCTCGTGGGCATCCTCGGGGTCGGCGAACGAGACGAAGCCATAGCCGCGGGACGTCTTGGTCTTGGGGTCAAGAACCACGGTGGCGTGCTTGACGGGATAGTGCTGCGAGAAGAAATTGGTGAGGTCCTCGCTGGTGACTTCGGGGGCTAGCGACCGCACGAAGAGCTGGCGATGCGTGTCGAACCGGGCCTTCTTCGCGGGAGGCTGGGGATTTGAGGATGAGTTGTCGGTCGAGGCATTGTTGTTGCTAGTTCCGTTCTCGAGGGACACTTCGTCCGCCTCGCGTTGGCGTTTCTTGTCGGATTTTGCCATGGCGAGTGTTTGTTTGTTTCTTTTATATTTTGTTATTTTTTGTTTGTTGTTCAAGAGAGGAGCTTCCAAGTTGCTTCCTTCTTGGAGCAATGAATCGCCAACTGCCCAGAAAAAATTCCAGGCCAGAGCAGCGATAAGCTTATCAGAAATGCTGCTGTGCAGCCATTGGATGTGGGGCCCTGGACTGCCCCGCCTGCCGCTGGCCGCTGGCCGCTCCCCTCCTCCACACCCCTGACACCAAACCGCCAGTCGCCCAATTAGGAATCCGGCATAAACAAAAACACAACATCACCAATCCGCCGGACACCAGCTCCTACACTGCCTGTTGCATATACGTACACCAAGATAGCTCCATCTCTCTTGCTACGGACACCGGCACGTCTTGCATACGCATATGTCGCCGAATACGGGGACGCCGGAATAGCCATCCTACCTCTCCACTCGCACACCCGACTACGTAAACAAACACCAACACCACAACACCATCCCCGGCCGCCGTCATGGCCCCGCGAGCCTCGACGCGGTCTACGCGGTCTGCCGCCACACGCGCTTCCACCGCATCTCGTGCCTCCTCGGCCGCCACCAACCCTAATGTTCCTTCCGAAGGCCCCGACAGCGTCCTGCGCACTCGCGTCGCCGCCGTCTTCCGCGAGGCCCAGCGCACCACCGCCACCCACCGCAAGCTGGCCGTGACCCTGCGCAAGATCCAAGAGGCCTGCTGCTACGAGCCCACGTCCCTGCGCAAGCAGTCCGCCGCCGCCGCCGACGTGTCCGATTTCGACGAGGATGACTTCAACAACGAGTTTGTGCGCTGCGTGCTGCGCGTCATGCCCGTCAAGAAGAGCGAGGGCGTCGGCGAGAAGACGATCCGCTTCATCGGCCTCTTCCTGCGTCATGCCGTCGACAAAGACAACGAGACCCTGGGCGAGCTCGACCCGGACGCCAGCACCATGCCCGAAACCCCCGCCACCCGCCTGACCACCCACCTCATGGAGACCATCCTCCCCCTGCTGCAGGCCAAGGACAAGTTTGTCCGCTACCGCTCCACCCAGCTCATATCCCACATCATCAACTCGCTCGACGCCATCGACGATGACTTGTTCCAAAAGCTGCGCTCCGGCCTGCTCAAGCGCATCCGCGACAAGGAGGCCATGGTCCGCGCCCAGGCCGTGCTCGGCCTGGGCCGCCTGGCAGGGAACGAGATCGAGGCCGAGCCCAACTCGGACGACAGCGACGACGGCGCCGGCGCGTCCACCGGCGGTCTGCTGGAAAAACTCCTCGAAGTCCTGCAGAACGACCCGAGCGCCGACGTGCGCCGCTCGCTGCTCGTCAACCTGCCCATCCTGCCCAACACCCTGCCCTTCCTGCTCGAGCGCGCCCGGGACCAGGACGCCGCCACCCGCCGCGCCGTCTACTCGCGCCTGCTGCCCGCCCTGGGCGACTTCCGCCACCTCTCGCTGTCCATGCGCGAGAAGCTGCTCCGCTGGGGCCTGCGCGACCGCGACGAGAACGTGCGCAAGGCCGCCGGCCGCCTCTTCCGCGAGCGCTGGATCGAGGACTGCGCCGGCACCCAGCCCTCCGCCGAGGGCCAGCCCGCCGAGGTGTCGCCCCCTAACTTGGACGCCCTCCTCGAGCTGCTGGAGCGTATCGACGTGGTCAACTCGGGCGGCGAGGACGGCGTCGCCCTGGAAGCCATGAAAGGCTTCTGGGAGGGCCGTCCGGACTACCGCGACGCCATGGTTTTTGACGATAACTTCTTCGAAACCCTCAGCGCCGAGTCTGTGTTTGTCGTTCGCACCTTCAACGACTTTTGCCGCAACGAAGGCAACGGCAAGTACGAAGCCCTCGTCGAGGAAAAGCTGCCCGAGGTCACCAAGGTGGCCTTTTACCTAGAGCGCTACGTCAAGGTGCTCATCGACGCCATTAAGCGGGCCGAAGAGCGCGCGGAGCAGGGCGAGGAGGACGACGAGGAGGAAGAAGACACGGCCGAGCAGGAGTTCATCGTCGAGCAGCTGCTGCACATCGCCCTCACCCTTGACTACTCGGACGAGGTCGGCCGCCGCAAGATGTTTGCACTGCTGCGCCAGATCTTGTCCATTCCCGAGCTGCCCGAGGAGGCGACCAAGCTGACCGTGTCCGTCCTCCGCGACATTTGCGCGCCCGACGACGCCGGCGAGAAGGAGTTTTGCAGCGTCGTCCTCGAAGCCGTGGCTGACGTGCACGACACCATCGTCGACGACGACGGCGACACGGACCTGCCCGAGAATGACGACGAGAGCTTCCACTCGGCGCGGTCTGAGGTCAGCCGCGAGAGCACCCCTACACGTGAAGGCGGCGGCGGCGGCAACGGCGGGCGCAAGTCCAAGAAGCCCGAGCTGTCGGAAGAGGAGGCGGCCAAGAAGGCCATCAAGGAGATCATGATCAACATGAAGTGCCTGCACATTGTGCAGTGCATGCTGCAGAACGTGCAGGGCGAGCTGCAAAAGAACGACCACCTGGTCGCCATGCTCAACAACCTCGTCGTGCCCGCCGTGCGCAGCCACGAGGCGCCCGTCCGCGAGCGCGGTCTCGTCTGCCTCGGGCTGTGCTCGCTGCTGGACCGCTCGCTGGCTGAGGAAAATCTCACTCTGTTCATGCACTTCTTCGCCAAGGGCCACACCGCGCTGCAGATCACGGCCCTGCATATCCTGACCGACATCCTCAACGTGCACGGCGCCCAGCTGCTCTCGTCCAACCCGTCCCTGCTCAAAGTCTACGTCAAGGCCCTCCGCTCGGGCGCCAAGCACCCCGAAGTCCAAGCCGTCGCCACCGTCGCCGTGTCCAAGCTCCTCCTCGGCCGCGTCGTCAGCGACCGCGACGTGTCGGCCGAGCTGCTCAAGACGCTCGTCGTCGCCTACTTCGAGCCCGCCAGCGCCGGCAACCAATCCGTGCGGCAGGCGCTCAACTACTTCCTACCCGTCTTCTGCTACTCGCGCGCCGAGAACCAGGACCTGATGCGCTCCGTCGCGCTGGACGCGCTGCACACGCTGTACAACGTGCGCGAGGGGTTCGACGACGACGAGGCGGACGTGGACGACGAGATGGTCTCGCTCAGCACCATTGGCGCCTGCCTCGTCGACTGGACCGACCCGCGCAAGTGCTACGTCCCCGGGCAGGACAGCAGCAGCGAGGAAAAGAGGGTGGTCAACGCCGATGTGCATTTGGAGTTTGCCAGGGATATTTTGGAGAGGTTGGGCGGCAACGTGCCCAAGGAGGAAAAGAAAATCCTCGCCTCCCTCCTCGGCAAGCTCCACGTCTCCCCGGCCTCGTCGGAGAACCTCACGCGCGACGTCTACGCCGTCGTCTGCCGCGCCGTCGAGAACAACCTGCTCAACGACGCCGCGGGCCGCAACGCGCTGTACAAGATCCACGTCAGCCTCGGGAAGATCGTCAACGCCCTCGACGCTGCCGCCAACCCCGACGTGCAGATGGGCGGCATCGGGGGCGGCAGGTCGAGAAGGAGCGTTAGCAGAGCTAGCTCGGTCGCGACCACCGCCGCGAGCGAGGCGCCTTCGGTCGCTGGCAGGGGAAGTGGTGGGTTGCAGGAGGTCAAGATTAAGGAGGAGGAGATGGAGGATGAGTTTTCGGTTGGGGGATTCGGCCGTCGAGGGAGGTGGATGAGGACGAGGATGATGATGACGATGAGACGGCTACGGTGGTGCATAGGACGCCGGAGCCGGAGGAGAGTGTGGTGGACGAAGAGGAGGAGGAGGAGGAGTTGTAAGTGTGGTGCGTTGCTGGTGAATGGATGGGTTGGAAACGTCAAGGGTCTGGCGAGGTGATGATGATGGCAATGACGGCACGTTGGTTCGGTTTGGGTAGGTTGGCTGGGTGCTTCGGGTGGGGGATATACGTCGGGATAGGCTTGGGCGCAGGTCCGCTGTTCCTGTTGGGTTATTCTCATGAATGCGCTAGTTATGGTATGTATCGATCTTGTTGTATATCCGATGTGCTCGTGTTATGAGAAGGGCCTTGTCATGATATCACGCAACTGATGACCAGAAAAACCAAAACTTTGTGTCTTCACCTGTCTTTGGGTCAGGTCTTGCCCCTTCGATCATCGAGGATGAACCACTTCCAACATCCCGCCTGCTGATCCATGCCATGGATTAAAAGCAAGTCTATTCTCTCCCCGTTTTAAACTCTAACTTAACAACTATTCAAACCACAACCCTCTATCAGCTCCCTCCCAAACGCCCAAACCATACACCACCCCTCCCAACCCCACGTTCACCAGCAAATGCTGCCCCAAACTCCACGCTGCGCAGTACAAGTACTTGGGCGAAAACACGGTCCAAACAAACAAATGCGTCCTCAGCACCGTACACGCCGCCATGACGGCCGCCGTCCCGCCGGCCACGAACACGGTCAGCAGCGCGACGTGGCGCTTCCACATGTCATTTCCCCCTTTGTCCTCTTCTCCTGCTATTCTTCCTCTCACAAGCCCATCCCCAATCCCAACCCCATTCCAATACTCATCCAAAGCACGCTGTGCTTGTTGTTTCTCTTTCCGTTCCCGCCGCACCTCCAGCAGCATCCCCACCCCCCACAAGCTCCACCAAATACTCCCCGCCCAGTTGCCGACAAACGTCAGCACGCCGACCGCAGCCACATCAAACCTCCCAACACCATTGTACGCGCTGGACAAATCGACGGACGCGACCGAGTTGGACCCGCCGGCGGCGAAGAACGCAACATGCTGGAGCAGGAGCACCGCGGTTCCCACCTCGCTAGGCGCCAGCGCCCCCAACCAGACCATCCCCCCAAGCAGGTTCGCGAGGATGCCAAACAGCAAAAACAGCGGCACGTTCGTCGGCCGCGACTGCGTCAGCGCCAGCACCGTGTACAGCGTCAAAAGGGTGTCGACGCCGCGCTGGCCGAAGGATACCCTGCGGCGGGCGATCATAAAACCCGTGACCAGCCCGCTCATCAAACCCAGCCCGATAAACACGGCCCGCGCGCGCGAGATGAGGGTTGCGCCCTGGGAGAACCCCAGGCCCAACAGCCCCTTAACCACGCGCGGCACCAATTCCGGCGCGTCCTCCAGCGTGAACGCCACCTTGAACGTAAACGCGGCCAGCACGAGCGCCGACGCGGCGCCAAAGTTGAGCCAGGCGGGCAGCGCCGCGCTGAAGCCGTAGACGAGCCGCTGGTGGACCCAGAGGTAGGTGGCGGCGATGAGCAGCCAGAGGAAGGGCGGGTTGGGGTGGAGGTAGAGCTTGACGATGTCCGGATCGCCGGCGAACTTTTGGCCGGTTTGGTTCCAGCTGCGGATGAGGCGGATGGTGAGGAGGATGGGCAGGATTTTGAGGGTGCCGGCGGGATATTTGTTTTTGTTGAAGTGTTTGATGCTGGAGTACGTGAGCCAGGCGGTGGTGGACCAGTACCAGAAGTGGTGCTCCTCTTCGACGTAGCTGCTGGCGAACATCATGATGGCGTACAAAACCACAATGCCGGCCAAGGGAATGAAAGAGCGGGGTTTCTCGGTGGAGGTAAACATCCTGAGGGCGTGGATGGCGGATAGGAACGCGACGACAGCGATGGCCTGGCCGAGGAAGAGCCTCGGCATGTCGTAGTTACTGGCCATACTGCTCAGGACATCCTGAGCGTGGCGGAGCCACTGGGGATTCGTTGTCAGAGTTTCCGCTCCATGCCTTTCACCTGGAAAGCGAGACGCACCTTGGTGATGGCGTGGATGAGCACGGCGGCATCCTCGCCGTTGGCGTATAGCTTTGAGACATTCTTCCAACCGTGGGCAAGTTCTTGGTAAGCAGCCTTGGATTCGGTGAGCGTGTCTGGATCAGAGTCGGACTCGAGAATTTCTCGCCCGAAGGCCGCCAGAACAATGTCGAGGATTTGGCGCGCATTGCGCATCAAGAGCTGGACTTGGTCGCGAGCTGCTTGGAGTTAGCTTCCACTGACGGAGTTGAGAACCATCAAGGTCCCCTTACAATCTGACCAGAGAGGCAAAAACGCAGGAATCAGCGCGCCCAGGTTGTTCTTGGGAACGGGGAAGCGCAGCAAGGCGGCCAAGGTGGGGGCCAGGTCGGACTGCTCCACGGTGCTATAGTATTGGAAGTCGTCACGTTCTGGTAGCGGGGACTCCAAGCCACCACCCGTCAGAGACCGCAAGTGAGGGGAGATGAAGACAAGGGCCGGCGAGGTCTCGCCTGCTGAAGAGGCGCCATGGTTGCCGGCGTCGTTCATGCCATGGTCGCCGCAGAAAACGAGCAGGGTGGAGCGGAGATGTTCCTCGGACTCCATGGCGGTGTAGATCTGGCGGATGATGCCGTCCATCTCGCGCTGTTTGGCCACCATGTGCGGACTTGTGAGGATTAGCGGTCGGTGTTCGCTGAAGGTATCTATGCCGGAATATATAGGATATCCCCCTACCTCCTCGGCCCGCCCTTGTGGCCGATGTGATCCAGCCCGAGATAATGCAACACCATGGTATTCCAATCATTCCTCCGGAGCTCGTCGGCAATATGGCGAGTGACGTTGTTATCCACCTCGGTAAAGTCCTGCCGCCGTCAGTCACGAAGCCGCTCGCTCTCAGCTCCTGATATCAAACCCGCACTCACCGAGACGAAGAAGCTCGACGTCCCATCTGCGCGGTCAAACGTGCCCGGGAAGAGCTTCAACCAGGTGTCGTCGCCGTACATGACTAGCTTCCCTGTGTTCTTGGCCTTCATCTGCGCCAACCATGTGTCCTGCGAGGCTAGACTGGAGCTTTCGTCGCCCTCGTCAAGGTTGAGGACGACGTCGAGGAATGACGGGATCGAGCCGGTGGTAATGGCTTTGAGACGCGGCATCGTGACAGTCGGGGAGGTAGCGTGCGCCGTGAAGGGGAGAGCGACGCCATCGCGGATCAGGCTGGTGAGGGAGGCGGGGTCAGAGTCGGGGAGGTACACATGGGCGACGACGAGACAGGGAAAAGAAGAGGACGCTTACGACTGGGTGAACTCGAAACCGCTCCCTTGGGCATACACAAAGTCACTTTCCAGAGAATGGCGTTAGTCAGTTTGCTAGATTTCCATGGGCACATGCTGGCGCGGGGCGGGAACGCGCGCGCACCTTCGCAGCGCATCGATCACCATGAAGACGATCCTGTCAAACTTGGCCTCGGGAGGCTCGTCATACTCGCTGACGGAATCGTACGTGGCCAGGCCGGGGAGCAGCGGCTTGTAAGGGAAGAAACCCGTGGCAAAGACGAGAATGGCGACGGGGATCAGGAGGTTGGCGACAAGCAGCAGCATGGAGCTCAGGAAGCTGGAGCTGGAGGAGCCATTCTCGCGGCGACGACGACGCGCTGTCATGGCCGTCATGTCGGCGACGGCGGGGACAGGGGAAACAAGGCCTCGGATAGGGAGAACTAAGACTGTTTCAATGGGGCTCCGCGGCCATGATCATGAGGAATCCCGCGCCGAACTGGCAAACATGTCATTACAAATCTGTCGAGTCGAGCAGAGTGTCGCAAAAGGGGTCTTTGGACATTTTGATGTTGACTTGACATTTGCCAAGCCTCGATGGGAACCTTGGAGGCCACTGGAGCGGAACGAACAGGGGTCCCCCACAGCGGGACAGATTGGGGCACCGTTACAAGCCCCTGTCACTGAAGGCTTGTCATCACTGTGAGCGACGGACTCTGAGATGGCGAATAGCCAGAGCAGCTATGAAAAGTCGAAAAGGAAGAGCCATAAGAGGAGCATTTGCGAAGAAGAGATAGTAAATTAGGTTGGCTCTGTAGCTTTTTCCTCTTTTTTCATCTCCCAGATCCGCCCATGTTGTGGTTCATCAGTCCCCATATGCCATGAGAGCTGCTGATGGCTCTGATACCTCATTGTTCTTCTGAACGCCGACCCCAGTTCCCAAGTGTCGTACCACAGGTAGTTCCTCCATGCTCTCAGAAATCTCAATCCCCGGGTATCTCGTGTCGATAGTTGATGTCGAGCAGGTCGGGGCCTGCGGCCGTCCTGTCAGACTCAACCCACATTGGAGTTGTTTCAACCTTGACCCTTCAGCGACATGCCGGCGCAAGGCATGATGACATGGCCGTCAGCGGCCTCAGTCAGCTCCATTTGCCCAAAGGCGCTTCATCGCCAAACGCTTCTCTCCAACCAATCCACGAGAATCGCTCATTTCCTGGCCTTGTTCTTCTTGGCGTATCTCATGGGAAACACGATGGACCCCTTCTTGCGCCGCCGCCGCTTCTCAATCTTTCCCTTGGTCTTGCTGGGCTTTGCACTGGCCGGCTTCGCCTCATCAACCTCCATGGCAGCTGCAAGGAAAATCAGACCATGTCCTGAACCTCACGTGTCGGGCCCAGGAACACTCACCATCATCCGTCTGGGCAGCGGGCTCTTTGTCTGGTGCTGTTTTACAGTCAGCATTGTATCATGGGAGTTGACCGACTCGATAAGAACAATACATACTCTCGTCCATGGGAACCTCTCTTTCTGGTTTGGGTGCTTGGGCAATGGCTAGCAGCTTCTCCGAGAGTCGCTCCAGGCGAGCTGCCTCGACCGGAGCAAACACATTTTGCTTGAGCCTCCGGTTGTTTTCTTTGACGGTTGTCGATCGCTTGCTCTTGGCCATTGTTCAGGATGTCCTTGTTCAAGGTAACCTTTGAAATGTAATGAGTTTGGTGTTGTTGGTGAAAAACAAGTCAGAGTCGAAGATGATGAGGTTTGTTGTGAATGAGTGTCTGCAGAGAAGAGATCGGATAGAAGCATGAGAATAAATTTTCCATCTTGAGAAAGCATGGGTTATGGCATTATGCAAGTGTTGAGGAACTTGGCCCTCCTTCTCTGCACACTCAAAGACTTTTTAGTGAAAGTGGGGCATAACTCACCAATCATATCACGTAGTTTGCTTAAGTGACTTTTCCCTGGCTGGAGATACTCTGAGCTACCCCTATTCACGTGCAAATCTCCTACAGAAATTGAGATGGATAGGTACCCAAAGTCCCAAAGCCAAGGCTGAGCCCGCTGCACAGAAAAGTATTTTAAGGGGTTCTCTTTCCTGCCAAGCCTCACAATCCACCAACCCCTGTCAGCAAAAGTCAAACAAGAAGGCAGCCGTCGAGTCCCCCAGCCAGCCTGACGGGATTCTGCCACCAAACACCGCCTTGAATCATCAACGACATGCCTGGTCTCCGAGCAAAGAACAGGGAGTTTAGCAGTTCCAGCACATGAAATAAACATTCGACCTTCTTCCACATTCACTTCCCCGTAGCCCGCTTCCTGGAAATAATCGCTAGACGTTCCATTGTTAATCCGAGCTCTCGGGCGCCTGTGAGAACGACAACGGCCGGTCTTGCCGACTCGAAGTTTGGACACAGGCAACCGACTCAAAACCCAAGCCTCATCTCAACTCAAGCAGGCAAGAAGGCGGAGGAACGTGTCCCCGGGTAGCAACCACCTCTGCCCGGCCCTCTTACTTTCCTTTTCGACCAAGACCATTTGTTTTATTGTAGAACTGGAACTTTTCTTTTCGCGAATCGCGCCTTCTTGTCACAGACTGCGCTTTCCACCACACACCAACCCTTCCAAGTTTGTCATCGCGGATCGTGCCTTCTCGTCGCCGAGTTAAGGTTTCTCATCGCGGATTAAACTTTTCCTATCGAGGATTGACTCCGCTATCGTCGCGGAGTCGTTCCTCAGATCCTCGCACCGACAACATGAGCAACGTGGGCGAAAGGTCATCCGAGGTGCAGGCCCTCGCCCGCGTCCTCCAGACCGCCACCATCCCAAAAGCCGTTCTCCAAGCCATCTGCTCAGTCAATGGCATCTCCAAGGCCGGCACTAAGGCCGACATTCAGAAGCGCATCATTCAACGTAAGTATTCCCACTTGCTTTATACCACCAGTATTGTTCGCCGAGCCACCCAGCCTTGGCCGGGCACTTTTCATGCCTGAGGGGTCTCTCAGTTCTCTCCCCTTGCCGACTCTTGATCCACGAATACCACATGGGATACTTCATTCCGACAGAGATCTACTTTCCTGCCTTGCGACCGAACCCTCGGGTGTGAGCAAAAATGGCTTACAATCCAATCACAGAACTCAACGCTGCCTACGCTGCCAACGACTGGACCCGGGTGCAAGAGATTCGAGAGAGCATCGTAACTCGGACTCCCGTCTATGTGAATCAATCAATCCTTGCCCAGGCGACTTCTTCACCAATCCCCCCACCACAACCGCCGCAACCTGCCGCGTATCAACCCAACCCATCATCCTCGCGTCGACCACAGCCAGCGCCACAGCCTTGGAATCGTCCAGCAGGGAACGAAGCGACTCTTCCGGGATATGCCATGGCGTACCAGGGATACCAAGCCCTCAGCGGCTCAAGGCCGCAGAATGCAACCTCAGCAACCGGGTACCAGACCCGTCCTCTCGGCCCAGGCCTGAACCCACCGGCCATCCAGTATAAGCCGAGCCCCTTCTACGAGCCAAAGTACCAGGTTGCCGACGTCAAGACCCTGGAAGGTGGTGCGCCTGTATTCCATTCTCTCATCACGGTTCACAATTGTGCTGACGTCACGCAGTCATGACGGCGCACCGCAACACGGAGCGCATCTCAGTCAAGGTCCAAGACCATCCGGCCCTGCAGCTGTGCGTCACGGACCGCACCATGCGCGTCTTTGTCATGTGCACTGCCGACAAGGTGGGGCCCCAGGACATTGCGTTTCCGTACCAGTGCGAGCTCAAGGTCAACGGAGGGGATATCAAGGCAAATTTGCGTGGCCTGAAGAATAAGCCTGGATCGACCCGCCCCGTCGATATCACGGATGCCCTACGCTTGAAGCCTGCTGCTTACCCCAACAACGTTGAGCTCACCTACGCCTTGACTCAGAAGGTAGGTACCGGGAAAGCTCCGCAGGTAGCACCAGAAGTGAGGGGGTTGTGAGTGAGCAGTGTGACTGACTGACGGTGTTGCAGAGGTTCTATTTTAGCTTGGTGGTCTGCAAAACCGTCTCCATCGAGACCTTGGTTGCCCAGATCCAAAAGAAGATCCGCAAGGAATCCGTCATCGCCGAGAGTGAGTTACCTGCCGTGAAATGGGGCTCGTATGAGAGTAAGATCTGACACTCAATCCAGTCACAAATAAGGCCAGTGATCCCGATGTCGTCGCGACATCTGTGAACCTGAGCCTCAAGTGCCCACTCACCTACATGAGACTCAAGCTGCCATGCCGCGGAGTTTCGTGCAACCACATTCAGTGTTTTGATGCCACTTCCTACCTCCAACTGCAGGAGCAGGGTCCGCAGTGGATATGTCCCATCTGCAGCAAGCCGGCACCCTTCGACCAGTTGGCCATTGATGAGTAAGTCTTTGGGCGCCACCACATTTCATTCTTGGTTTATCAATGCTAACAGAGATGGCCAGATATGCTCGAGAAATCCTGAGCTCGACTCCCGAGTCTGTCGAGCAAGTCACCATCGAGCCCGACGGCAAATGGTCGGTCCCCGGCGACAAGCGGCAAAGCACTGCTAGCCAAGAAGCCAGCCTCCTTGACGACGATGTCATCGAAGTCACCGGCACGTATAGCAAGGGCCTGGTGGCTCCCGCAGCAGGACGCACCTCGACGGCTACCCCGCATCTCGGAACCCCGACCAGCATTGCCTCGCGCGACACCCCCGCCGCGACCAGATCGGGCAACAAGCGCCCCGCGCCCGAGGTGATTGATTTGACTCTCGACGACAGCGACGATGAACCGCCGCGGCCGGTGAAGAGGGTGAATTATGGGACGGGAGCGGGATCGGGAGGAGGGTTGTTGTAGAATGGCCCATTTTCTCGGAGGGGTTTCGCATACCGTCTGCGTCTGACGATGATGCGGGACGAAGCTGTTGCGGCGGCAGGGTCGCGAGTGACGGCAAGGTTTCGGGCAAGGTTTCTAGCGACGACAGAGGAGCCGGAGGAGTCTAATAGCAAGACTCCCGCTCCGGAGAAGGATGTGAATAAGGTTTGAGCTTGTCGCGGGTAGGAGGGAAGGTGTTGAATCAAGACAGCCTTGGACATGGAAGGGTCTTGGAAGCTGGCTCATTCGACGAGGCAAGGCGTGGATTCATTTCTTTCTCTTCTTCTCCATATTGCAGCATCTCTTTGCTTGCTCCTTTCCGGGCACGAGGTAGTGGGGTACTCCAGGCAGGTGGTGGTATAATGGGCATCATCATCATCGGTTGGGCGCTGGCTGGCGGGTATTTTCTTCTGCATATGGGGTTCCGGTGTATTCGGGTTTTCTTTCTGGGGCGGTCAGGCGGGACAGCCTGGAAGGTTAGCTGGGCGTCGTGGAGTTATTATGGAACTGCCGACAGACATCAGACATCTCTCGAGACTGAGAGGAGCCTGAGTTCTTCAGAGCCATACGCTTGCTTGCCCCATGGGGGGCTGTTAGATAGAATGTACCTATGCAGGGATGGATTGATGGTGCTTTGAGCTTGGGGGTTACCTAGGTACTTGGCTGTTTTTATGGGTTGCTTGCTCACATAGAGAATCAGGACACATGCTCGTTGAATCATACACATACATCCTTACTCCAATAGTGATAATGATTGAAGATGAAGTCGTTTTGATCATGATGTGGATGTGGTAGCAGAGGGACTCGGGAAGAAGCATAATGGATTTGTGCACATTATGGAACAAGACTGGCTATAACTTGGCCTACTTGTTACATACAGGTACGTAGTAAATTATAATCTAGATAAATAATGTTGTCCATTTCCTCCGAGGAGGCTTGATTCTGGACCTCTGCTCACATGTTCATCAAAGGGGAACCCTAACCCCGAGATCAGAACCCCACTATGCCAGGAGCTCCCATCTCGTCCCCAGCTCCATCCATCCACACTCACTTGGCTGTGCAACCTCGACAACTATCAATCTAACGACACCGAGTTTCTGCTGACTCCCTCCCGGCCACCACACCCAACCGAACCATAGCCTTCTTCGCTTCTCTACCTGCCAAAACAGACATATCTCCGGGACGGGCCTCTAGAGCGGAATATTCCCAACACCGCCGCTGATCAGCTCCCGTTCCAAGCTCACCGTTCCCGCAAAGAACCCCAGCACCAACTCACGACAGTACGTCCTAGCAAGACGAGAGAACAACAAGAATACCAAACGAGGGATAGCTAGAAACCCACACACGGAATCCAGCCTCAACATCTCAAACAATCCTAAACCATCCCCTCTTACTCGCTCCACCGACTCTCCCAAACACACAAAACACTTCGGGGGACCACCCAAATAAATAATAACTTAAACCGCCCAACATGTCTTTCGACCCCGTCATGCCACCCTACAACGCCTCCGACCCCACGGCGCGCTTCCTCTCCGCCTCATGCCTCGACTTTTTGCTCATCGAGCTCGTGCCCATGGCGCACCGTATCACGCGCCAGCTCGAGGGCCGCGCCAAGCAGGAGGAGGAGCGGTGGCTTGCCTCTCTCCATAATAACCCTTCCCAACCAGACGGTGGTGATGGTGCTGGTACTGGTACTGATACGGCCGCGGCGGCGGCGAACGGGGAGGGGTTGGTAAATGGCCCCTCCTCCTCCTCGGCGGAACAAGAAGTGGAAGTGGACATCACGACGCCGTTGGACGACGAAGAGGAGCGGGAAGCGGTGTTTTGGCGGTTGGAATCGATCGGGTACAGGGTCGGACAGGGGCTGGCGGAGCGGTTTTCCAAGGACCGGCCGCGGTTTAGCGACACGTTGGACATCATCAAGTTTTTGTGCAAGGATCTGTGGACGCTGGTGTTTCGGAAGCAGGTGGATAATTTGAAGACGAATCATCGGGTTTGTGGACTTCCCCTTTCCTCTGTTCTTTTCTTTCTTTCCTTCTTCACGTCTGTTGGGGTTTGAAGGGGATATGGGGTTGCTGACTGAGGGTGTTCGTTGGGTTATTGATAGGGAGTCTACGTCCTGACGGATAACTCGTTCCGCCCGTTCGCGCGGATGAGTGCTGAGGTGTCGAGCCAAGCAGTGTTGAGGGCGCAGCCGGTATGTTGTTACTGTCTTGTTCCCTCTCTTACATGACTTTTTGATCCCTTGCTGACGGGAAGTCTAGTTTCTATGGTTCCCATGCGGCATCATCCGCGGCGCCCTCGCCGCCATGGGCATCACCGCCACCGTCCAAGCAGAGACCACCGAGCTGCCGAGCGCCGTGTTCCAGATCAAGACTGTCCCGGCCAAAACGTGAAAACCTGTCTCTCTACCTACCATGACGGCTCTTCATGCCGCGGTTGTGTGATGGCCGTTCGCTGCTGTCTGGCCTGAGAAATGACGGGGAGGGGTGTGGATGGTTAGCTGTTAGTGGGATGTCGGGCATGTGACTTGCTATCTATCCGTCCGCTGCCGGGTGGCTGCCGGGTGTTGGTCTGTCTGTCTGTCTGGCTGACTGGCTGGCCATGGCTGGAGGGTGTACTTCTCTCTGGCCAGGATTTGTCCACACTACGTATCCCGATCTCGTCCTTGGAGAACGGGGGCGTTCAAACGACGAGGACGAACCGCCGACGAGAAAAAGGCCCTGCTGTCTCACCAAAATCGTGTGCGCTCCAAGAAACCTCCTCAGCAACGTCTCTTCCGCAAGCATCATCCAGTTCGATTGCCCAACCGCCGCAATCAGCAAAACACAATCATGAATATTGAACCAACAGACAGACAGCAGCAGCAGCAGCAGCAGTAGTATTAACATCCCCCCCCCCCATCCTCGCTACACAACCACACCGTCTTGTCTGACAAACAGACGCCTAACTACCTCCATACACATTGACCTCGGACCATCTACACACCCCCATCTATTTGTCTATAAGATGGGTAGGTGGTTGAATGATCAGGTCAGCACGGCAAAGCCCCCCTCCCCCGATCTCTCTCCGCCCGCTTTTGTGCCATGCCATTCCATGCCCACAAACACTGGAGAGTTGTTTAGGTGGGCTTGGATCGGTCGGTTGAGACCTACGAGACAAAAAAGCAACCCTTCAACCTTTTTGTTTTCTCTCCCAAAGATTCCTACGTACTTATAGAGGATGATGCAAAGGAGAACGTGGTGGAAGTCGGAGCTTTCAGGAGAATGGGAAGAGGATCCCAAAGAAAGGTGGTTAATGGAGTTTGGGGGTCAGGATTGTGAATAGAGAGAGCATGGGTTCACGCAGGATTCCTTCAGGACATGGGACATGAAGATAGAGGCTCACTCAGGATCACTAATACACATAATAGACGCGCACACAGGCCCCAAAACCAACTCCATGGCGATAATCACTTGGATGGATGGAACTATGCCGGTGAAAACAGAACACCAAATGGAAAACAAATCATTCACCTCCTGTGTACCTAAATCCTAGTGCCGGAAAAAGCAACGAAAACTCCTACATAGAAAGACACACACCTACACCACGGAGCAACGAGTCCGGGATACTCCTCCCTTCTCCTCTATCTCCCATCACTCCGGCCATTTCACAGGTAACTTGTCGTCGTCCATCACGAGCCAGGCCGTCCTAATCCATCCAACTCGCTAGCTTCCCAGCACCAAACCTATCCGTCCGCGACGGCCGCATGCTTATCCGCGACAGCCGAGAGCTCTGGAACCACACTCCCATCCAACCCGCAATCTCTCCATCAGGCAAGTACGAGAGACAAAGAGGGCAATTTAATGCCCAAACACCACCATCTCTCAACCCGCCATTTACGCTCTCCTGTCGAGGCGCGTGTACGACCAGATGCGGGCGCGGGTATCGCCCGAGCCGGTGGCGAAGTAGCCGCCCGTTGGGGTGGCGACGGGGCAGGGAGCGACCGAGATGACCGAGTTCTTGTGGCCCTGGAGCATGAGCTGGGTGTGGCCGGTGCGGGGGTCCCAGAACTGGACGCCGCGGTCCTTGGAGCCCGAGAGGACCCACTCGGCATCGGGCGTGAGGGCGACGCTGAGGACGAAGTCCTGTAAAGTGGAGTGTTAGTAGTCTCGTTCTCGACATAGTTTCAAAAGTGGTGATTAAACTTACCCTGTGGCCTTCGAAGGTCTTGATGCAGCGACCGCTCTTCGACGGGGGCTGCTGGGGATGGCCGATCTGGCGGGACGTGTTGAGCTCCCACATCTTGATGGTCTTGTCCAAGCTGCCCGAGACGAGCTCGCGCGCATTGGGAGAGAAGGCAACGCTGTAAACGCTGTCCTTGTGGCCGTCGGGACCCTCGAGGCGCTCGAGGAGGTAGCCCATCTTGATATCCCAGACGCGAACGCTCTTGTCGAGCGAGCCGGCGGCCACGAGCTTGGTATCGGGCGAAATGGCGACCGTGGTGACGCCGTCCTCGATGGTGAGGGTCAGGCTGCAATTGCCGGTCTCGAGATCCCAAATCCTGACAGTCCGGTCGCCGCTGCCCGAAGCAATGGTGCGGCCATCGCGAGAGAAGTCGAGCGAGTAGATATCCTGGTCGTGGCCCGAAAACGTGTGGCGGATGGTGCGGGTCGCAATGTCCCAGACCCGAATAAGCTTGTCCTCGGCGCCGGTAGCCAGGTACTTGCCGTCGGGGCTGAAGCAGACGCTCCGGATGTAAAGGTCGCCGTTGATGTCGCTGCTGTCGTCCTGGAGGACGCAAAGCTTCTCGCCCGTCTGGACGTCGTAGATCTGAGCCGACTTGTTGCAGCCGGTAGCGACGTACTTGCCGTCGTGGCTGAAGCGGACGCAGCACACAACGCTTTCGTGCTGCAGGGTGTGGACGAGATCGACGTCGAGAACGCGAGGCACCGACTGGTTAAAGATGACCCACCAATCTTCGCGCACCTTCTTAATGTGGCTGGGCAGGCGTTCGGGATCGAGGTCGCCCAGGGCATTGCTATGCGAGGGTGGCGGCGGAGGAGGAGGGTGCTGCACCATGCGATGCTCGGGAGCGGGGTGGGCCGGGACCTGGGGGGACTGGCCAGGTCCGTTGTACGGGACCGGAGTGTTAATCTGCGGGGTGGCCGGGCCAGGAGCGGGGGGCTTATTGCCGATGGCGCGCCTGTTGCCCGGACCCGGGGACGCGGTGCTCTGGGGCGGCTGGGGAGGGAAACCGCCTGGGGCGGGTCCTTGCGGATACTGCTGGAACGGAGGCTGCTGAGACGGCGGGGGAGGCGGCGGAGGAGGGCCCTGCAAGCCCGGAGGGGCGGGAGGCATGTGCGGAGGTTGCTGCTCCTGCTGCTGCGGGTGCGGCGGAGGAGCAAGTCCACCCTGGCTGTGGCCGGAGAGGATAGCGCCGATGACATTATTACCAGGATTGCCAATCTGAGGCGGGGGTGGCTGGGCAGCAACATGCTGGGGAGGCGGGTTCATGGGGCCCGGGGGTCCTCCACGGCTCTCCAGTTGGCGACGCAGCATGTTGATCTCCTCTTCATACCTGCGGGAGATGCATGTTAGGAGGATTGTGAGCGTAAAAGAACGGAGGGCAGGCTCACTTTTGCTTGAGACCAATTTGCGCCTGTTCCATCTGGTAGACCTTCTCGCGAATCATCTGCATCTCCTGAACCTGAGCCTGGACTGTGGCGGATAAGTTAGCGCGTTGGGTCTAGCAGACAGAACAGCGTCCATCCACAATGCTACCGTCGACGCTGCGGGAGATGGATAAAACCTACTTTGATGCTCGTACGTCTCGGTTTGCCGGACATGAGACTCGAACTCGGCACGGATCTGTTCGAGCAGCTCATTCAAGCGGCCGGCACCGCCATTTGCTGGGGGGACACCCCCCATTCCCCGATGGCCCGGGTACATGGACATTGTTGATGGCGATTAAAGAGTCGCGGCGATTGCCAGAGCCGTTGTTTTCGTTGTCCGGAGATTTTGGAGATGGATCGGATCGGAATGAATCACCTCCCAGAGGTAAGTAAATTGAGGGATGTCTGGGATTTCCAGCCGACGGATTCGATCCGGAGTCAAACGTGTTGTTGATGCGAAGTTGCGGCGGTCACGAAAAAAAAAAATCCTGGATTCGGATGAGAGTCGATTACGCCGAACACCGACCGGAATCGCCTCGACTGCCTGGATATGCGCGCGTTTGGATGCAGATTGGCAGCGCACCAAAGCGCGTCCCGTCCAGTCTCGGCGGCGATGGAAATTGGGATGGAGAAATTGCAATCGGTCAACCGTTGACGCGGCTGACGTGCGGCGCGACCGAGATGCCCGAGCTGCGCGGCGCGGGCAGTGGGATGATAGGTAGGATGCAGGGCGCGGCGAGAGACGGGGGCTGTCTGGTGTCGGTCGGGGTTGGCGTTGGTTGTTGGCGTTGAAGGGATTTTCTTTGGGCGGAAGGGGACAGAAGAAAGCTGAGCGGAGAGAGCTGTTGGGTGAGAAACGAAAATGCTGGGGTGAGTCTCGAAACGGGGGAGCGCCCAAAGGGGAAGAAGAAGGAAAAGAAGTGAAGAAGCACGAGGAGCGGAGGGGGCGGGCTGATGAAGTGCGAGGTGGAAAGCAACACAAAGTGCAGGCTGTCGGCTCGCCAGAGAAAAAAAAGGTACCTTGACCATGCGCGGCACCAGCACCAAGCACCACCAGCAGCAGCGAGCAGGGCGCCACCGCAACCACACACAAGACAAGCCATGAAGGTGGAGCCCGGCGGATGAGAGCGCAGGAGAGTGGGGCGGTGGGTCTGCGTGGGCCCGTTCAAGCTGCGGGCCAGGGTGGGAAGGCGTGGTGGGTCGTCTTGGCGGGCCTCCGGGGTGGGTCTTACCCGTGCGTTTGTGCCCAGGGTTGTCCAGGGTTGTCCAGGGTTATCCAGGATTGTCCAGGGTTATCCAGGGTTGCCCAGGGTTGCAGGGGCTGGATGCACGTTCCCCGGCTGGGGGGTGGGCAGACGGGAAGCGAGTGGGGTGGGGCGGGGGAGCCTACGCCGCCCGGGGGTTAACGGAGGGGGCCAAGGGGAAAGAGCTGGACGGGAGGGGGGTGGGCAAAACCGATCCGAACAGGGGGCGTGTGCAGGTGAGAACTGCTTGGATGGAAAAGGAAAGGTTGCAGCCACCGCAAGCACCTCACCGGAACCACCCACCACCGTTCACCACACAGAAACACCACACCCGAACTGCAACCTGCACCCCAAGACAGACAAAGTGAACACAAACGACAGCGAGTGGAGGGTGTGGCTCCAAGATGGAAAATCTACAGACACCCACGCCCTCCATGGTCTCGATCCATGTGGCCCGCGATCCATGGACGGAAACTCCCCCCGATTCTGTGACAGCTGCTGGTTGGGGCATGGCCACAGAAAACACAGGAAGCCCATTTGAAGACGCGTGGTCGGTTCCTTCTTTTGCTCTGGCTCCGGCCGATCATGGAGACTGCCCTACGCCGTAATCTGGACTTCGTGCTGACGGCCTGATGCCGAAGGATGACGGTGGTGTGGCGTTTGCAGAATCTATCTACATACGCATACCTATGTATGTCTGTTGGTCCCAGCGCGAGATATTGACTGGACAATCTCGCATGCTGCTCGGGTATGAGGTAAAGAGCCCCCAATCCCGCCGTTTGACACTCCAGCCTCCTTCTCGTCAAGGGTGTGTTGTGACGTTATGTACGACGGCCTGATGAGATCCGCCTTGGTGGATGAGACCTATCTCGGCCGGCCAATGTGGTCGATTTGATTGACGAGACGCCATGGTACGTTGTAGCAACATTCCGCCGTTTCGTTGTCAGTCGCTTCAAGATACTCATAGTAGACACTTGAGGTGGGCAGGTCCGAAAACAACCCATGACGGGATCCGATGCATCCCGTCTGCAACGCTCTGCGCCGCTCACAATTATCCGGGGGGCGGCCGCATCCTGCACCACAGGACTCGTCGACAGCCTGGCGCATCTTGTGTAGTGCCAGCCTCGGTACACCAAACCCAGCAGGAGGTGCGAGAATGCTACCCCTGGGTGTTTTCCAATGAGTAAGATGATCGATGACGGTCTGCATGAGGTAAAAAAGGCCGAGAAAGCGCACATTCAACCACCACCTATATCATATATCAACTCACTCTATTGTCTTGGTCTCAGTTTGTCCCACACTCCAGGTCTGCGATACCACAAACATGGCTATGACTCGGCGACGGGAGCTCTGAAGGCTTACGCGAATTCCCAATCTCAGAAGCCGGTCGTACAAAATGCGCCTTCTAACCCCATTACCTCGCAAGCGCAATATAATACTTAGGTCCTTACTGTCTATAATCAGGTAGGTAGATTCACATGTCATCGAGACATGGTGATGAGGGAAGAGCCTCTAGTGCCCGAGGAAGACGCCCCCCTGCTTCGACGCTTCCGCCATGCAAATACTACTGCCCATCATCTTGCTGGTTGCTGGTTTCAGGACCGTCACCTATGGGTTGACAGCCCCGTAAAGAACATGGACGGCTTATGGAAGTTTATGAAACAACCAGGTCCGTCTACTATGAAAGTCCTATGGCGTACCTTATGTAAGCCCTGTACTAGCGATGCATGAATGGTGGTGGTGGCCCGTCCTGAGAAGGGAACGGGCAGGGCTCCGGGATGCCCTTCTGGGCCAAGTCAGCTCACCGCTCTCGCCCCTCCCCGAAACCTTTTCCGTCTCTCCGTCTCTTGCCCATTCGTCGCCTTATCTCATCTCACCTAACCCATCCGAGTACGTACATACAGTACGAGCACAGAGTGCGCAAAAAAGTGCAAATGCGTGTGGTCACCAGATTCCCTCCTGAAGATCTGAGCGTTTTGAGGCTTCGCGGCGCTACGCCACCCATCTGCATGCCAACCTGCAATGTACTTAGGACTTGATATACATTGAAGTCCCGCCAACCAGAGGGCATGGACAAACCAAAGTCCAAAAACCAAATGGTGTGATGTTTTTCTCATCGATATCATGGTTTGATGGTTGACAGACCTAGACCTAGGTGAACGCACGCCCCCTGCTCTCCACACCTACCCCCCGCGTCCCTGATTCGAAAACCTCCGCCGAGAGTGCCGAGAGGCCACCGCTGCAAAACGCAGGCAACGGGGATCTAACCGATTCGAGAAGCCCGAAAGCCGACTCGGGACCTGGTCCCTGCGGGCCGAAGCACCAAGCCATCGGATCGGAGATGCGAGACAGATTGTTGGGTCACCTCTTTAGAGGCACGACATACACTACCTAGTAGGGACTGACCTAGGGGGATGAGGCACGTGAATTGTATGTATGTACATATTTCTGCCGTAGGAGACTATTCAGGGAGTGGGTGGAGGAAATATTATCATACCGTGTCTCTCTGACTTTGTCAGTACTGGGGTTTGATGGAAGATGGATGAGATATCTGCGACTCCTGTTCATCGGATGTCCTGTCTGCAGCTCGGACATAACACCTCGCCAACAATATCATCATTCTTCCTCCCCATGACAAATCACCACCTCTTCCCTCCGTAAGAAAAGAGAAGTACACCCAGTCATATGAACTCTCCCCTCTTCCCTCCTTCCAACATGAGGCTATTGCCTACAAAGTTTCACCGCCTCTACTGTCGTCGGTATCCGACGTTTCATGTCATTGGCAGCCATATCCTGGTTGGCCGTTGGTCGCGGCAGGGCAAAAGAATAAAAGACTCGCCGGTTACCGGCAGCTGAAACATTTGTCTTCGGAGTCCCTAAACCCACCAAAGTGGCCACACACTGGGAAGTTCGTGTGGCCAGACGGACAAGGGGGCCATGACTCGTCATAGTCACATGTTTTGTGATACAGGGTAACCTGGTTAGTGAACTGACATTATCTTCTTACCGTCGAGAGTACAACCTGAACCTAGTTTAAGACGTCCTCGAATCTCCTGAAGTTGGGACATGCAACACGGATCCCACCGATAACCGCACCAGGAAACTTGATGCCACACCTGTTCCCGGCCCCGCAAGGCATGCTCTGCAGATCTCAAGATGTCTTCGAATGACAAGACTTAGTGATGATAGAGCATAAACCACGGCATAGAAGTGTTAATCACGGGGAACCACTGAAATGCGAAAGGGCAAGTTGGACCGCTTGATATATGACACAAGGAGACTAACTTAAGACCATCCCCAACACCCGACATATTCGTCAGGAACTGAGATACTGGGTTTCGCAGCAGACAACTAAGCTGCAAGACTTCAAGCCAACCAATCCTCAACGCCTCGCCCACTGCGCTCAGCCCAGCAAAGGAAAACAGAGCTAGGAAAACTCGACAGGAGATAAGGGAATATTAATGACAGGACAGCTGGCAAAGCAGCCAAACCAGGTTCCCAACGAAAAGGAACCCGAACACAAGCCACAAGACGAACCTAAGCAGGCAAGAGAAACAAACAAGCCAACGAAAAAGAGAACCCGAGCAAAAGGACAAGAAACCTCCTTTCACCACCCCAGCCACGAATCCAAAGCCCCCCAACCCATCCCTCAACCAGCAAAGAAAAGAAAAAAGGAAAAGAACCCCATCTCCCTCCCTCACGAAAAGCTCACAAACTTCGGATCCCTCGGCCGTCCATCCGGGCCGATCCCGTTCTCCCTAAACCGCTGCTCCATATACACCCTCCTGGCCTCGTCGAAGCGCATCCTCCTCTTCTTCATAATCTTCAGAATCTCCTTCTTGGCCTGGTCGTCCAGCCCGGCGCGCGCGTCGCCCGCCGCCACGTTGTTACCCGCCAAGTCGAAGGTGGACGAGGTCAGCCCGGCTTCGATGTCATCTTCGAAACTGTCGCCGATGGTAATGTCGTCGCCGTCGCGCGCCCACGGAGTGAGGCGCGAGTAGAGGTACGAGCTGCGCTCGTGGAAATGCGAGGTGTGTTCCTGCAGCGCGGGCAGCCAGCGCGCGCGCGTGAGGTAGAGAAAGGTGCCGCTGATGAGGGTGAGGAGGGTGAGGGAGTAGAGGAGGTAGGCCATTTTTTTTTGCGGATGGTGGGGTGTTTGTAGTTTGTTCGGTGGGAGGATAGCGGGTTCGGGCTGATTATGAGGGCTGGTTGATGGCCAGTCGGTTACTTTGAGATCGGAGCTTTTGGACGAGCGGCGGTTTGTAGCGCGTAAAGGCTGTGGCGCAGATGAGGGGGGTTCAGGAGTTACCGGATGCAGCGGATGTGAGGTGGTTTTCGACAGAGGGGAAAGGTACTCGAGAGGAAAAGGAAAAGAAAACAAAAGGAAAGAGAGCGTAACGAATGAAGGGATGGAATAGGTAGAGCGCGCTACTGCAGTTTGGAGCGCATCTCGTGCGCTCGATCAAGAGCTCGAGTTGGTTGTTGGATGTTTGCCGTCGTCGTCAGCACACATGTCTGGAGACGTTGCAGTTGGCTGCCGGACGGAACCAAAGAGCTGGAGGCCGCCCTGGGAGCTTGGCGTTGCGTGCTGACGGATCGGCTTCCGAGGAGCGAAAAAGCACGGTCCAACCCGACTCGAGGCTGTTGCGGCATGGAAGGCTCAGACAAGTGAACACAAGGCTGCGATTTCTTGGCAACTCCCTTCAGAGCAGACCCCACTCTGCTCAAGTCTTGGCGCGCTAATCCCAAAACAGCAAGTTAGGGCACAGCGCCGAAAATCCAGGTGCAACATCTCGAAATTCCATCGCGAAAACAATTGCAGACGACTCGACCGGAAACGCCTTGCTTTCAACGTCCCAATACCGCCAAAATGTCCAACGTCTCTGCCGATCTGATCTGGGAGGTCACCCGTATGTTATCCTGCCCGCCGTTTTGCCGCTCCGGTTCGCCGTCCTGACGCATAACCCCAGGCCTCCAGAACGCCTACCTCGTCAAGAGGAAGGGCAATGGCTCTCCCCAGTTCTCCCGGGACCCCCTCAACCTGACGAACCTGCACGCTCGCAAGGTACGGTTTGAAATGGCTGGAGAAAGTATTTGAGGGAGCTGTGGTGGCTAACATGGGCATAGTATGCGGGCTACGTTAACCCCAAGGTACGATGATCCGAGCGCAGACCGGCGGCGATGAGCACGAGGAAACAGGGAGTCAAACGAGACGGGAAAGACACAACAGGCATCTAACACATCGAGTTGGGATCATAGGCTCTCGGTGTCCTCCCTGCCGGCAAGAGCGGCGTCCAGGTTATCGCCAAGAAGCCCGCGGCCGGCAACAAGCCCGCCTCGGGCCTCTACAAGGTGACCTACAACACCACTGCCCGCAAGTCAGTAGCAACTCAGAAGCCCTCTTCCCCCAGGCCTGTTCCGGACGAGGAAGTGGAAATGAGCTTGGTGATTGCTGACCGGGGATGTCCATTGGGACGCACGCAGGACCTACAAGGCCATCGCCAACCAGGCCGCCAGGCACTTCTACCGCCCCGACCTCCGGGCCGCCGCCGTTGCCCGCGCCAGCGCGATCCGCCGGTCGCAGCGCGAGCCCAAGCCCGACCCGCCCAAGAAGCTCCGCGGTGCCGCCGCCAAGAAGGCCGCTGCTGCCGGCAAGCAGTAAAGGCTGGGGGATGTTTTGGTGACGGGGAAGGTGATGGTGACGATGGGGGTACGGCTCCCGCCGAAGGGAAGAGGGCAGTGAGCCGGAGAAGAAGAAGGTGGATCATCTCTGTTGTTGTTTTGGGTCGCCACCTTCGAGCTCGGGCCGAGGGGTGTAGCAGCAACACGACGGCAGACGGCGGGATGATACGGGGCAACGGGACTGGGCGGATTGCCAGCAACATGGAACTGCATTTAGGAACGGCCACGGCGTTTGACACATTCCCAAGAATCAAAATCAACCCAACCCAAGGCGGGGGCCTCCCATCGTGTTTGTGGGTGTTGCGCCATCATCACGAGACCATGACGGGTGCGAATGACAAGGGCCCATGTTTGTGTGTTTGAGAGAGAGTGCATGTTGAATATGGGGGTCGTGAAAGCCAGCCGACGAGCCTCGTGGGATTCACCAGGACGCTGCTGTGTTTCATAGAGAATCGGCAAGACATGCTGGAAACCGTCCAGGTTTGGGACATTCTAGATTCTATGTCGCATCAACGGAAAGAGATGTCGACAGCGATCGGGAGCACAAGGCATGCGGTGACCCGGTCTCGCCCGAATTCTCCAGCCGAATGCCGGGCCTCGGGTGTCCACTCTCGGAGCTGTTGAGACAACGGTTGTCTGCTGCTTCTGCTGACTCGAGCATATGAAAGTTTGAGGACATTGAGGCTTCCCGGTCAGCTGGGAATGCGTAACAAAACATGATGTTGATGGAGATGTGTTTTTGGAGTGTAACCCGCGCTGCTGAAACGGCGTCCGGGCATGACACACCCACGTTGTGTCCCGGATAAACGAACGAGCAGCACGGAAAATGAATTGAGCCGGGAGCCCCTCAGATGCACTGGATGGACCACATGCAGCTCATCCCTTGCGCCGTTTGAGCGGCTATCAGGCCAGTTGCAATCAGCCACCCGTGGGATCCGCTCCCCGTCCAAGGCAGAGAGAGCCCAGATCCTCCTGAGAGGGGCCTGAGGGGGCCTGAGGGGCCGGCCGCCGAAGCACGACACGGAAACGCGGGGCATGGAAATCGCAGCTCGCAATTGCCCCGCGAACCGTCTTCACCTCTCATTAACCCCACCATAAAGGCAAGCAATTACTTAACTGCCAAGCTCCCTCCTCCCTCATCTCGCAATCGCAACATCCGTCTTCCCCAATTGTTTCTGCCGTTGTCGCTTTGTCGTAACTGGTATGTCCACTATTGAGTTGAACATCTAAGACCCGGGTCAAATTCCCAGCATTGGAGTTGAATTCGTGTTGCTGACAACTTTTCTTCCTCTCATCTCAGCAGTTCAACAACCCTCCTGTTCTCTTCTCCCGGATTCAAACAGACAAAATGGTCAAGGCCGGTACGCGCCATCGTCGCCTCGTCCTGCGCGATTTACGCTGGTGAACAGGGCATCAGTTTGCTAACCCTCGTGTCTCAGTTGTTGCTGGCGCCTCTGGCGGTATCGGACAGGTGTGTTATCTCCGCTCCTCTTCTTCTGTCTTGTGCCAAAGACACCTCAATTGCTGACGCGGCCCTCTCCAGCCTCTGTCACTGCTCCTGAAGCTCTCTCCCCTGGTGGATGAGCTCGCCCTCTACGATGTGGTCAACACCCCGGGCGTTGCTGCCGACCTGTCGCACATCTCGTCCAGCGCGGTAAGCCATGGCCACACTCGACACATGCCCAATCGCGGGCTTAGGAGACGCGTTTGGCTCGCTGACAGTGTCTGCTTCTTAGAAAACCACTGGCTACCTTCCCGCCAACGACGGCGCCAGGACCGCCTTCAAGGATGCCGACATCATCATCATCCCTGCCGGCATTCCCCGTGCGTAACCACTGCTCAATGGGGCCAGCACAGTCCAAGACACTAACAATCCGCTCCAGGCAAGCCCGGCATGACCCGTGACGACCTGTTCAACATCAACGCCGGCATCGTCAAGGGCCTGATCGAGGTTGCGGCCGAGGTTGCTCCCAAGGCTTTCATCCTCGTCATCTCCAACCCCGTCAACTCGACCGTCCCCATCTCTGCTGAGGTTCTCAAGGGCAAGGGCGTCTTCGATCCCCAGCGCCTCTTCGGTGTCACCACTCTCGACATTGTCCGCGCCGAGACCTTCGTCGCCGATGCCACCGGCCGTGCCAACCCTTACGAGCTGACCGTCCCCGTCGTCGGCGGCCACTCGGGCGACACCATCGTTCCCCTCTTCAGCAAGGTCACCCCGTCCGTGACCATCCCGGATGACAAGTACGACGCGCTCGTCAACCGTGTCCAGTATGGTGGTGATGAGGTTGTCAAGGCCAAGGACGGTCTTGGCTCGGCCACCCTGTCCATGGCCTACGCCGGTTACCGGTACGTGTAGTTCCGTGTGATATACTCGCTCGGGAGGTGTTTGCTGACGGATTTTATCTAGGTTTGCTGAGAAGCTCCTCAAGGCCGCCAAGGGCGCCAAGGGCCTCGTCGAGCCCAGCTACGTCTATCTGCCCGGCATTCCGGGTGGCAAGGAGATCGCCGAGAAGACTGGTGTTGACTTCTTCTCTGTTCCCATCGAGCTCGGCGTATGTTCATTGCCTTGTTGCGTTGAATGTCGATGTCGAGGAGGTTTTGCTAACACTTTGCTTCCAACCTCTAGCCCAACGGCGCCGAGAAGGCCGTCGACGTCCTCGGCGACATCACCGACAAGGAGAAGAAGCTGTTGGAGAAGGCGATTGAAGGCCTCAAGGGCAACATCAAGAAGGGCATCGACTTCGTCCACAACCCTCCCCAAAAGTAAATACAAACCCCGTCCTGAACCCTTCCCCTTAAAGCCAGTTTCTAGTTCGTAGTTGTTCTCGGACAGAAGTTTCTGTTTTCTTTTTGTCTTTGTCACGAAACCCCTGAAGATGAAGCGATGGCACTTTTCATTTGGCACGGCACTCCACACCCTACCCCCTTTACCTCCCATTACCGATGGCTTTTCAGGGATTAGTTCTGAGCTATCGTCGTATGCGTTGGTGGTTTGGTCGGGCTGGGCTGGTAGCGCGAAAATAGAAGCCAAGCTTTAGAAGCGGTTTTGCTATTGTCCCTTTTCTGCTCTCATAAACGATGTTCTTTTATAAAAGTTCAAGTGGCTGATTGGTATTTTATTTCTTAGGCTGTGAGAGAGTGAGATATGCCGAGGGGGATTGAGTGAAGGTGGATGAGTGAGAAGGTCTCCCAGCAGAAAGACAGACAGACGGTGGAAAACTCAGGAACCAAAAGGATATTCAACGAACAAAGTTGCTGGTGATATCAGAGGAGAGAGAAAATTGATGATGATGAATCTCTTCGGACTGATTGATGGGGCTTGGGATTCAGCAGGGAAGAAGACTACGGCTGTTTTGGCGTAGTTTTCGGGGTGCGGCAGGTATGTGTGATAATGAAGGAATAATATATAGACATTTTTTGACTGGCAAGTACCTTACCTTGGCTTGAGTACCTGCTTGAGAGAGCTAGGGTGGTTGTGGTGTTTAGCTACCTTACCTATGGACCGATTCTCGTGAGGTTGGAAGCATCAAGAAAGAAAGAAAACATGGCAAACCAGACAGACAAAACTGTTCGCGGAGATTGGGTAACGCAAGTGTAGCAATCTGTCTGTCCACAGTATGTTCAGTACCTAGGTGTGTACATATGTTTTCTGTTTAAAGCCCACCAAAAATGTCATCAAACTCATCCCCTCCCTTTTTCTTCTTCTTTTTCTTTTTCTTCTTTAGTTTCTTGTCGTCATCGTCATCAGATAACCCGCCAAAAATGGCGTCGAATTCGTCTCCTCCGGCTCGCGGCTTTTTTTTCTTCTTGTCCTTGATCTTGTCTGGTAGTGGTTGCAAGACACCGTCCGCGTGCCCC
Organism: Mycothermus thermophilus; assembly: GCF_041956435.1. Lineage (NCBI taxonomy): Eukaryota > Fungi > Ascomycota > Sordariomycetes > Sordariales > Chaetomiaceae > Mycothermus > Mycothermus thermophilus. Next base: position 999,567 of record NW_027191427.1, read on the forward strand.
TCCACTTGATGCTCGTCGGGCGTTTCTTGCTTAAGTTTTTTGGGCTTCGGCTCTTCTTCTTGGTCTTGTTGGTGGTTCTTTTTTGTCTTCTCAGCGTCGGTGTCTTTCAGCTTCTTTGTGAGCTTCGTTTGGGTTTGCGTCTGTGACGGCTCTGTAGGGTTGGGATGTGTCGTCTCTGACGTTGTTGTGGTTGATGTGGGAGGCGCGGCGGGTTTGTTGCGCTTGGAGAGTACCAGCGGGGGATGCTGCTGCTGCTGTCGCGCGCCGGTGGTGGTGGTTTGCAAGTCTGCCGTCGTTGCTGAGAGGGAGTGTGCTCGTTCTCCTTCCCGTTGCCGTGCTGGATCGTGCGGTATTAATGACCCGGGAACTGGTGTCGATGCAGCAGTCTCTTCTGTCTCCCGTACCCGTTTCCCGGACCTGGTGCTAGCGGACTGGAAAACTTCTTCCCTCGAAACCGGGACACCCAAATCCGCGTCCATACCCGGCCCCATCCCCATTTCCATGTCCACATCCATCACCTCCCCCATACGCCCGCCGCTGCCGCCGCCGCCGCCGGGAAATATCGAGCTTTGCGTCGGCGCGGAGCTCCTATCATCAACTCCATCACCACCACCACCAGTAGTAGTAGCAGAAGCACCAGCGGCGGCGGCCATACCAGCCAGATACTCCTCGCTCACCACGCCCGGCGGCGGAGAGGGCGCAAAGGGCGCCACAGCCCGGTCCACCTGCGCCAGCACGCCGAGGAGCATCAGGCCGAGGTGGGCGAACTGTCGGTCGGCGGTGAGTTGGGAGAAGGCGCTGTCCAAGGGTCCCAGTCAGCATATTTTCCCACGTACATCACAACAAACAAGGAAGAGACGGAAGAGAAGAGAGAGAGAGAGAGAGAGAGAGAGAGAGAGAGAGAGAGAGAGAGAGAGAGAGAAGAAGAAGAAG